>NC_092861.1:70502363-70554291 GCF_032062135.1 Pyxicephalus adspersus | reverse complement strand
ACTGTATGAAAGTAGCAATCAGACAACTTTTGATTCCAATCGTGCCTAAAGTGTGTTTTCTGTAAAAACACCAGCTAACATTTATACCTTAGGAGTTCCTGCAACACAGTAGTTCACTTGATAAGAGAGCCCAAACCCTTAATATTAAGAGATCTAACTTGTAACTAGTAGATGTAACTAGTTAGGAGGGGAGAGCAAAGAAACAAGAAGAGGAGAATGGAAATGAAGGCACAAAAAAGGGGAGGGAGAGTTATAAACCAACAAACCAGAAGTATATATGAAAAAAATGATGCCCCAAAAAAAAGGGGGGAAAAATTAGAGCATTGAGTAGTGTACTATTTGTAAATGCTCCAAGAAAAATCAAACCTTCAAAGAAGGTGGAGCAGGCCTATGTGGGGGAAATGGTACCCAATGAAGACGAGCCACAGCTCACCAATGGCTAAGAGAAACAAAATGACAAGCAAAGTTTACTACAGCCCACTTTCGTGGGAAAACATTTTTGCTATGTCATGGAAACAAACGGCGATCCAAATGTTTAAAGAAACATACAATTATTAGTCTCCAAATAACTTAACTTTCTCCTAAACAAGTAGAGGATATTGGAAGACTGGCCATTTGTTGAAAAGGAACAGGCAACATTTGTAACATATGAACGCTCCATCAGGGGTTAGGTGCAACAGCAGGTGAATATCTAGCCATGACCACAGAATAAAAATCCAAATACCCAGGGAGTTTCAACTAAATGAATGTTGTACTAGCAACCCCTTCGGGGAGTATCAGCTTATGACCGTACCCATAGGTCAAAGTAAATAAAGTCATACAACAGATGCAAAAAAAAAAAAAAAAATGAGCGATATTACGGTGACAACCTTACGCAACTAAGTTAGGAAAACACAATATAAACAGTCTGTATTGAGATGGCATACTGTCCATGCTACCTGAGAGAGATTCACATCACCACTTTGATGATACAGTCAATACAGTGAATGGCAATCAGGGACTCACAATCAGGAAATCACAATCTGGACTAAACTTCATTTTGTCCCGCTGCAGGCCAAGCACTTAAACAGCAACGATTAAGAGGTGGAGGTGCATGTTTCATAAACCTGTGCACAGTGTGGAGTAAATAAAGTAGGCAAATATTCACATTTGTCATTACAACTTGCATTTGGAAGCTGCAGAGTATGAAATTGCTTACAGGCAATTGCCAAAGCCAAAGTATTAGTGTTTGCATATGGGCACACTGAGACACTGAAAAGCATGCATTGTTTTATCAGTGTTCAAAATTTTGTTTTAAAAAATAGTGGTAAAGAGTTGGAAGCCCTGTTAATTTTTTTTCTGACTGTAACCCTGATATGGAGATTTACTATATCTGTTTGTCCTGCTATCCAATGACATTGGAACTGAAAGTGAATGAAAGTCCAACATTTTGGATCCTGTCACTTGAAAGGAATATGGAGGAGTTCTTCCAATAGATTACAGCAATGTTCAGGAGGGCATTTTGAAAAACCAAGCTGCTGCTTTTATGTCACAACAGCAGTCTTACCTTACCCTCTTAGTCCTGCCAATACAAGTTTTTAAATGCTTGCAATTGTTAGGAGACAATTATTTGGCCATCAATCCTGTGCTGTAGGCTGCCGCAGAACAACATGCCCTGCTTATTCTCTTCATGGTGTCACTTGTAGCAGCAGGGAAAATCAGGCAAATAGCTGCCAGTCCTCTGCACTGCAGCCTGTGGCATCCTCGGTTTCACTTTGGATGTAAATGGTCTCTCGGCATCCCCTGCTCTGAGATTGTGCAGCAGAAGGAGATTGTCCTGAGACTAATGAGCAGAATAGTTCCTGATCTCAGTCTTGTGCTGCCATTGGCTGCTGGGGCTTTTTAGCCTTTCTGGTCCCATTGATCTGTTCCTGTTTTAGCGTTTAGCTGGGCTGATCCGTGCTGGAGTGTTATTTACTGTTCCTCAACATTGCCTGTTCCTGACCTATCGATTTCATACATCCTGGACCGACCTTTCCCCTGTGATTCTGACTCTGCTTGTGCAACTCCCTCTTTACCTTGTTTGATGGACTGATAGACTGTGTATGACCTTTGCTTTATACTCTAGATTTGCCTTGTAGTACTTGTACTGCTTTATCTGTGGGCCCCTGGGTTTTCTGCCAGCCCAAGCCCAGACGTCATCCTTGCTCATCAAGTCATAGGGGCAACTGTGTGCTGGGAGATGCAACCAGTCGTCCAAGGCTTATAGGGGGCTTGCTAAAGGTGAAGACTGTGTTGTTAGATTGGGGGACTGGCATCTGGTCAGTACTGGTGCTGGCCATAGCCTTACAATTGTTAACACACTCGTCTCCCCATCTGATAATCTGCCCAGACTCCCGGTCAATATTAGTGTTATGCCTGTGTAACCAATGAAAGACCCAAAACTACAGGTGATGGTAGGATACAGGTAATGAGCGTCACAAGTTTTGTCCTGCAGCAGCCTACGCGACGGGATTGCCGGCCAGATAATTGTCTCTTAACAGCTACAGCACATATCAAATATAAAAAGTAAAAAAAAAGGCTTATTCGTTGTTTTATGTGTAGCATCTACATTTCAGTAACATATTATTAGGGTTCGGCTGGGCTTCATTCAGTAAAATTAAAGTTCTAGGCACGATTCATAAGTCTTCAGGCAGTTAATGGCATCCATTTCCATTACCCAGCTGTGTCCTACCTAAAAAGCCACATAATCAAGTCCTTTTTTTCTGCTACATCAACATGCCTCCTCCCCTCTATGTTCAAGCATCCGTTGTTTTGGACTTAAGTTCAGCATAGAACTATGTAAGTATTTAAAGGAATAGAGCCTGAGATACTAAACCTCGCTGAAAACCACAATTCACCATTCATGTGCTACCAAATGTAGTTCCCAAAAAGCACTACTGATGTATTCTATATATTCATAAAAAATCGAAACAATAATAATGATGACCATAACCATTTACTGTCTATGTGGCTTAGTAATATAGCCCCATAGGATACTACCATTGTGTTAATAATAATCAGGAAAGAATTGGAAAAATGAAAGTGGTGGAACTTCAAACTTCTGCACAGTAACTTCCTCAATTCACATTTAAAATAAAATCTTGAATCTATTTTTTTTTTGTTACAGTTCTGATAACACACTGTCCACTCAAATTACAATTTTAATAAACAATACATATTATGAGTTTAGTTAATTTGTTTTAGAATTTTATGTCAATATCGTTTCATGTCTATACTTTTTTAAATAAAATTGAAATACCATAAAATTAATTATTTGACTATTTTAACTGCTTGCTAAACAGACCATGCATTGTGATGTCCTGGAATTTATTTGCTCTGATGGGGTTCTTTTATCAGGATCTGGAGCACAGATGCAAAGAAAGACTGGATTGTTTTATGAAACTACAAACAGCATTGACTAGTTAATTCCTCCACAGTCACTTTTGTTTAGTTTTTCTTAACAAATCTTAAGACCTTTCAACTTGATCTTCAGGTGTGTGTAGCATAGTATATTCCAAGATTTCAAGAAGGACTGCAAATGATTAAATCATAGATTTTAACCCAATGCAAGGATTTATATGCAAATTACGTTTACTATTACATGCAGGAACCACACACTTTACAAAAGCGGTAAAACATATTAGTATTTGAGAGCACCTGATAATCATTATATAACACATCTGCGTTTCTGTATCCATTGCAATTCAAACTTCTAATTGCATTCATCATTATAAAGAATCAGATGAGTAAGAAACTGGCTACTTTTTACTCAAGAAATGTAAATGCTTGTGGGGATAGCCATATGCTCATCTATATCTTTATTTCTTAATGAGCTGCAACAGACATGAAACAAGATTATGTATGTGGCAATACTTTTTAGGCTTAATGCTTTTTTAGGTTCACAACTCTTTATAGCTAGGAGATGTATAAGTAATAATTTGTTGTGCTAAGAAAACATTTTCCAACTCTTCATAGCTAGGAGATGTATTAGTAATAATTTGTTGTGCTAAGAGAACATTTTTTCCCTCAATTTGTATCTATTTCATAATTTCATTATGCAATATTAATGTGATGCATTTTAAACATGTTTTTTTAACAGGTATCTGCAAAGTCATCATTTTTTGCATATGATTTTAGAAACTTGGAAAAAAAAACTTTGTGCAGCTCACTGTACATTGGCATTATCAGCTTTGTTGATATAGGTATCTGTTTATAAATGTTTTTCACCCCAGATTTACTAACTTTAAGATTGGAACTAATTAAAAACATGAACCAACATTTATGTATGGTTCATACTTTTTTTTACTTTTTTACTTTTTTACTATTCCAGTCTGAAAAATTTGTGGATTTTGGGTTCATATTGGGTGAAACTTGTGAGACTAGACCTTATAGTTGTCAATAAAAGTCCATATGCTACCATACCTAGCTTATTGAACACACAGAAAAGATTTAACAACCAATGTGATTTTTTATTACTAGTGATAAGTAACTAATATTAATAATGATTAGGACAGTCAGTAAAAAGTTGTATTATCCCCTTTGGTAGTCAGTGAAGAAATGCCACCTTTCCTTGGTGACAAGAGCAAATCACCTTGGTTTTTAGCAGAAAATTGCCATGGTGGTATTGGTGGTCAATGGCAGTTGAGTGTCTCTCTTTTTTAGTAAATTGAAGATGATTCCCCTTCTATTGGTGGTTAGTAGGAAAGCGCCCTCTTACATTGCTAGTTGGTATAGTGCCCCTTTGCATTGGTCACTAGTGGGCCTTTACATTGACGTAAAGTGAACAAAGACACTCTTACATTGGTTGTCAGTGGCAGATGAAGGCCCGTACATTGAATGTTAACTGTTAAGAGCATCCCATGAATTGCTCTTTCCATGGCTAGTCTGAACAAACCCAAAGTAATATAGAAAAGAGTTAAGGTTCAAATGTATTTATTGCAACTTTCAAAGTATAATTTATTTACAGTGCTTAAAAACTGCAATAAAAATAAGGGATTGTGTTAAATTGATTTTGCAGCTTTTTCAGAATTTGATAATACAGAAGTGTGCTTGATCTTGGCACAAGTTTACTTTAAAACATATTTTTCCCTTTTGGATGGCGCAGTTGGATCAGTGGCAAGCACTCCTGTTTTTGCAGCTCTGGGTCCTAGGTTCTCATTGTGTTTGTGTGGGTTTTCTCCAGTAACTCCATCACAAAAGCATACAGCCATCCCTAAAGCATGCAGCTAGGTAAACTGGTTTTCACAGAACTGACCTTGGTGTGTGTAAAAATTTTAAGTGCAGTGTGATTTGCTAGACACAACAAAATTACAAGCCATTAATAATAATAAAACTATAAATAGTATTAAAATAAAAAATGCTGTGTGATTTTCTTTTAGTACGCTAAATGAAGCATCTACTGTAGAGTAAGTATTTACTTTGCTAAGTTAAAAGTCTAAACTCCCCTAAAACAGAATCTTAACCCAATTACCACCACCCTATTTCTTGAAACCAAAAGACTTTTTTTTTCCAAATACTATACATAGTTTTTGATGCAATATGTCCTTCCTCTTTTGTTGCTCATCTTGTTGCTTCGTGTTGGTGGCAGTAGACATTCCTTCCACTTCGACTGAGAAACACTACCATTTTTCAAGAACGTAGAGTAAGGGGTACTGTAAGCACAGGCTTGGTAATAAAACTTCCATAGGCGGTTTCTCATTGATAACCTGGGTATACAGGAAGTGAAAGACATGAGATTCAATTTAATTAATCAAGAGATTCATCTCTTAGACAAAAAATATGTTTTAAAACAGGTAAATAAAAAACTACTGCCAATTTGGTTGTAAAAACAAAATCTGGAAAAATATTATTTGTGTTTCTTTTTATTACCCTTACACACATACAAAAATGTTATGACTTGGTGACACTGAAGGACATACATCAAAAAAGAATGTCATTGTGATCTATACTGGATGGTGAAGCTAAAACATTGACAACTGAAATTAATGACAGCTGATAATGGATAAATAAAGTTGACTTATTTAGTTTTGATATTTGTATCGAAAATTCATCTCTAAAAATGGTCTGTATGAAACGGTCCCCGTCTTGCTGTTCTTTTCAAGAGAAAGTAAGGTTTGGAGCTGGCGAAGAAAGAGTAGGCAAAAGACCAGCATGACCAGGTGGCAGTATAGAAGTATAGGAGGAAAGCTGTCCTCCCTCCCTTACTTGTGGAGAGGTTGGAGTGGAGAAAAAGTTATAAAGGTTGTTGACAGTTGAGGCCCTCCAGAGACATCATTGAGCCTGTTGAGAAATAGGTGGGAGAGTTATCTCCAATATGACATCCCCTCAATCTAAAGTTTTAGGTGGTTTATTTGGTAGTAATTTTTAAAAGGGGGCTGCAAAGAAGGCCTTCGATCCCAAGTAAGGTGCAGCTGGAACACATATATGGTGCAGATCCCCAATAACTCAGCATAAGTGGGTGAGAATAGCCTTTGAGGACTGGAAACCAGAAAAGACAAGCTTATAGTACTGCCGATACCATTGGGATAATATGTTGTAATTTTGTTGTTATGTTGTTAATGTGATGTTATTATGTATGGTTATACTGTGTTAATACTTCTAGAATATTGTGTTCCACCAAGGAGAGTCACCCAATATTAAAGATAGAGTTTACTCTAAGCCCAGCCTGAACCAATATTGTAGAAGCAGGAAGTGAGAGAAAAAAGACAGGCTTTTGTGGGGCAGAACTTTTTCTTAAAAATTAAATTTGATTTGATATACATTCTAAAAGCTAAACAGAGATAGCCCTGTGCCCTAGGCTAACATAGGTACACTGAACTAGAGTGTATGTCACAACAATAATGCGTTTCGCCCCGCAGTGCTTCTTCAGACGATTGGGAGACTTGGTGATATTGCAGAAATTTTTTACCGAGTAAAAAAAACCTGATGCCAAATACTACTCAGGAATACACTACAATTAAAATCGTATGATGGTTTGGGGGCAATTGAAACTGCCACTTTGATTCAAGATGGAGATAGTTGACTGACACTTCAAAACTGATAATGAGTGGGGGTTAGACACATGTCATAGTATATAGCACTCAGGGTTCACTTGGACTCTAGAGGATTGGGTCAGGTATGCTTGACCAAACGGGGATGCGTTAATAATGGACCATCTGAGATGTATGTGCAAACTGAACAAAATGGAGGTTCCGATATTTTAAACAAATTCTTGGTTATTAATGTTGAATAAACTGCCAATAAGATGGTGGAAGGTATGTGATATAGAGAACCATAATAAACCTAAAGATGACAACTGAATTGCTAGTATTTGAAGGGTTAGGGAAATGACATATGAGATCATGATGGTGTTGGTTGGTCTGTGGTAGTGGTATAGTGGCGGACGGAGGGCGCCGTCCTCTTTTGGATTTAAATGGATTTAGACCGGAGAGGCCATTTCCCAAAATTGTGTGTTTTGTGATTATTCAAGGGAAATGGGGTTGGGGATTAGGGGGAATCAAGGGGATAGTAAATGGGCAGTGAACATCCTGGCTAATCATAGAAAACTTATATTGTCTCCCCAAAGGACCCCTCTGACCCATTATACTCATCTTACTAGCCCTCCCCTGCCCCTCCATTCTTCCTAATAGTGCATTATTAGGCATTTTCATATACTGTATAGAGGAGCATGTGAGCTCCCTCCATTTCGCAGTTTTGAGGGTCCAACAGCCAACTGCTATGTCTGAACACTGTCAAATGACAGAGAGAGGATGACTAAGGGAACACTGGTAAGGTTAATGTAAGGGGTCAACTTTGCAGGGTCACTATCACTGTACCCTGCATGGGCAAAGTAGAAGTGCATCTTGAAAGAAAAATCCCACTTTAGTAGTTCTCAATTATCTTTTATAGCCCTACACCCTGCACACATATACACACACATCCCCCCCCCCCCCAATACAATACTTACCTGTCCCAGCTCCTCCACGCATACCATAAAAAACCATACTCTTCCACAAAATTTCTGTCTGGGCTCTGCTATCTGCTGTATTCTCTATTCATTTCTATGGAAAGGTCATCCACCCTTCATTCCAAGTGCCTATTTAATTACAGGAAAAGCATTCTAAGATGTAAAGTGTGCATATTATAGTATTTCTGCATTGTGTGGGCTTTTTTATACTAGAGAAACAAGCAGCCAGTTGTTCCCAGTTGTTGGTAGACAGAAATATAACACTTGTGTGGCTACATTCTTCCTATCCTTTGCACCCTACATGCTATGGAAAAGTAGCTGATATGGCTTACAACAACTGCAACGAATGCTACCTGGCCTTAGAGTTTTATAACTAGTGTAGAATTCTAACCCTGTCACAAGTATAGACAACCAAAAAACCTAAAAAAGTATCATTTAAAGCTAGATAAGGGTATTTGATACAATATTCATAAAGTCTTTAGTCTCTTTTTTGAACCCCATGCTAATATTTTAATTTTTTATGACATTATTGTCAATTGGTATTTGTTATTGCCCTCTAAAAAGCCCCCAGTTATCACTACCTAAAAAAGAAAGTCTGGAATTAACTGCCGTTGGATTTTTGTCATTGAAAACTAACAAGCCCAATCAATTCCAAAGACAAATAAGCATGAATGGAAATGGAAAGGAGAGGGCGGAGAACGAATGAGCGGCAGCCCGCTGCACTCTTCTCACTTCACGTCCATTGCGGTCATTCGTCTTCCGATGTACATGCATCCGCCAGGATGGATTCATGAACAACGTTGGATGGCTGCTGTACCCCTGATAATCATCTGACACATGTACATAGCCTAAGAGTACATATAGGGCATTGCATTTTAAATATTTGGGGTAGGAAACAAATTTGGGACTCTTTTTTACATTTTCAGGCCTAATTTATAATCAGTGGTATTTGACGTTATGCTCTAACACTAGCAGGGTTTCTGCATGGGGGCATACATCATTTTTATGTAATGATTACATAAAATGTTGAGGTTATAACCAAAGCCAAATGTTGGTATAGGGGTCAGATAATTCAGAGATGTCTAGCATGACTCACAATGGGATTCCTATTTTATTGTGGTATTTTTAAGGTAGACTAATTAGTCAAACTTGGAACACTCGGACCTCCACAATCCTGGAGTTTACGTGCCCTTATAAATTGCATGACCATCCTTTTGGAGAGTCTGAAGGACTCCCGAACGAATGGGGGCCAGGTTACGTTTGGAATGCATATAATACCTTAGAAAAAAAGGTAACTTCATTTGCCACTATGCTACTAAAACGTGGTAAACAAATTGTGAACAGCTGCATATTAAAGTGTTTACTGCAGATCACTTTTGGCTGCGATATTACTGCTGCTCTACATCTTACAAAATATACAATTTTTTTTCATGGTATCAAAACCACTTGTGCTGACAATGATATAAGATATCTTGAAACAAAAAGAGCTCTTGCTTGCCGCTCGTAACAATGAACACTTCAATTGCTTGAGCTTCAATAGCTCATTTATTTCAAGTAATGAAATGTAACAGCACAAAGTATTCCCTTAGATGCAAAGCTGTAAAGAAAATCAATAGTTTTTCCCCTTTAACCACTAGGCAGGAATAGGCAGCTCTCAAGCTTACAGTAGCCTGTTTCCAGTCTGAAGACTGAAAGTAGTATTAATTTTACAATGCGTGACAAATTATGTTAGCACCTGTAGATGTCAACACTACCCAATTCCCAGTAAGACCTAAAGGGCCTCCTTGGAAGTGTTATCACACGATATTAATAGAGTGAGTTAAATACTGCAACATTACTTTTATGGGACAATTTTAAACAGAGCTGTGTTACAACTGTTTGGTGTACTGCCAATCAGAAGTATTCACAGCAATATGATTACATTTAGGCAACTCTGTATACGAGATCATAGACGTAAAAGAAAATTTCCTACTGCTATAAAGTTTAAATAAACAAAAGCACGTGCACATTCAACATCTGCTAAGATTTCTTTTTCCTAGAAAACACACACCCAGTTTGACATAAATTCAGAAAATGTGAAATTAATTTTATGCTTGAGGAGAAATGTGAAGCACAGTTTTGTTTACTGTAGTTGTTAGAGATACCTGTTTTAGAGGACAAAACCAGCTTTCATGTAATAAAACAAATATACTTTAATAAAGAACAAAAACAGCATTCAATACAGTGCAGTACAATATAGTACCATTACTCCAAAGTAAACCTAGAGAACCTAAAAGATTGTATCGAATTCTCCATGGCCAACATGTAAAATTAAAATGGTGCAGCGCTGGAGCTTGTACACATTAAAAGGAAAAGAGTGCCAAGCTGTAGGGATTGGTCCATATATGCATTTTTATTTGTCACAACAAACAGGCCTTTTTTTATATATATATATAGATATACTGCAATCCTGCTAAGATTTAGGCAGTGGTATTAGTAGTCAATTTTCAATGATCTATGACAGGTTCACTTTATTCTTATAAGATACTTCTTTATATCACATTTTAAAATTCATAATTATTTAATACATTTTTAACAACATATCACATTTTTCCAGGAATAATTTATCTTAATTATGCTGTGGCATTCAAAGTAATTTACCTTCACAGGAATCCTCAATACAAAATAAAACTTCATAATAAACAAGATCTACAAAAATCCATTAATTATATTTTTGTTCCCTTGTGAAAAAGAGTAATTAATTAGTTCATAATATGTATTCATCAGTTCATAATATGTATTCATCAATGTGTCATCGTAAAACTTGGTAGCTAGTGCATAAATTCCACATTCCAACATAAAAGAAGACATCTTAATTATATAATCTGAAATTCATTAGGATCTTAGATGGCTAGACTTCTAAATCTAAAGTATTTGTTAGCAAAAATCACATACTGTAGACTGTAGTAAATATTTTGAAATATATTTAATGCATGCCATTTACTCTAATCCCTTCTTGGAATATATAGGGAATAGTGCCAAGAAATGAGTGAATATTTGCCAAGCATATTTGTTTAATTCTTGGTATGCTTTGCATTTTAAATTAGTAAGTGCTTCAAGCATAAAATATATGATATATTACTGTGACACTTTGCAATATGAAATTAAGTTACTCTATGGCGGACTAGGTGACCAAAAAGAGGTTATTACATTTTTGTAAGCTTTTGTTATTTTTGGGGAATCTGAAATTATTATTTTTCTAATTGGGTTCTTAAGACTCAAGCTGCTATCCATATCCTACTTTTTACAATTGGGTGAATCATTGAGATTGAAAAAATATGTTCATGAAAGTTGTCAGAACACAAAACTAGTGGCTCATTATGTAGTTTAGGAGATTGATACTGTAATGTAATGGCAAATGTTTCTAGCTGGTCATACATTACTATATCTTGCTATATTTTCACAATTACATATTCAGAGTTAGGGTGGCAATATAGTAGTAGATGGGTGTACTACATTGTTTATCTCCTTGATATTGTTCCTTGACCTACATTTATCCATTGAGCAGGAAAGCCAACACTTAGCAAGGAGCACTTTCACTAACAATCATCAGCCTACTGGAATGCTGGCAGACATTTACTATAACAAACTGACAGGGGTATGAAAAGCACCATAATGAAATGAGGGTTTGGAGGAGCACTCCTGGATAAAAAAAATGCACCTCAGCTAAAAAATGATAATTCATAATTAGAATGTCCTAATACATAGTAAGTAAGACCATCAAAAAGTCCATCAAGTTCAACCACAAGCGAAATAAACATATCGCAGATTTAAAACCCTATGAACATAGTTGGTCCAGAGGAAGGCAAAAAAAACCCAGTACAACAGGGGGAAAAATTGCCTCCTGATTCCAAGAGGCAATTGGATGTTCCCTGGAAGTCTCAGTTATCTTTACTTTAAAGCTTTAATACCCAGTTATGTTCCGTGCTTCTAGAAAAGGGGCTTTTTCTTAAGCAATCTATACAACTTGCTGGAACTACTTCCTGAGGGTGCTGATTCCACATTTTCACAGACCTTACAGTAAAGAATCCCTTCCTTATCCAGCGATTAAACTATTTTCCCTTCAGAAACAAAGAGTGCCCTCTTGTCTTTTGTAACGATCCTACAGTGAATAGTTGGGAAGAGAATTCTCTATATGGACCATTTATTTATTTACACAGGGTGATCATATCCCCCCTTAAACTTCTCTTCTCAAGGGTGAATAGATGCAGTTCAGCTAATCTCTCCTCATAGCTGAGCTCCTCCATTCCTTTTATTAGTTTAGTTGCCCTTCTCTGCACTCTACAATTCCAAAATATCTTTTTTTGTGAACTGGTGACCAAAACTAGACTGCATATTCCAGATGTGAGCTGACCAATGCTTTGTACAGGGGCAGGATAATGTCTCCATCTCTGCAATCTATTCCTCTTTTAACCTCCTGGGCGTTACACTGATGTCTAGATTTCTGTACCAAAAGCGTTATACTGTTTTTCATGAAATTTTTTTTTTTACATTTTAGACCTGTAAGTTACAGAAATATGTCCGAACAAAGGTCTAGTAGATATCATGAATATAAAAAAAAGTTTGAAACACACAATCATGTAAAAAAAAAATGTACTTTTAATAAAATCCTATCCTATTTTTTTTTGCATAGAAATTTTTGTTTATATTGTGGGCTTGTAATTTTTAGGATTAACGCCCGGGTATGATAATTATATTTATTTATTATATTATAATCATAAATTATAATATAATACATAAATATAAATATTAATTTAAAACAATAATGAAATAATAGACAACAATGTAATCTAAAAATAAAATTAAAAATGTCCTTTTATTTTTATTTCATGTTGTGTGGTGTTTTTGTACTGTAAAAACCATTAAAGCAGATTACATTGTAATCTGCTTTTAAATTTCCCTCCCTGACACACCCCCATACATCACCAATCACATCACCTGGAAGATGACTCATCCTCCGGGGTGATGTGAGGGGGGGGATTTCCCTGCCCAGCTCACACAGACACAGACAGAGACGCTGGAAGCTGCTGGCATCTCCAGAGAGATACACAGCACAATGCAGGATTTCTGCATTGTGCTATACATCTCACTGCAGATGCCAGCAGCAATAGCAAATCTTTTATTGCTGCAAGAGGAGCTGCGGACACTGGGTAAGTATTTCCTTTCCGTTGTAATCCGATTGTCATACAATGTATGGCAATCGGATTGCAATATAACATTTGTTTACATTTAACAACCTGGTGAGAAAAACTCGGGGTTAACGATAATTGCAAAAGTTTTTACCCCGAACATGTTTGAGCTTAACGGCCAGGTGGTTAATACAAGAAAGTACTTTGCTAGCTTTAGGTATTGCAGCTTGGCATTGCATGCTGGTATTTAATCCATGATCTACTAGAACCCCAGATCCTTTTCTATTTCTGAATCCCCCAAATGTATTTCCCCTAGACAGTATAGGGCATGCATAACTGCATAATTAGAGCATAAAAGTGCATAATTTTACATTTATCTATAATAAATGTCATTTGCCACTTGCCTGCCCCATCATCCAGGTCTGCTTGAAGATTATAGACATCTTGTATGAACATAATTCTATTACATAGTTTGGTGTCATCTGCAAACACAGAAATGGTACTTTTAATCCCAAACTCTATATAATTTATAAAGATGTTAAACAGTAAAGGTCCAAACACTGGACCCTGGGGTACACCACTAATTACCTTAGACCATTTAGAGTATGAATCATTAATTACAATTCTCTGGATGCGATCTTTAGGCCAGTTCTCTATCCATTTACAGATTGACTTTTCTAAACCTATCTACCCTACCTTGCATAATAACCCTCTGTGTGGTACAGTGTCAAATGCTTTAGCAAAGTTCAAGTACACTATATCAACTGCTACTCCACTGTCTACCTGTTTACTTACTTCCTCATAAAAAGAGAGTAAATTTGTTTGACAACTTCTGTCTTTCTTAAAGCCTTTCTGACTATCATTTATTATACTATTTTCAAGCAGAAACTACTCCATGTGGTTCTTTATTAAACTCTCCAGGACCTTTACAACTATGGATCATAAACTTACTAGCCTGTAATTACTTACCATTTTTGAAGATAGGAACCACATTGGCCTTACTCCAATCCATTGATACCATGCCAGTGATTAAAGAGTCTCTATAAATGTTTATAGATTACAGTTTGAGTCAATGTTTTTATAGAATATTGCGTCTTTTTTATTAAAAATGTCTTGTAGTGTATAGCCAACGTTACATTATGTTTGTGAGCCTCGGCTGAGCTACTATCATGTGCCTTTACTCCTCTCCCCTATAGCTATTTCTCTGACACCATTGTTATAAACAAAATATTTTATTATATACTCTTTTTTCAAATATCTGTATATATATGTCAACATTTACATGAATTTAAAATATTATTTCTGTATATATATGAGTTGCATGATAGATCTCAATATCCCCAGAAGAAGCCCATAGGGCGAAACAGGCTGGGACCTGAGACCTACTCTTCGATGCGTACTTTTACAGTGACATCCCAATATATTTAGGAATATTTCAGGCAAAACTTGTCTAGTATATATTTAAAAACCCCATGGTCTTACATGGGGCTGACATACCATACATATGTTACATTTTCTTCACCCATGCTGAAAAGTTTGTTATTGTATATGTACTATTCTTAATACATACATAAAGAAACTTTTCCTGCCAAAACAACTCTTCATTCTCCTCTCCATTTTTTCTTTTGATATTTTGATTGATTTATTATGGAAGGAACCACTACCCACACCCCTTTCAAGAATTACTAATACTACTGTTTAATACTAAGAATTTTGATAATGTTTCCCTGGTTAAAACAAAGATCATCTTTTGTTCTTAACCATAAAATTTTGTATATTAATATGATGTGATGTCTTTTTATATGCCACAAGTTAACATTATTTTTCACTGAGCATCGTGTAGTATGCCCTCTACACAATTTAAAATCACACCAGGTTAAGACTAAATGACTATGGCTTTATGAGTTTCAGCGTTGTTGTGCACAGTAAAAGATTTATTTTTTCAACTGCATTTTTCCAGTTCTGAAAGTGATATCTGACAAAAACATGAATGCAGGTGGAATACACTGCATTCTCATATTCAGAAAAAATATCTACCAGTTTGAAATAACAACTCTCTATTGCAATCTCTTATGACATAAAAAGCTTAGTTAGGCTGTCACTCACAGTACTGAAAAGGTAATGGAACTATGAATGTCTTCATTACATAAAAGATATTTGAAAGTTCTGCTCTGAAGCATGATTCTCTACATATCTTGTCTTTGTCTCTGTTGGAAGTGTCATTATCTAGTAACCAGTCTACCAGCTGGAAGTGTGAATATCTAAGGAATGACCTGAGATATGCCATTGCCTATTACCACATGCTCTATGTGTTCCACTTCCACAGCCCCATTAGTAAGTCTCCTAAGCCCAGAAATGTCCCACTGACACCCCTTCAGGCTGCCATTTCAAGTGGTGTGTGGCATGAAACAGACCCCTCCAGGGGTAAATCATCATTTACTCCTCTGGCCATTGGCGTTAAGGAAGTCACCACTTTAAAATCTGTAGTCCCAATGTCAAAAACTCACTTTTTTCAACATCTTCCTCAGCTAATGTTTTTATCTACGGCTCGGGAAAAGGTTTTTTTCTGAGGAAAGACAACTTGTTCCACATTCTTTAGGTGGACAGATAAGATTTGAGAATACACCATTGGTAGTGTGCATAAATTTGTTAAATCTTATTGGCCTCAGATTTCATCCATTATTCAAACGTGCACAAGACACTGTCTAGACTGGGCATGTTTTTGAGTTTTTGCTTTCTTTTCCCCAAGGTGGTTTTTGTGGATATTGAACCTATCAGATAATATTTTATACCAGATTTAAGCAAATATGTACTTTACTAAAATTATCTTTTACTACTGAAATTACCCTCAAGAAACTCATGAAGATTTATTTCACAAGGCCCTGGGGCCTAAAGGTTTGACATCAGTCTTTCATAAAGTAATATCAGATGACCTTTGTCTATCCCTATTATACCTGCATAATCCCATTCTGGCATCAAGAAGAATCCTTCCCACTGGCAATTCAATTTATGTATGGCTTTTTCCCAAAAAGGGATAGGGATGCATTAACTGCTGGCACATATTGTTCTATCTCTATTCATTCAGGTTATTACATTTATTTTGAATGTTATGGCTTGCTTATCTCCACCATAAATTATTTTTTAACACTTAGATGGGCTTTATCAACAGTGATAAATGTTCATAAGATCATGGTGGTCCTGAAACAGGCCGAGGGGAAGGATCCCTCCCTGCTGCCTTTGGCATCATTAGCTTTGGATGCAGAGAAGGTCTATTAGGTAGGGGCAAACATTTAGGTAGGAGCAAACCTGCCTAATATTCATAACTTGTCTAGCTTATTCTGTCATGCTAGGAACTGGGTCACTCATCTTATCATATTAATCCCTAGATGGAACAACAATTTCTTACACCATGATCTCTTCAGGAGATTTTATATCCATGTCTGTATTCACTCCCTACACATATTCAAGTAATAATATTATTATTATTAGGGATAAAGCGATAGCTTGGTGGGAAGTTTACAAGAATATGGGGATTGTCGGTCCTCTGTCCTCTATGATGCTGCTGGTGTTGTCACCTGCCTTCCTACAGGTGCAAACTCTTTTTTTGCAGTTCATTCAGTCTAAGATCACTCCATCCCAAATAATCTTAAATAGTAGAAACAAAAACTCATTATCCTAGATTTACCTGCAGATCATGTGATTTTCATTTGCCTTATGACCTTCCCTATAAAAAGAAGTCACTGGCAACAGAAAGTTGCCTGAACAAGAAGTTCCTTTGGCTCCGCTCCTAGATTCCCATTGTTCCAGTTTGTGTCTTCTGCTCCTGATTGATCATGTACTGACTCGGTTTGACCTTGACTACTCCTGTTTATTTGATTGACCCCGTGCTTGTTTGACCTCGATTTTGTCTGACAATCCTGCACCTCGCCTGATTACTGTTTGTCAGCAGTCACCTGCCTCTGCGTGCATGGGGGCCACAACCTGGCAGTTGCCCGCAGCATAACATCCTCACCCCTAGAGGCTCTGGTGAAGACTGGGCAGCTGCATAGACTCTGCGCCTCGCGCACATCTGTGCCATCTGAGCTGGTGACATGGAGGGTCCACCATCCCGCCCTGCCGTTCTCTGACAACATCATTGTCTCCTAAAGACACATTGCCTTGTATACAAAAAGGGCAATGTATACAAAAAGGGCAAGGCAGGCTTTTACCAGTGTGTCCTGGGGGGACACTCCTTTTAAAATTGTCTATAAGGCATTCAATATACAGTCCAGTGATCTGTCTTTTTAAATGGAAAAGCTTTTGTTTACTAGCCATTAGTCCACTAGCTATCCACTAGCTATCTTTGATTCACCTTATGGTGTTAGACAAACTAAATGCTTCTACCCATCTTGAGTCCCAGACTACATACCTGAGCCACCTGGTCTGCATATCTAACTTCTGAACTGACTCAGCTCAGTTACATGGGGTTATCACTATATTCAAATACACAGAAAAGTACGTCATTGAAAAACTTGAAGAAACATTGGGCAAACTGAATGTTCTAGAAATTGGTAACCTGGTTTATCTTGAATTGAGCATTATAGTGTTTTTAGAGAATTATATTGTTTTCATATATAGGGCAGGGAAAGGCAAGCTTAATTTTTTTTCATTTATTATTTGATTGATCATGTGCACTTTGACGCTGTTTAAGTTCTGTCTCGTGTATTTTGTATTTCTGTGCATGTTTTTTTTTAATTGAAAAGTATTGTTACACCATATTGTTATCCATAGTATCATCCATACCTTTGGGATTTTTGTTTACCCTTGAAATAGATATACAGCCGAATTGCGACTGGTGGCTGCGTATCTTACACCTAAACTGAAAAATTTTACATCACACACAATTCAATATGGTTTTCATTAACAAAAAACATGCAAATAAATTCACTGTAGGTCCTGTTGCATTTTGTGTGTCATACATGTATTTACATAAAAGTATCATAATTTAATGATGCTACTAGAGGAAAAAATGTTTCTGATTTCTTTTTTACTAAGTCTGTTTACCTATTTTATTCCAGTTCCAAAAAAAAAAAGTACAGAAAGAAAGAGGCTACTATGGTCTAGTGACTTAATACACTACAGCGTTCATCTTTGTCCCAATTTGCTGTATACATAAATATATATAAATGTTTGCACTGGCTGCAGAACCACAGTGTACACAGTGGGACCCAATACCCAAGAAAACTAAGCTTTTTACGAACATTTGCAGATTTTGTACAGATGCCATTCCTATTACAAGTCTATACAGGAAATCTAAACTTTGAATGTTGCTTTTATGGATAAGCAAGATAATTAGATTGTTGTTGAACAAATAGGCTCTTTTTAATTATTATTTCCAAGCTGCAGCTCCCTGTCCTTTACTATCCAGAAAGTACGTAATTAAAAAAACACTATGCATTCTGTAGATACATAAATGTTTTAAAAACTTCTGGTCTTCACCAGTCCTGCCGACACCCCAGCCCAGGCCCATCTTCCTAATATCCATTTTCAATAATGTTTTCAGGAGAGATCCTGCTCGTGCAAGGTGTTCTCACCCCGACTAGCACCCTGTAAGTGTATCAAAGACCAGTTACAGCAAAACTGATATCTCACAGGCAAGTAAAATAGACTAATTTTAGGCTACATGAATTTGATAGGATGGCACATAATATTTCATACTTATTTCCACTTGGAATGTGTAACCACTTGGATAAGATAAAAAATTAGTATTTTATATTAATGTTTGAGGAAAGCTCTTAGTCACTGTAATTCCATCTATATAGGTCATTAGTTCTTGGAACTGGCATCTAGTGTTGTAATTTTTACTGTAGAACTATAGGCATTAAGTACTTTACAGGTTTAGGGTCATATTTATCTTCAAAGATTTCTGAAATCTACGAACATAAAAATGCAGCTTTTGTTGCAATACTCACATTCTTCCTGGCATTGTTCCCTTTCACACAACTAACAGCAAGTATACATTAAGGTTACACGATGCCCAACATCGCTGTACATCAATGTACTACTTTCCCTGGGGGCAGGTTAAAAATAACACCACAATTTCATAAAACAATCTAGGCTCACATTGTACTACTGCTTATAATAGTACTTACATGGCACAACATAAGTGCAGTTCTATTGCTTTAAACTCCCCACCTGAAAAAGATAAAGAGTGATAATGCATTCACATGGCTGAAAGACAAATATTTAATTGTTACTTGAGAAGGTCCAAGAGAATTCCGAACTTTAAAGGTAACTGTTGGAGTTAAAAAATAAGTATTAGGGATTTATTTTAAGGGATTAAATGTTGGGGTAACAGTGGTTAGGTGTTGGTTCTAAATGTAAGAATTAGGCTGGAGGTTAAACCCCATCTTTACAACCCATTCATGTCACACTTTCTCGCTAAAGCGCCAGTGCCTAGCTCCTGCGCATGCGGGCAGTTCTGACCTTGGGTGCCCCTTTTTTTCCAGATTTGATCAGTATCCTCCTTCCACCAGCCAATCAGAAGATGGAGATGGCCTATTAATAGCCTTTGGCTATTTAATTGGCTCAGACACAGCATTCTGAGTTCGTGCAATGTGTCATCACTACTGCTGAGCACTTTGGATCTGCTGAGTATTCACCATTCACATGCCAGGTAATTGCCTGCCTTCTGCACATGCGGGCAGTTCTGACCTTGGGCACACCTACCTACTTTTCCAAGTTTGATCAGTATCTCCCTCTCGCTGGCCAATCAGAAGATGTCCTCTTAATAGCCCCTGGCTATTTAGCTGGCTCAGACACAGCACTCTGCATATGTGCAACATGTCACCACTACTGCCGAGTCCCTTGGATCTGCTGAGCATTTCCTATTCACCTGCCAGTTAATTGAGTGTTTCCCAGTCCAGCTCCTGTGTTAACCCTTTGTTGTCACATCTGTTGTTTCCCTGAATATTCCCTTGTGCCCTTACAGTGTTCCATTTGTCTTTGGTGACCCCCCCGCCACCCGTGCCCCTTGTCTCTTTCTGTGTCTCCTGCGTTGTCCTTTGTCTTCAGTGACTCCCGTGTCACTTGTTTCTCCAGTCGCTTTCTGTGTCTCTTGTATTCCCCTGCGTCTTTGGTGACCCCCAAGTGACGGGTATCTATTTTTTGGATTTCTAGTTCCTAACCCCTGGTTTTGTTCCTGACCTCTCTTGTTTGCTGCCTGCCTGGCCCTCAGCCTTCTTTCACTATTCTCCTGCCTAGTGATTTAGACCACACACTCTTCTGCCCACCCTGGTGTGTCCAAGACTCTGGGAAGAACATGCTGCTGCTTAGAGTCCCAATTTTAACATGGTCAATTCAGGCAGGTGGTCTCTTACCTGCCTGATCACTGCCCAGGGAAACTTGGCAATCCTGGCTTCCCTTGCCTGCGTGGGAGTTACGTCTTCCCAGCATGGCCAATCAGGATGATGGTCATCATCTTTAAGAAAAAAAGAAGGCGACGCCCTGGATTGGAAAAGAGATAAGAGGTAAGTAATTGCAAGTTTAGTTCTGCTTTAAGGGCAGGAACCCCAAATGACAGATTAAGGTAGATAAAATACGCATTGTACTTTTTTAGTAATGGTCACAATTAGTTGAGGGATAGGACAAAAGGAGCCCTGAGATCAGTTTAAAGAGCAATTCTAGACAAAATGATATGTTTGTTAAGCTAGCGATGTTATCTAGTAAACAGAAAAATGTATTTTATAGAAATTTAATTTCTTTTCTTTTTTGTGCTGCTAAGTTTGTGCTACGTCTCTTACTAACTGCTTTGTCTCTGGGATAGGAAGAGATATCAAATCTCCCCAATCGGAGTCCCAAATAAATTAACGTACCAATTAGATAATTCCCACTTATCTATGCAAAACTACCTGTTAACATTCTGTTTAGACAGCCTATTTAAAAGCATTACCTGTTAATGCACCACAATGCAGTGTGTTACCATGAATGGCAACGTAATTCACTAACACGCATATCATGTTTTAACATGTCGCAGTAATGCACATTGATGTGACGCAACTCAAATATTGATAAAATATACTTTTATAAGATGTACCTACTGGAATAATTCAACAAGAATAAATTTAGGCAAAAAGTAGTAATCTTATTTAAAATATTGTCTATACATGGATTAATTAGTTGTCTTTTTCTTTGCATACTCCTGGTTGTTAAGGAACTAGTATTCCATTGACGCACCAGCATGAGCAGGAAGCTCAAGCTAAATACATTTTGTGACTCATTGTAATTTGCTATCTCACATCCTTGCTGTTTGGCCATTAGCATCAACAGTGGTGGCTAATGGGTGTTCTGCAGGAAGTAATTTTTCATGGTAAATGTTTGATAAGAGAATTGAAAATTCAAAAAAAAAAATAAGGACCAAGGAATTCACAGGTCACAATAAATGGAAGATGGAAAAAAACTCAGGAATGGTAGAACTCGTGATGACTTTATTAATGATGATTCATTTGTGCTAGCACGTCAGCAATGTGTATAAAGAGATCATTATAGCGTGAGGCTGAATGGCAATGCTCATGAAAGTGATACACTGGAACATAGTAAACCTAATAAATCTGTTGCTATGCCACTTACTGCTCTGTTGATACAAGCAACTATGTTATTTCAGACTTTCCTCACATTAGATGCTTTGTACAACTGTGTTTTTTTACAAAAACATTGATAACTGATAACAGAAGAAATCTGTTACTAGGAAAATTGTGTGAGGTCAGATGCATTTCTTATAGGAAACTCTGTAGCTGGCATTTCATCTCATCAGACAATGAATGAAGTATGCTTTAAGCAGGGAGGGGATAATGCACACAGAGGACAGTTTTACAGAAGCAGCCACTCTAAATGGAAAATGTGTTTTATGACTCATTTGCCTTTGATGTTAAATCCACATAAAGCATCATCTGTTATTTACTAGCAATACATAATGGTAATGGACCAAATAAAGAAAAGTGGTATAGACTTCAGAAAGACACAGACCTATGATATACATTAAAATTATTTTTTTAATAAATTGGTGTTTTTCTAATCTCATTGTTGAAATGTTAATTTTGAGTCTTTTAAAATACATACATATTGAAATACCACATCATCACACCTACTTCTTCATTTATTCAAGTACGGTGAAACATTGGAGAAGTTTACTCATCGAATAATGTGGAAGAAAATTGCACTGTCTTCACTTACATTATGATTTTCACTTGAATATTGGGACTAAAGGTAATATGCAATAGTACCAGGAGACGAGTGAATCATTCAGCAAATAGCAGGGATATTTTGTAGCAGTGTGCAGTTTAGTTTTGTATGTATAATTCATTTTATAAGCCAAGTTTGGAGTTCGGAAAAGTTTTTTTCCCCATTTATGACCTAGTTGACGAAAAATGTTTCTTATTTTTTTTCCACTTTACCTTCATCAAGATCTATGGAGTAGAGATTTCTGAGATTTATATAATATAATAATATTTTAGGGAACCAGTATTTAACTTGTTGTTCATGGAGGTATTGGTTTACGTTTTTTAACTTATAATATTTATGCCTCCAATCCCTTGTGTATAGGTGGCAGTGAAAAAAAACAGTTTAAACCCAAATTTTTTATACTATTTTTTGTGTAAATAGAGTGTGTCCATAGCCTGAATTAGATCATACATTATATTATTGCATCAAATCTAGACTGTAAACTTACCAATCATCCCAAGGGATTTTAAAATGGGTATGATATAGGGGTAGAGCAGGCTATATAGCACAGATTAAAATACCTAGGAGCAGAGCTTAAGCAGCAGTCCCCAACCTTGTTTTGCACCACGGACTGGTTTCAAGCAACATTTTCCATGCACTGGGGAGAAAGGTCTGTGGAAAATGTAATTGTATAAAACTTTTTTTTTTGGTGCAAGCTGGCTTATGTGATTGCCGGAATGAAATGTCAAGAGAGAGAACACATCCAGATCCTTCCTGTCACTGTGAGGACTATTGCAGTCGACAAGGACGGCTGTGGTCTAGTTCAGGGCAGCCCATGGACTGATGGTTAGGGACCCTGCTTAAATATTTCTGGGATAAGATACCAAGGAAGAGTTTATGAGGACACTTTGGGGGTGTCCAAGTCTATCTGGCCTAAATGAACAGGCAATTCTGAATATAGACCTATATGATGGGAGTGACAGTTGAATATTTTGAAGCGTCACTCTTCATCTGAACAGTCTAATAAGTCTTATTGAACTGTTCATCACTCTTCATCACACAGAAGGTTTGTTTTGGTAACTGCAACACCCAGTCGAGTGGGTTGGATGGGATTGACACAGCTTTATTCCAAAAAGTTAGGAGGCTGGAAAACGTTTGCTCATTGCTACTCAAAATATGATCTTAATAGAAAAATTTGTTATATGCTATGCATTTTGAGAAAAGTGGGTTAAAATCCTTAATATGCAGATTAATGAATGGACTATTCTATATGTATGATTTCCATTGAATGATACCTAATAAACAACTGAATGACCAAGTTTAAATTTATTTGATTTAAAGTTTACATGATTTAAATAGTCAAGCTTTATAATGGTTTCTCTGTGCCTTAACTTGGACAATAAACTACAGGTGATAAGTGAGAAGTAATTCAACAATGATTGATTATGATTAGATTATGGATGGTATGATTTAATGAATTGCAAGTTACAAGAATTAGTTATGATTGATGAAATGTTAAATGACAAAAGAAGTTGATCAAAGACACTTCACATATAAAAAAAAAAAACTCTTCCTTGGTTTCCTTTTTACTCAGCTCAGTTATACAAAGCTATTCACTGAAAACTCTAGTAAATTTAACAGCAACTTAAAGTCTTACAGACCTTAATGTCCTAGGGAACTACATCAGCCTTTTTCCTTACCTGAAGCTTTCAGCTACCTATAGAAATTCATCTTAAAAGTAAAAAAAAAAAAAAATCTTTGCAAATCCATTGCTTCTCCTAAACCACATGAGGTTAGTTACCAAATAATATCCAGATGTTATCTACGCCTGCATTATCGCATAAAACGTTTGGAAGTCTCATTAAGAAGTTTTGTGGCAAAGTCCAAAAACTCTTAACAAGCATAATTTATATGTAGCTAGGTTTAAGGAAAACAAATGTTTTTTTTTTTAATAAGTTGTCAAGTTTTTTTTTTTTATTCCTTTATTTATTTTTATTTTTTTTTTTCCTTTTATTCCTTAAAGCACATATTGATTCCCTTTTTAGACATTTTATACATTACTATTGTAGTTTAAATGGTTATATATGGTATTATTATCTAATATCTCTTGTATTGTTTAAAACAGTGTTTCTCAACCAGGGTTCCTCGAAATGTTACTTGAGAAATTAGGTCAGTTTAAATCACACCAATGATGTTTTTGGCTATCCAAAAGGGTGGCATCAAGTAAAATTTTTTCTCCGCTGTCATTTCCTCCCAAGCTTCCAACCAACGCAACCTCTTCTCAACAATTGACTCCCTCCTAAACCCCACACCTGCTACCCCCACAACTACCTTCTCTGCCCAAAACAATGCCACCTACATTAGGGATAAAATTGACAAAATCAGACAGGATGTCTCTGCTCACCAACCATACCCACCCCGTCCACCTGTAAATCATCCCTGGCCTCCCTCAGCCCTGTTACTGTGGACAAAGTCTCTTCCCTTCTCTCATCATCTCAATCCACTACCTGTCCACTTGACCCTATTCCCTCTGATCTACTCCGTGCCCATTCCTCTACCCTGGCCCCCGCCCTAACCGAACTATTCAACCTCTCCCTTTCTACTGGTGTATACCCTTTCGTTTTCAAACATGCCATAATTCCCCTCCTATCCTAACTCCCTATTCTGAAGAAACCCTCACTGGACCCCTCCCTACCTTCTAACTATCGTCCTATCTTCCTTCTGCCATGTCTCCAAACTTCTTGAACGTCTTGTCTACAAAAGACTGACTGATTACCTGAATAACAACTCTCCCCTTGACCCTCTCCAGTCTGGTTTTCAAGCTGCTCATTCCACTGAAACTTACTAAAGTGGCCAATGACCTCATTAGAGCTAAGTCTCAAGGCAACTTTTCACTCCTCCTTCTCCTTGATCTTTCCTCTGCTTTTGATACTGTTGATCACCCCCTTCTAATCCAAATCTTATGCTCCATTGGTATCAGTGACACTGCTCTCTCTTGGTTTGCTTCCTATCTGTCTGACCCCTCCTTTCAAGTTTCTTTCGATGGTAACTCCTCCTCGCCCACTCTCCTCCCTGTTGGTGTTCCCCAAGGGTCAGACTGTGGACAAAGTCTCTTCCCTTCTCTCATCATCTCAATCCACTACCTGTCCACTTGACCCTATTCCCTCTGATCTACTCCGTGCCCATTCCTCCACCCTGGCCCCTGCCCTAACCGAACTATTCAACCTCTCCCTTTCTACTGGTGTATACCCTTTCATTTTCAAACATGCCATAATTCCCCTCCTATCCTAACTCCCTATCCTGAAGAAACCCTCACTGGACCCCTCCCTACCTTCTAACTACCGTCCTATCTCCCTTCTCCCATATGTCTCCAAACTTCTTGAACGTCTTGTCTACAAAAGACTGACTGATTACCTGAATAACAACTCTCTCCTTGACCCTCTCCAGTCTGGTTTTCAAGCTGCTCATTCCACTGAAACTTACTAAAGTGGCCAATGACCTCATCAGAGCTAAGTCTCAAGGCAACTTTTCACTTCTCCTTCTCCTTGATCTTTCCTCTGCTTTTGACACTGTTGAGCACCCCCTTCTAATACAAATCATGCGCTCCATTGGTATCAGTGACACTGCTCTCTTGGTTTGCTTCCTATCTGTCTGACCGCTCCTTTCAAGTTTCTTTCGATGTTAATTCCTCCTCACCCACTCGCCTCCCTGTTGGTGTTCCCCAAGGGTCAGTCCTTGGACCGGTCCTCTTTTCTCTGTACCTCCTCTCTCGGTAGTCTCATATCCTCCTTTGGCTTACATTACCATCTGTATGCTGATGTCACTCAAATCTATCTCTCCACCCCTGACCTGTCTCCTTCAGTCCTGGATAAGGTCTCATGCTGCCTGTCAGTCATCTCATCATGGATGTCTGACAGATTCCTGAAACTCAACCTGGATAAAACTGAACTCATCATCTTCCCCTCCCTCAAATTCCAAATCTCCCCCTGACATATTCCTAACTGTTAACAACACTGTTATTCGTCCCTCCCCTCAGGCAAGTTGTCTTGGTGTCACCTTTGACTCTGCCTTCTCATTTACCCCCCATATTCAGAACATTTCCAGGTCCTGTCACTTTCAACTACACAACATCTCCAAAATCCACCCCTACCTGTCCCCAGAGACCACCAAACTCTTTGCACATGTTCTAATCATCTCTCATCTGGACTACTGTAACCTCCTCCTCTCTGGTATTCCACTAACCCGAATCTCTCCTCTACAATCTTTTATGAATGCTGCAGCCAGACTCATCCATCCTTCCCTCCGCTCCTCTTCCGCTGCATCTCTTTGTAGTTCTCCTCACTGGTTTCCATTTCACCTTGAATAAAATTCAAGCTCCTGTGCTTTGCCTTCAAATCCCTCCACAGTTCTTGTCCCACATACATTTCTGACCTGGTAAAAAAAATATTACTGCTAACACTATGTAAGATTCTTAGTCTTTTGATGTTACCTTGGGGTTTGTCCTCCTTGAAGTACATACATTTATTTCACTTTTTGTTTTGGTTGAATATTGTCCTGACCTATAACCTACTTTTCATTTAATATTGTGTATTTAATATTGTGTATTTCATTTATTGACTTGTTTGTAAAAGCACCTAAAAGTTTAAACAATCATTTTATATAATATAAAATGATTGTTTAAATAATATTATATAATGTTTTTTTAGGGAGGGAGTTTAAAATCCTTTTTAAAAATAAAAAAAAAGAAAGATTCCATCCATATCGACTGATCCTACACCTGCACAGTGTGAGATCGGGTGAGGTAGGCAGAAGGTGGAAGAAGCCAAAGAAAGCGGTAGTGTCTGGCTCTTCGTTTCGCGCAGGGATGAAGGAGGATACCTGTATGGAACTTACCAGTCCTGCGAGCCCGCGGTGTCCCTGGGGGTCCCAGCCACAGAGGGAGACGCCGCTGTAGCAGGCAGCATGGCCGAGGCTGCTGCTCTGCTCGCAGCAGTCGCCCCTCTGGGGTCTGAACTGTCCTTGGCAGCCATTGATGGCACCCCTCTTCAACAGGGTCTTACACCCTCTATTACCCCAAAAGTGCTACTAACCGTGGAGGCCTCCCATAAGGAAGTGATCCACCTTATTGTAATCAGGATGGTAAACCCCCCCTGATTCTAGGCCTCCCTTGGTTGAAAACCCATAAACCTATCATTAATTGGGAATTGGGTCAAATCATTCAGTGGGGAACCAAATGTCAGGCTAGGTGCCTGACTCCAGTAATGCCAGTACGGGCCCTTGAGGTGCTTAAAAAACTGCCCGAGCCTTACCAGGAGTTTGCTGATGTCTTCTGCCCCCGATCAGCTGACAAACTCCCTCCTCATCGTCCCTATGATTGCCCTATTGAGTTACTTCCGGGTACCATGCCCCCTAGGGGTCATTTGTTCAACCTCATTGGACCAGAGATAAAGGCCCAGAAGGAATACATCTGAGAAAACTTGGAAAAGGGCTTCATCCGGCCATCCTCTTCCCCTGCGGGTGCTGGTTTCTTTTTTGTGGAGAAGAAGGATAGCGGGTTGAGACCCTGTATTGATTACAGGGGCCTAAACAAGACCAGGATGACCTGTTCTCTCAGGTCAATGGTGCCGGATTCTTCACCAAGCTAGACTTGAAGGGGGCTTACAACCTTGTCCTCATTAGGAAGGGTGATGAATGGAAGACTGCCTTTAACACCAGGGATGGGCATTTCGAATACTTAGTAATGCCCTTTGGTCTGTGTAATGCCCCGGCAGTCTTCCAGGAATTTGTGAATGATGTATTCCGAGAATTTCTGGGTAAATTTGTGGTTGTGTATCTTGATGATATTCTGGTTTATTCATCTGATCTTCTCCTCCACAGAGCACAAGTGCGCGAGGTCCTCCAGAAGCTCAGAGAAAACTGGCTCTACGCGAAATTGAAGTGCGCCTTCGAGGTACGTGAGGTTGCTTTCCTAGGGTATATTCTGTCAGATCACGGGTTGGCCATGGATCCACCCAAGGTCTCGGCAGTTCTGGAATGGCCGCAACCCACTGATCTCAAGGGCCTTCAGCGATTTTTAGGGTTCGCAAATTTTTATAGGAAGTTCATACGGAACTTCTCGTCCATTGTCCACCCCCTGACGAACCTCACTAGGAAAGAGGCAGATTCCTCAAGGTGGACTCCAGAAGCTTGCGAAGCCTTCAAGGTGCTGAAACGGGCTTTCTGTAGTGCACCCGTATTGGTGCATCAGGTGCCCCCTCTCCCATTTATCATAGAGGTGGATGCTTCAGAGATTGGTGTGGGAGCAGTCCTCTCCCAGTACTCTGGAGAACCGGAGAGATTGCACCCCTGTGCCTTCTTCTCCTGTAAGTTCTCCACAGCGGAGAGCAACTATGACGTGGGCAATCGAGAGCTTCTGGCAGTAAAATGGGCTTTTGAGGAATGGAGGCATTGGCTTGAAGGGGCAGAGCATCCCATAACGGTCTATACCGACCATAGAAATCTGGAGTATATTGAAGGGGCTAAACGCCTCAATGCCCGGCAAGCCCGTTGGGCCCTGTTTTTTACGAGGTTCAACTTTCAAATTACTTACAAACCAGGTTCAAAAAACGTGAAAGCTGATGCCTTGTCCCGTTGTTTTTGCCTTACCCTCTTGTACTTTGCTTGTTTGGACTTAACCCTTGCTGTGCTTTATGACATTGAATAAAGCCTGATTGAAGGATATCTGGAGTTGGTTGTGGTTTGTGTGCCCAGGTGCATTACAATACCAGGACGATGTGGGACCCAATTCAAGAAACATCCAGAATGATCGCATTATCTGTGAAGATAAAGGTGATCATTTTTATATTTTTTACTTTATTTACGCTTTAAGTACAAGTCAAATATGTCTTTGGAATTTAATCCCTGTTTTTACACATGCAGATATAACCATCTGATTTTTTTCCCTGCATAGTGCAATGTGGCCTAATTTATCTGCACCATGACATTGCAGCTCTTGGACAGCTAGATTTTCCATTAAACCCAAACCAACTGTTAGATCTTTAGGTTAGTTGCAGCCCATATGCGCTCTAGATATTGTCAGGAAACTTATAAAATCAGGCATATCTACTGATAAATTGCATGTATATACCTTTACTGTTCTCCATTTAAAGTACA
Source organism: Pyxicephalus adspersus (assembly GCF_032062135.1). Lineage (NCBI taxonomy): Eukaryota > Metazoa > Chordata > Amphibia > Anura > Pyxicephalidae > Pyxicephalus > Pyxicephalus adspersus. The sequence continues at coordinate 70,524,807 of NC_092861.1, read as the reverse complement.
CTCAGTTCAAAACATTTCCTAGGCTGCCTATTAAGATAACATGGTTGTCTGCACATATGCTAAATCGTTTCCAATTTGGGACAGTGGCTAAAGAAATCTTACACCCCTCTTTTCGTTTGGGAGGATACATGTCCTTTAAAATTGTGAAAGAATGTAGATTTATTGTGTTTTAGACCACTATGAGATTTGGAACTTTCAGGTTCTTTAGAAGACAGTTATAAGATATGTTCTATTACTCTGCTGTTGTCAGCAGACAAATACAAACAACAATGGAATTTAATAGAAAAGTAAAGTATTCTGTCCCTCTTACATATCTTTTGACTTGTCTGAGTTTTCTTTTCTCCGACAGTATAATATATCTCTTTTTCAGAAAAGCAATGGGAATAAAATATTAAAGTACACTAAAGTGCCTCAGAAAAAAAATTATGTCACTGCAACCTTTCCACTGAAACCTACACAGACACATGTGAATTCTAAATCTCTCTCATTTTTAATATTTTTGGTTGTATGCTAGAGTAGCATACTTTAGGACCCATTTTTTCTTTCTCATTTCCTTTTGCAACACATACTAAAATGCACATCATATAATTTCTGAAATCAGAGACTGTGGACAACAGTGATTGATTTTACCTTAATAAATGTAACATGATATTTGCACCTCTTTTAATCAAATCTAGATTTTCAAAAAAATACACAAAGTTTAGTGAACACAGACAGACATGATACAACTCACAATAAAAGGTTGTAAATAAAGGTTGTGTTGAGTAGAGGGAAACAATATATGTAATGCTAGGTGTGAAGGGCTTGTAATGTTTAAAAAACATTTAGATTTTTTTTATTAACAAAATTACTTTAATATTACAAAATTTTTGCTATTTTTAGCCATATCAGTACTTCCACGAAATAATGGGGTGGATGTTGACATGACTGTGTCTGTGAATGTTGAGGAAATGTGTTGTTGAATGTCCACTGTGCTTTTTAACTGTTTATTCTATTTCTTTTAGTTTATCTCACCGTGTACATAGATTTACTTTAATACACTGACTAACGCAGTTACAGTGTAGCAATGCCAGGACTAGATACATTGCAGAAGTTTTAAAAAAACAACAATAAACCCTCTAGAAAACACACTACAAAAGGAAAATTCACTGCAGGCCCGTTTTTCTTATTTAGAAAAAGCAGGTTCCTTCACAGTATGGTAGTAAAATACAATAAGTAAAGTGAAATATTTAAAACATTTTAAAATATAACACAAGCATGCTATATCATGCTGCTTTGGAATCATCACGTAAATCAAATGCAGAGTTTATGTTTCCTATAGTTAAATAATTTACTGACAGATTTAGGATTCTCCATCATGTCTTTCATACTTTGCCTAAAGAAAATACCATTAAACAGAAGCATTAGCGGACACAGATTTTTTTTTTCAATTGGCTGTTATACAGGGCAGATTAGAGATGGGTGAATTGGCTGTGATTACATTTGATCTGATTTCAATGGGATTAACCTAAAAATCCAAATATTCTTCACCTGAATTTGCAGACTATGAGTGCACCCTGAACATAGTATTATTAGGATTTTAAAAGTACTTTTTTACGTTTTCCTTGACTTTTTCAGATATTGCTTTCACAAATAAAAGAGCCAAAAGAAACATTGCTGGAATATAGGTGATATTACATATATTATTTGTCAAAAGTGTTTCAATTGATTTGCTACACTTATAAGTAGAATAAATTTTTTCATATTTGGCATCAAACCTTTTTTGTCTGTAATAGTTTCTGATACACATACTAGGACTCATTGCACCAAAACTGCCATCACAGGACTTTGCCAAGCTGTCTTTTTATGTACATGTAACGAAAGGTCTTTCTTTATGTAATGCACATTCAGGCCCATAAAATCATACAATATTATTTAACAACAGACCACATACTGTAGATCTGAAGGGGGCCTTTAGATCTGATTTCTACGCATTTTTGTGTCCAAGCAGACTAACATACTAAGCAAGCTGAGCTCCTTCTACTAGCCTACAAAATATATTGAAATATCTTCCCACTCGCCACTTTTTGTTTCAGGTGGCAGCCATATGCAACAAACAAAATCATACATGTGTATAATCATACAAATATTTTTGTTATAGTTTGAGACCATTTTAAATGTCTGGCATGATAAAAATGATACTAATGAACTTCCTATAAAACTTTTGTTAAGTAAAATTTCTTATAAAAATTCTAGTGGTTGGCCCCCAACCACTCCCATTCAGTAGAATGGAAGTGATTGGGAGCACAGTTGAGCCTGCAATTGAAAGTTATGGTTAACTGCAGGTCTGAATTGGAGCTAAAAATAGTCAAAAGTGTGGGTAGGTTCTCTATGGTAGCCATAGAGAAGGTGGGTAATTGCCTAGTTTGCACCTACCTACAGTTATAGATGTATTCAAATGCATTTTAATTATTCTATTTTTCAATTTGCTAGATTTTATTTATTTTCATTTCTATTTCTTTACGCTTACTGTTGTATTGCTGTCAAAAGGAGACAGACATCCATGTGATAGTTAACAAACAGTAGGGCTCCTTTGATCCTCCTCCTTTTGAGCCTATAATGCTTTCAGGTGTGGGATACCCATATGACCTCCTGAAAACAATAACATGATACATCTGGGCACAATTCTTGCTGTATGTAGAAGATGGAGATCAGGTCCATTGCTTTTATTAGTATAGGATCACTGAATGTAAACCTAGTAGCAAGTCAGGGGTCCACAATTTCAGATCACAATGTACCAGCAATCCAAACTTCTGTTGGATGGCATTTATTCTAGTGCATCATAAGCAATTCACATGTTTTTTCCCATAAAACACTGTCCTCATTTTTTCAGCTTCTTTTTAAAGTCTCAGTGCTGCTGATCTCTCCAGCCTTTTTCAATTTACATACATTTGCTCCAGCATAGGCAGCTCAATGCACATTGCTGGTCTAGACACAGTGGACAACCTGTAGACCTGTAACATAAATGGGGAACGTTTGTCACAGAACAACAAGAACTGCCTGAAGAAGAACCATCAAGGCAAACTCTGAAACATGTAATTTTATTGAAAGATGCATATTTAAGGAAATTTTGAAAACAAACTTTATATGTGATTTTAGTCATTGGTTTTACATCTACTTTAAGCCAGAATGTCAGTAACATTTTTAAAAACATAACATTTGCTGGCAGAGGTGGCACTACAGGGTACTATGAACAAGACTGCCAGTCAATGGATTATTTTTTTTTTTTAATATTCGAGAAAATTTGATTAAAACAAATTTGTATTTATTTTCATTCAACACAAAAAAATGTGAGTGTCAAAAAGCAAAGCAATAGCAGTTGTAAGTAAACACAGCTGTCCAGTAGAAGGTAGATGTCAGGAAGGGAAGCAGACTGGAAAGAGGTTAGGATAAGTGTCTTCAAATATAATGTAGGCTGGTGAAAATGTAAGTGGAAATCTGTCAAAGCTCAGCTGCAGCATGACAAATTTATAATAGAGCTGATAACCTGGAGGCAAATGTTACATACTGCAGCGTATATGATGTGGAACAAAATTTCCAGGAACTTAAACCATATATTATAGAAGGTCAAGTAGCCAAAAGCAAATTTTATTAATGCAGCTTTAGTGTGACACAAAATTGAACATATTGCGCTTGTCTATTTCCATAAATTATTGAAATTGTAAACTGACTGGAACCAATGCTTATTTAAATGAAATGGCAAATACAATGTAAGGTTGTAAAGGTTTCTGGAATTTTATTTTACGTAATGAAATTTGTATAATACTGTGGAAAAGAGGAGTATCTGAAATGCTTCTCAGAGGAACTCACAATTTATTGTCCTTACCATAGTTAAGTGTCAGTGACATAGTCTGTTAAAGGCCAATTGGGAAGGAACCCATTTAAGCTATCAGTATGTTTTTGGGAAACTCACGCAACAAAAGAAAATTTATGCAACCAAGAAGAGACCACACAAATTCCATGATGATAGCATCCCAGGCATGATTTGAACATGGGACCCTGGTACTGACTGCAAGGGCAGAATGTTAGCCACTGAGGTTTTGAAACAGGAAAGAGGGGGCGAATAATATCCTGAGTTTGGCAAAAATCCCTGGAGAGTGTCACTGTAAGTAATTCATTTGAAGGCCCAAATTAATTTTAGATTTTTAGGTTCAAGTCAATACCCAATATACTACATTCTCATTTCTAATGATATTGAATCATTAACCCAGTCAGTAAATCAATGTGCATAAGGTTTCTAGAACAAACTGGCTTAATCTTTAGCAAGTTCTGACGTACACAGACCATTTTCTCTGCTCTTCATACCAGTTAAAGCACATCCGCCACCTCCACCCACAATTCATCACTAACCACCCTCAGCCCTGTTACTATGGATGAAGTCTCCTCTCTTTTCTTATCATCTCCATCCACTACCTGTCCACTTGACCCAATTCCCTCTGATCTACTCCGTGCCCATTCCTCCACGCTTGCTTCCTCCCTGACGGAACTATTAAACCTCTCCCTTTCTACTGGTATCTTCTCCCTCAGCTTTCAAACATGTCATAATTCTCCCTATCCTGAAGAACCCCTCACTAGACCCCTCCCTACTTTCTAGCTACCACTCTATCTCTTTTCTCCCATATGAACACCAACTCTCTACTTGGCCCACTCCAGTCTGGCTTTTGAGCTGCCCATTCAACTGAAACAGGTCTTATAAAGAGGCCAATGACCTCATCAGAGCTCAAGCCACAAGGCCCTTCTTCTGAACTCCATTGGTATCAGTGAAACTGCTCCCTCTTGGTTTGCTTCCTACCTATCTGACCGCTCCTTTCAAGTTTCTTACAATGGTAATTCCTCTTCTCCTCCCTGTTGGCATTACCCAGGGATCAGTCCTTGGACTGGTTCTCTTTTCTCTGTATGCTTCATTGCTCAGCAAGCTCATACCCTCTTTTAGCTTGTAGTACCATCTGAATGCAGATGACACTCAAATCTATCTATTCACCCCTGAATTATTATAAATGCTGCAGCCAGACATATCCATGATTCCAACCAATCCTCTTCTGCTGCCTCCCTCTGCAATACTCTACACTGGCTTCTATTTCACCTCAAAATCAAAGTAGAGTAAAATTTGATCATTGTACCATAAGATGGGGGAGTGATTTGTGCTGAAAAGGAAGATTTATGTTTGAAGGGTGATTTAAATGTTACATATTCACGACTCATTCACCACTGACCCTGTGCGTTGTGTATCACTGGTGCTTCCACTCTGTGCATTGTATACCCTTGACCTCTGCACTTTGAGGATTATGTACCCTTGACCCCTGCACTCTGTGGTTTATGTACTCTGTGTATTGTGTACTCCCAGCCCTTGCACATTATTCTTTACATAATGTAAGTGCTGTGTTGTAAAAACATGCTCTTTTCTATGGGCCCTAAGGCCGCAGATTTGATAAAGGTATGAAGCTGTAATGTGCATGATGTAATGATAAGGCTGAAGCTGTAATGTGCAGATATGACCAGAACATGGAGAGCTGTATGTAAACAAACAGTTGTATATCAATAGGTGTGCATTTGTAGAGGAGTACAATGGGTTAGCATATAGGCCCACATGCCCAAAGTGAGAGCCACCCCATTTCCTTCAGCTGTCACAGACCCTTTACTAACCTTTAGGATTCTGGTATCTGAGAGTTGAATAACATGGAGTGAAGCTTAAAAGCCTAATAGAGAAAATGGGCAAGGTTTCATTTTAAATTCTAGAGAATAATAGCCTGTATATACCCGAGGCCTGGGATCCTAAGTCATCAAAGCATAAAAAAGAAAGGGAACTGTATGTAATCAAGAATAATTGATATTAATCAATATTGCAAGGTAACACAGTGGCAGGCTCACTTTAACAAACTCTCTCAGACTACACAAAATAGTAAACATTTCACAAATGATTATTTCCTTGATCTTTTGCTCTTTTAGAAATATCCATATGAAAAATCCTACACTTTTATTGGCTCTTGCATGAAATCTTTAGGACAGAAAACTGCAGCATCCACTCCCCCTGCTGTTTGATGATTTGATCACAGCCAAGTCAATGCAATGCCCAGTAAAATTCCAGAAATACTCTACCCTAAAAGTATGTAGTTTGCTCAGCATAATATTTCCTACAGCATTGTCAGTTTATTGGCTGTTAGGGCTCGTTTACACTGGCATGTGTTTCTGCAGTCAAAACTACTGTATTTTTTCCACAGGTTAATGCAATTTGTATGTGACTATTCAGTTCCATGGACCCTGTGCAACACAAGTTTTAAAAGTTTCAAAATGCATTTTTATGTGTAAATGTACATTAAGCAGATACATAAATAGAGGACATGGGAGTTTGTGTATGTCTAAGACACCTGCATCATGGCAATTCAAGAATGCTTGTTCCTCATTTTGTCAGATGCTTTAAAAAACACACCATTAGGTGTATTTAAATTTAAATCAATTATAATTGGTAGACACTTGAAAATTAATTAACATACTTAATAAACACAATTTAAAGTAAGTTCATAGCTATGAAAGGATCAATACTCAATAGTGTATTTATTTTAATACAATTTTTTACGCTAATATTGTCTATTTCCAGTTAGCAGGAAGTAGTAAAAAAGCGTCTCCTATCTACACACATGCCAAGTGAATATAGTAACAGCACAGCGCTCATATGGTGGAAAAAATACTAATGTATTAATCATGCATTACCTGTAGACTTCATTAGGTGGAGAAGATTGATGATTATAAACAAGCTTTAATAACTTCTGCTAAATAAATCTCTGTCCACTATTTTTAGTTAAATGTCTCACTAATTGCAGCCATAAACATCTAAAAAAACATTTCAAAATAGAGCCTTTTCTTTACTAAAATCCATAAAAGTAATTTAATTAGCATACAAATCAATCCAGAAGTTTAAAAGCATGTAATCCACATATCCTCAGAATTTCTCTGTTATAAACTTGCGGCAGCCACAGGAAGTTATTAAAGCTTGTTTTTAATCACCACTCATTTTCATTAGGTAATGTATGATTTATACCTTACTTATTTTTCTACTGTGTGACTGCTGTGGTTTTGTTATATTTAATTTCCATTAAAGTTCTGAAGATTTATCATGTATAAGGTTAAAAACTAGGAAGTCCGATCATGATTTAGTGTATATACATATATAGTTAACCGAATAAAATATAAATAAAAGTTCATAAGCATGCAAATGCTCAACAGATACTACTCTTAGCAACCATTGAATGGCTACCTTCCATTTATGTGGGTTATACTTTGTGGTTGTAATTTGCATGTTAGTGTAAGCAGAGAAATATCATTGATTATTGCTAGGTAAATAGACAATGTTAGCTTATGGATCAGTAGATTTTTATCTTTACAAACAGAGTTTATCTATGTTACATCAGATGATAAAATTAGAACCAAATCTTGATTACTTTGAATCTTGAATATGTATCAGTTCAGTTTTAGACCTGTTTGGTTGAAGCAAGACCTTAACACCATTACAGTCAATAGACTAGAAATCCTCAGGAGAGATCTCAGTGTATCAAAAGGGTCGGGGAAAACCACCATGTATCAAGAATATTGTGCTAATTGAAAAAAAGGCTGTACGGAGGTGTTCTAACAGAGGTTAGAAGGCTTGGTGGGCAATGTAAGAATTATGCAAATCATACAATTTTTAGTTGTGTTATTTCATCCACATGAATTTGGGATGTTTTCATGTTGCTGTGTGTTTCCTGCAAAGGTCACATTAAAACCACTAATCTCTATTGGGTGCCCCAGCCTACTGGATATATTCTACCCAGCCATAATGGCAGCAAACTCACTCCAGCTGAGGAGAGGCAATTTAAGGAAATACTTTTAGCTTTTTTTGTAGAACCTTTGCCACTGGTAGCAGGGATTTGTCCACTAACTTCTACAGTTCTGCCACCCATGGAAGAGCTCCAACAGAAGTGTAACAATGTTTCTTTTAGAACATAGCAGCCAGGCCTAGACACAGTTAGAACTCACAGCACTTGGGCATGAAGTTACTGAGTAAGTACGTCAGCTCTAATAACTTCAAATAAGACCCAATTAAATAGTGAGTGTCCAAGCTGGACCACTGGCCAGACCTGGCAAAACCTGGTGATAAGGTGCTTGCATGTTAGCTGCCTGTGGAACATCTGACCTTTATTAAAATAAATAATGTATAATGTCCATACTCCCCTTGTGGATTATATTGATAAACTGCAGGATACTGAATTTTATATATGACAAAAATTGCCTTTTAGAGCACGTCACCCAATTTAGGATTAACATTTCTCATTCACAAGTACACTTATAATTGGACCTATAGGAGTATGCGTACAAGTGTGATTTAAATTTCTTTTTCCTTTTATGCATTGAACAATGGGGATTAAAATTGCTTTTTCAAACGCACCATTGAAATGTGGAATACAACTTAAATAGTTATACATTTACGTACCTTGTACCTATGTAAGTTGCTAAAACTAAGTTTGCATGTACGGATGCTTTTTAATTTTTTTCAGGGGTGAATTGAACAGTGACAAAAATTGCTTTTTTAAACATGCCACCAAAATGTGGGATCAAATTTCCTGTTCACAAATTTACAAACTGTCTTATGCTGAAGAATCGGGCAGTGTATGAGAACTGCATAAGTTTCCCACCTAATAGATGGAGGGGTCGGTAACAGTTCATAGTATGTCTACCTGCGGTAAACTAAGCTCACAATTCAATACAGATCCTCTCTCGCACCCATTCCGTCCCAACACAACTTCCAGTCCCCAGAACAGTAAAAACTTCAGCCGTAACTCCCAGGGTATTTGTCTAATAGCAGCAGCTTGAGCATTGACTATCAAAAATGATCACACACTGAATTGGTATTCAGAGCTTGCCTCTGCCTTTCATAGGGACTGGGTTGGGGCATGTCAGCCATCATTGGGGAACAAGGGGTATTACTGTACCAGGCTCCAAACAGAAGAGTTTGACTTTTGTAATGTTTAAAAAGTTTAACATAGGAGAGTAGGTCTCAGGAAGTTTACTTGGTATGTGGCCCAGAAATGTCTTTGTGTACACCACGTGTTTCAGGTATAGAGCTCCTGCTTGGCCACCAGTACTAGACTTGGTTTCCAGGGTCCCCTTCTTCTCCCCACACATTGGTGAACTAAGGCACCAATAAATATCAGTGCTGTTGGGGTAGTGCAGAACTGAATGGAGTTAGCAGTGTTCAGGGTAACTTTATCATCAACCTGAATGCAAACAGCAACACTAACTCTGGATGGGTTGGGGATTATATTTCCTGTTTTACAGCCTGCAGGACCTATTGGACAGGTTGTCCCCAGAAAGGGAATTGAGAAGAAATCCTTACAATATGAGATATTTTAGACATTTACCTCAATGGTAAAATGTTAGAACATTTGCATGTTTCTGTTTTGCAGACGTTTTCCTCACTTCTTGTGTGGTAAAACATCCCCAGAACAGAGAGTGAAGGAAAATCTATGTAACGCAGCCCTGGATAGCAGTAAAACATTGCAGGGATTTTAACATTCACACATCATTTAACCCAAAACCTAGAGTTTTAAATAGTAGTTGGTTGTGGAAGGCTTGCATGACTTGGGTTTAGAGGAGTGCATTTGGCAGCTTAGGAGTAAAAGAGACACTGTCATTTAGTGATAGTGTGTACATAAAGGGAGCCTCTGACGCCCTGCCATCAAGGCGGACCTTTCCACCATCACTACCAGCTGTAAAATCCCATAGCCAGCTGGTGTGGGAAAAAAGGAGAAGCGCTCATATCACCTGCTCTATGTGACAATGCAATTGCCTAGCAATTGGAGGAGGGTCACATGATCTCCTATACTTGAAAGAACTGGGTGTACTTCAATGGTTAAGGCAGTGGTCTCCAACCTTTTGCATGTCACGGACCACTAAATGCACAGACTCCAGACTGCGCATGCGCAGGGAGCCATGTGTAACTCAAAGGAGAAGAAACTTCCTTCCAGAGTGACGTCATGATGCCAGAACCTGCCCGCTCACCCATTGCAGGCTCAGAGTGTCCAGAGGCGTAACCTGCCCTGAGCCTGCCATGTCTCCGGGAGACGTGGTCCTTGGCTCTGGCCAATGTTCCCACCCAAGCGGTGTCCTTCTCCTGACTCCGTTGGTCGTGCATTGGCCAGATCCGCGGCCCGCCTGTTAGACGGCCGTGGCCCACTAGTGGGCCCCAGAACGGGGATTGGGGTCCCCTGGGTTAGGGGATAGCAGGAATGGCAGAACTGACATGGTAAATATCAGAGGGTGGGAATGAGACTAATTGCAGAAGACACTGCAAGTTTGCTCTGAATTAGCAATGGGGCAGGTCTCAAATGAACATGCAAATACTCATGTGTTATAAAGGGTAGGTTGCTTCCCATAAAGGATTTGGACTTTTTTTTATTCGTTGGCAAAAAAAAATGTAGATTGCTTGTTGTGCCTGTGATTTCAAACTATTTCCTGGTCGAGCATCATTGAGGCCGTGTACACTAACTGATGGCAGCTTTTAGACAAACAAGATTTAACAAGTCTTTTTTTTTAACAAAACTCATTCATCTGCTTATCATTTATTTACATGTATTTATTTTGTTTTATAACACCCGACTGGAAATGTGTGTGTGTATATATATATTTATATATATATATTCCAATATGTATACATTGTGTCATTATACAAATAAAATATTCTTTAATGCCAGCATTCTTTCTAAACAACATTTGTATCATTTAAAATATGTTAGATATGTTACAAAGATTTGCACATTTCTTACACAACTTATTTGTGGCTTTTGGATGAGCTAAATAATACATAAAGCTTGAAATGAAGTTTATTTTCTTTGCTACTGTGTTATTCTCATTATCTTTAATGTAATGACATAAACATGTGGTTAAATTGCCATTAAAAAGAACATTTCCTAAAACTGGTATGTGTCATTTATCACTATTAAGAGGCATATTTTACAAGACCGGCAATGTCTCCTATGCACCATGGTGAATACAATGAATGCCTCCTTTGTGTCTGCAGGGGTAATGAAAAGTGGTATTAAAAGTGTCAGTTCATTGAAAAGCTCTTTGTAGGAAATACACAGGAGGCATTAGAGAAATGCTGTTTTTTTAGGTCAAATTCTACCAGAAAGGTTGCAAAAATGTGTTGTTCATTGACAACACTGTTTTCTAGTGCTTGCTTACAAAGTGTCACCTTAATGATGCTAATTATACACATGCTGGTTTATTTATATCCAATCTTCAATTGGATTCAGTTGGAAAAAATATGTGAATTCTAAGTGAAATTATTTGTAAACAACCTCCATGGTGTAAAAAATATACACCTGTCGAGTATTAGTAATTCTGTTTTTCCAGTGAGAATAAGGTCTGTGACTTCAAGTATATTTACTACATTTAAGCAATGCAGCTTTATCGCCTGTCCACCCCAGACTGTGATTGGACAATTACAGCGTCTGTACACTATTGAGGTCACAGTTTTACTCATTTTTTATTTTTTAATCATTGCATAATTGGATAAAATGTTTTTTCTATGTCCTGGGAGTTCATATGTGGAAAACTGGATAAGTGCAGCATAAATTTAAGATGTTTAAGAGGAGAAGCCAAGTGAACTGCCTCCCCCTATTTTCCAGGCTCTGAAAACTTTATTGCAAGTGTGTAAATCTAGAAGGAAAGTGGGCTGTGGTTACATGATTTCTTCTGACAAACCTCAGGTCCACATGCTGGGTTTTGTGAAAAGAAGTTATTGTCTTACTTGCTGTCATATTATAGCACAAAAGAATAACTGAAAATGTATTTTGATGGTATCTTACTGAGAGTGATTATATGTAAAACACAATATTCATAAACACTTGGGTGTTTTTACTCATTTATATCATATAGGTTAAACTCCAGATGTAAATTAGAAAAGAAGCATAACTACACCAGATATAACACATATTTTTAAAAGGAATAATACATTAGATATGTAACGACTAACACAGCACTATAAAATTGAGGGGGAGATACCAGTGCCAAAATACATTCAGCTTCCCCCACAGGGAAAAGAAAGGTGACCTCTTCAGCATGTTGCTGCTACATATTTGTCCAATGAGCATGTGAGAATGTGTTCCTAACTTTTCTGCTGCTCTGGACAGGTAACAATGTGATATATATATATATATATATATATATATATATATAAGCTTTATTTTAAGTCATTTTAAAGGCAACAAGTTATATTTTCCCCACATCAGGGTACCACCATCTTCATCTGGTCCTCTTCCGGGTGTCAGACCTTCAGCCATCTTGATTGGCCAGGCCAGGATGACATAAAGCCCTTGCAGATGTCAATATTCAGCCATCTTGATTGGCCAGGCTGGGAGGATGTTACTTCACGGCATATGGCGACATTGATCATAAGCAGTATTTTTAAGAAAATATATTGTAAACCCGCCTGCTTGCAGTGTTTAATTGAGGAACTATAATTCCACTTTAAGATGTTTGATTTCAGTGTTAGTTACATGAATCTGCTGTATTCCTCCCAGTCAGCCTATTGTTTATATTTCATAAATCTTCGTAAGCTACTGTATTTCAATCAGTGGGTAATTTAAGTCACAGATATGTTAAATGATATTTCACCCACTCTAATGGAAAATGCTTCTGCCCAGATTCCACTGTAAACAAAATAGGAATTGAAAGGGTTTAATATTGCCTGCTTTCTAATATATAACTAAAAAGTATTTTGGCAGTGCACATTGTCTGCTGTCAAACTTTTAGGGCCCACAGAATCCTTCTGTCAAATGTTTAGTGTATGTTAGTAATGTAACATGATAGGTAATTATCCACCAAATCAGTGATCATGATAGAATGTAGTCTGGAAGAATGATTTTGTTTGTGCTGAAATGCTTTGTGAATGTTCTGTCTAACAGAACAAGATTAATAGACCAGCAAATCTTTATATTACTATTTTTTGTAGACCCTTCTGCCAGCTCTGCAAGGAAAGACTATTTTAAAGAGAAATTTCAGCCTTCTCTTCATTGCTAAACTATAGGCTGCTGTGTTGTACTGAAATCGCCTATTCTGATTTTGCTTTACACATCTACTCACAGTGTGCAGTAGAAACTATATTAAGTCAGAGATGCACCTCAGTTTCTACCTAATGAACATTCTGTATCACCCTGCCTCATTGTCCTAGCACTTCCTTTTCATTCATTGGATTTTAGTTCTTTTCCATAACAGATGCTCGGCATTACAAACTCCCATTACCACAGCTTCCTGGCTGCATTCCATAGGGAAGCAAAGTAACAATGTAATGATGCCACTGGATCTAACATACAGAATGCAATTAAATAGAAAGGTTTTATTTAATAAACTTATTATCAGGTTCATAAGGGATGATGTGAGGAACCAATGAAAACATAGGTCTATTAAACTTTAACTTTAAAATTGAACTATGGACAAATTCAGATATTACATACGGTATATATTGAGTATGTAACAATCATTTATTTCCTCAAAAAGGTATTAGAAACAATGCCAATTTGTACTCTGGTCACACCAGTAGATGGCGCTGTTTCATCAAGTAAATTGTGCAGTAAACTCCCTTAGGGACAAAGGACAAGTTTGTAACACATTTTATGCAGTGGTATTTTAGTTGGTTTATATTTGAGTATATGATGTAATCTGTTAAAATCATTCCTTTAGCACCCCAATACGGGTTCTTACAACAGTCAACTTTTACCTGTAAGGTACCCTTGCAGCAGCGATGCCCCTGCAGAAGGTTTAAGAGAGTGCAAGGTTTAAATGTTTTTTTGCTTAGGGTTTCAGTAATATTCCACAGCCTTTTCTGTAAGAAGCTCTCTCCTGCAGTTGCCGGCTTGACAAATCCCCTGCAATGCATAACCAAAAGTTCTCCATTGTACATGAGGACAAAAATGGCCTTTAGACAACCAGGAGTGTCTGTCTTGAAGCAAGGTAAAAATAACTAGGTGGTAGTTTTTTGTTCAGCTTTAAAGTATTTTTGTTTAAAAGAAGCAAAACAAATTGCTGTAGCAGCTTAGTATTTTTTTTATTTTTCTTTTACTAAGGTCCATCTAAAGCACTTTGTTCATCTAAGACTATTCTGTCCACAGAGTGACTTTACTACTGTGTGATTTCACTGCAGAACAAGCAGTATTGTCGCCCTATTACAAAAAAAAAATGTTCATGTTACCAGGGGTGACTCAAAAATCAAAATTCCTCCAAAACTTTTTAAAAGAAAACCATGTTTTTCATCAAATAAAGTCATTATACAGTAATCATTGTCTGTTTTACATAAAAGATATAAATGTTTTAGTTTAATATTTATTTAATGTCATTTCATTTTGTAGTATTATATATAGCAACTTCAAGGAAGAGAACAAAAGGGATGTGTTTCAGCAAGTATATAACAACCACTTTTTACATACTGAATGCTAAATGCTTAAGGGCATATTCTTTCATTGGTTCCAGTAATCAGAGCATTAACAATATAAAGGAAACCATATCTGAGGCATAAGAACTTCTGCCAAACTAAGAAAAAAGTTAGGACGACCAGTTCAAACATGAGAGAGAGGCCCTGATGTCTTGTTGGTTCTTTTTGCAGAATCAAGTGTAGGTGTCAGTTATTCCAGAATTAGCAGATATGAAGCTTAACTCACAAAGCTTAACAGCAGGATAACGATTTGTTTTGTTTTGGCTTTTTTTTAGGTATTTTCAACTCCAAGTACAATGAGGTTTGAAAATTACAGTTACATGGATAAAAATAAAAACTGTAAAATGTAATGTGCTTGGCATAGAAAATGCTAAAAGGACCTAATGACAATTTAAAAGAAAATGAAATAAATAAAGGTTGTAAAGAAAGACAATATATACTGACATAGTGACCATTGGGATGAACTACAGAAAGCAACAGTGGATCTGGGCGATCCTAGAGGTGTGTTGTTGGAGATCCTTCATGGAAGTGGCAGCAGAGGTTAGCATTCTTACCTTTGCACCGCTAGGTCCCATGTTTGAATCTGGGCCAGGACACAGTCTGCATGTAATTTGCAGGTTCTCTGGTTTCCTTAATTGGCTTCCCCCCAAAACTGACCTTACACTATGATTATGACTAGGTAGGGACATTAGATTGTGGACAGTTAGTGATTTGAAAGTAGACTTTGTGAAGAGCTGCGTAATATGTCTGCTCTATATAAATAGTATGTAATAATAATTATAATAAAGATTGTTCATGATAAACAACTTTTAGCTTCTGAAATTGTTTGATGGTAAAGATCCCTATTTAAAATTCACAATCAAGAATTGGTAGTGCAGTAGTTAGCCTTGGGTTCATATGTAACGTTCACCCTGCAGCGCAACTGTTTGCACCAAAGATCTTCTTGGTAGGGTGACTGCAGGAAACTTACACTGGCCTGCTCCTGTGGGGTACTTTCCTAAAAATGTGCAGCTTCCAGCCTCAACCTAGACAGGCCTGTGAGGCCTACAGAGCCGACTTCACTGATTTCTCACCCTGCCTGCATGCCATGGTTCCAGTCAGGGGTGTAGTGGGGCAGGCACGGGTGAGAATGCCGTGGCCTCACTTTTTTGGGAGTGGGCACTCATGCCCACTCT
This sequence comes from Pyxicephalus adspersus, assembly GCF_032062135.1. Classification (NCBI taxonomy): domain Eukaryota; kingdom Metazoa; phylum Chordata; class Amphibia; order Anura; family Pyxicephalidae; genus Pyxicephalus; species Pyxicephalus adspersus. The sequence continues at coordinate 70,509,132 of NC_092861.1, read as the reverse complement.
TTTTTTTTTACAAACAATTGTTTGGTGCTCCCCGGCTCTCGCCACTCTGTACCACTTATGTAGCAACAAGCATCCAATCATCACTCCCTGTGAAGAACAATCTGGAAACTGAACTGAACCCTTACAGAACCTAAAATGTACATACTTTACCAAAGGATGCCACCTATAATTAAGTAGATAATGACAAAGCATAAATAGAAAAATGTTTTTACACCATACACGTTGTTTTTGCCATTCACATTTAGAATCATGCTGGAGACCTACCAGACATCATTTACTACCCAGCAAACTACCCACACATCATTTACATACACAAACACACAAAATAACTAAATGTAATATTCAAAAGTTACATTTAGTACAAGCAAGCTATGCTAAAAGTGAGAAATTGAAGTTACATACTATATAAAAGTAAACTCAAGAGCGTTTCACAGGGTTACAATGACATAAAATAAAGTACAGCAAAACAATAGTAAAACATTTAAACCTCTCATAAAAATAGCCCTTCTTTGAGAAAAATTGTCCAATTTTACGTAATAAGCTCGGCTTTGACCAAATCTAAAACAGAACAGGAGTCTTTTACACCGCAGTTTAGTATTTCATATTAAGCCCCCTGTTTAAATGATACCATTGTTCAGTGCAACAAGCTGTACATCGGATAACTGAGCAAAGACAATAAGCTCTTATTCTTTCAAGATAAGGTCATCTTTCCAGGCAAGATCCCATGTTAAATAGTAGAATTATTTCCATTATAACATGCTCAGCTCAATTAACTACTCTGCACGATTCTGCATAGCCAAACAAATCCTTGTACAAAATGTGCATTCAGTCATTTGTTACGATGTTTTTTCATACAGAAATGAGCACATTTAATTTGTACCAAAATCACCAGCATTCAGCAACAATGTCAACATTACTGTTAATGCATGAACAAAATTACAGACCAAACAGGTAATTACAGACCAAAGAGTTAATTACAAACATGCTGTGTGAGTAGCTAATTACATATCGCTGTTTATTTTTATGGATGTTTAATATAGATGTTTTAGTAAAAAAATTAAAAAAAAAACATTTCACATGAGCACATTTCAGCTTTTAAACTTCATAACATTTTCCCAGGAAGGACATGTTAATCAACATAAGGTATAATAGGGATTTTAGGCCTGACCTAAAAACCCAAAACATTATACATTTTCTGAAAGCAGATAATCTGTAGATTAAAAAGGTGGTTTCAAGTATTGAACAAAACTGTATATTAAACCTATAATTTTAGTAATACATACTATAATAACCCAAAAATACACTAAAATAATGCAAGCAATAACTAAATATAATCCACATTTTTTTCAAACTTTAAAGAGGAGATTGTTAGGCCATAACATTTGTGTGAAATGAAAGCAACAAAAAAAGGTGATGCTTTAAAAACCTTTTAATTCATTCATTTTACATTTTAAAATGTTCAAATGTATTTTATTCAACTTTATGTTTGTATTAATTTTATTTAATTTTTTCATTCAAAGGGTGTTGACAAGCATCTTTGTGATTGTATAGTGTTATTTATAGGTCCTTTTGGGGGTTATTTAATTATTTATTTTATTTAATTATTATGTGTATTATTTATTTTTTCACTATTAAACCTTAATTGTGCAAAAGGCCTGCATTTCAAAGACTACCTACTAAAGTTTCAAACACATATTAAATAAGGCACTTATATATATATATAACACAGCACAACATACTGCATAAGTGTAATTGTGTCTTGTATGTTGCCACATTTTAATGAAAGTGTGAGTAGGATATTTGAAGAATCTTGTGTAAATGTAGAGCAACATAAAAACTCTTTGCAGATAGTGCCCTGGCCAGGATTTGAACCTGTTACCTAGTGCTGCAAAGGTGAGGGTGCATACCTAATCCCGTCATGCTACCCATAGAATAAATAGTATAATAATAAAATAAAAATTTTGAAATTGCTATTAGAAGCTTGTGTGAATGCCATTTTAGAACACACTATGTATAGTATGGATCGGTGTCTACAATACATGGGAAGGGAATGCTGCACTGACAGAATGGAGGACTGTCTATTGCCAGCATATATCCAGAACAGCAGTCTGACTTTCAGTCTCCTTGAGTATAGTTGTGGGACTGAGGGATCTCCTGGAAGCATCTGAAGCCTATAGAGTTCAATAAAGTTCAATATAACCTATACATATGCTGTGCATTGCCATACAGCTAATAAGAAGTGATTCCAACATATTATTTATAAATAGGTTTGGTAAAATCAGTGTGCATTTTAATTACAAAGTGCAGTAACGTGCAGCAACTACTTTTTTTCTGTCACATCCAGGTCAGTAAAATATGACATCTGATTGGATGGCAAGGATTACTATACTCTGAAATACTTTCACATATGATGTAATTTATTATTTTCCCCTGGCACAGCTATGTTCATATTATGCATTATAATTTTGCTTAGAATGATTTTTGAACACATTTAATATATATTTTAAACAAAATATACTACATACAGTATAATGTATCTACAATTAGATGAGATAAAAAAGTCTGCAATGTCAACCCCAGTGGTTATGATGCTTATCCTGTTTATGTTGTCTCAATAAACCATGCTGTCTTTAAGGAGCTGTACAATGGCCTGTTATTATGTGCTTAGCTGTAGCTTAGTTCTTTAGATGCTTCTAAATCACTAGGCTTGTGTTTAAAAGTGGATGTCGAAAAAGCCATTGTAACTGTTCTGCCAGTATGCTTTCTTTTCTTTATAAAAAAAAAAAGATGAACGTTCAAGTATTCAGTAATTAGGGGGAAGAACCCAACTTGGCTGAATAGACACAACAACTTATTACAGATAGCTCCATGTATACTGTTCCTTCCTCACTTACTTTTTTCTTAAAGAGCAATAAAGAAATACCAGTTATAAAAAAGAGACTCCCTAAAAGCATAGGGACTCTTTTTTTTTTGTTTTGCCTTTTCTTTTTTAAATGAAATACCCAATTGGCAACATGAAATAGTCAATAGTCATAAGTATCTGATTGTTCATGTCTGTCATTTGTAAGCAAACGTACAGATGAAAACATATTATTATTGGTCATGATATGCAAGAGTGTGCAAACTCAGCACAGTTGCATTTGTTTACTATCTGATATTATTGTATTTAAAAATGCACCCAACTACATTTGTAATATTTTGGTAGTTTATTCTGAAAATAGTTGTTTTCAGCAATTATTAGTAGTAAATTAGCCTCACCTTGATGTGTATTTGATCTTTACCTGTACAGTAACTTTTCCTGGCTGTAGGACATCTGGCACCATGAGATGCAGCTGGGACTACAGGTTTTTTTTAGAACAGCTGTGTACTAAAATTCTGGCATTACACAATGGAGGGATGTGACAATGTGCCATACTCTTATATGCTGTTCTAGACTCCTTTTAGTCAAGGGCATAATGTGCAGACAGGATTCTGGAATTGCCAAAAGGAATTAGGATTTGTAATAACACCAGTAGACATTCACATTCTGTTATGTAATGCCTATTAACTATTTATTTTATAAAGCTAGATGTAATTTGTAATAATGCTGAAGACACTTCCAAAGATGTTACCAAATATTTAATGTAGAATCACAGTAGTAACAATCAGAATCACAAGTTTCCCTTCTTCAAAGCAACATCCTCTGCTCTATGGTCTCAAGGTCCTGAATATACATGATTTTAGAAGCTAAGTGAGGTCGGGATTAGATAGTATTTGAATAGAAGACTTCCAGTAAATACAGATGTTATAACACAAGAACCTCAGACTTGCAAACCAAGTATGCATTGTGTAATGAATTTGTCAAAAAGTAATGAAACACAAAGCACACAATTGTCCTGAAGGTAAGAATCTTATCTCATTTTCTCTAGGGGCATATTGAGACAAATTTCTCACACTGCCTCTTGACCCTTTACACAACTGCTTTCAGCTGTAATCAGTGCCGAATAAACAGTGCAAGGATAAAGGTTTGACATGTTAACCAAGTTATGAGTAAAAACCACAATGAAAGCACTGAAATGGGAGGAGGAAGCATTTCAGTTAAGGCTTGCTATGGGTGAGGCCCTTTGGTGAAATGGAGTTTGGTAGAAGGACAAAGGAGATCAACACTGCCTGTAGAGTTTTTTCCCAGTTTAGGTATGATTCATCTTAAACATAAAGGCATTTGGCAGCTGAGAAGTGAAAAAGGTAAATATTTCCATCCTTCTTATACTTATTTAGCCTAGGGAAAAAGAAATTAGAAGTAACTACCTTTTTTCTTGCTCACTTTAAAACTGTCACAATCCCCCACTCTCTACTTCTGGTCATGCATTACATATGTTGATATCTAGAAGGCCACAACTGAAAGGCTGAGTGGATTTGGGAGACCTGTCTGATGTCAGGGGAAAAGCCTGTAAGAGAGAGGAATAAGGAAATTATTTTATTCCTTTCCCCCTAGACTAAACAAGCAGCAAACCTTTGCAGTGCAGAGAGGCCTCTAGATAGCAGTTGGAAGATACTAATGCTAGGCCTAGATTAATGGTATATTACCTTGGTTTTTATCGCCCTCAGGAGTAGTAACAGGCAAATAAGATATAGAGAAAAGTGAGGCGTTACCAAATTGATAAAAACAAAAAAAAAGCAACATTAGCCCAGAAAAGTCTGAACATAATGTAGCTTGTCAGTGAGAACACTGAAGAAGTATCTTTATGTAAAGAACACTACACAATAAATATTTCACATGTCAAAGATGTACAATACGGTATCCAGAAGTTCCCAAAGGGGCGCATAGTGCTTATGTCAAAGGTACAAGCAGGGATTGCCCCAGCTATTAGAGTAGGCCTCACCTATTGGCAAGGCGTAGATATTGAAACCCATAGGGGACCCACATATAATTGAAACCGAGCTTAGGCTTTCAAGGCAAAATAGAAGAAAGCAAACCCGGAAGTAACAAAGATAACCAAGTAAAAGAGAGACAGGAAAAAGAAAATAAAGGCCTAAAGGTGAACCATAGATAAAGAATTTTTGTTCTCCTGACATCAACTCCTTTGCATTCACATTAGCAGTCAGTCTGAGAATGAAGTTGTTTTTTTTCTGCATACGCTGATATTGCTGTATTATATCAGCCACAGTTTCGAAAATAGCTTATCTGGTTGCCTCTTTGAGGATGATCAGTAGGACACTTTTCCAATCAGCTGCCAAAACCTGGCAAAAATGGGCATGTGCACCCTACTTTGATGCTATGCGCCCAAATTTGTTGGTGCTCCCTTAAGACTCAGGCAGCTGTATGTAACCACAGAGCATTGCCTAATATAAAGCAATAAAGGGTTTTCTTTATGCAGTCTACAAAACCAGCAGACCCTGAACTTTTACAAAGGTAAAAAGAAACAGACATGGGATAATTATGTTCTAGCAGCAGTTATTCAGGTATATCAGTAAGAGCAGCCTACTTCAAAAATAAAAGATTGTGGCAACTGTTGTCAGTCATCCCAAATAACATTTTTCTTTAACACAGTCCAATTTTACATATGTAAATAAAAAGCACCAACATATTTTAACAGATTAGATTTAGTACCTTCAAAACTGTCACAATGTCACTAACATAGTCTGAGGCTTATTTTGGTGGGAGAAATCGATTAACCAATTGGGATGTGGGAATAAACAGCTAGGCTTGGAGGAAGTTCATACAAACATAGGTAGAACATACAAACTTTATTAGGACAGTGTCCCGGCCAAGATTCGTGTCCTGTAATCCCAGACACACTGGAAGATGTTGAGAACAGGGCTGTGTACAGACCTTACCATCACTTCTACAACTCCTTGTTCTTCCTTACACTAAAGATAGTTCTTAATGATATTGGCTGTTTGGGATCGTTGTCCTTATGCAGGATACATTTGGGGCCAATCAGACACCTCACTATTGGTATTGCATGATCAGTAAATATCTTTTTCTACATTTTCTGATTTGAAATGGAAGTAAGTATGATGTGTCTTGCAAGACACGGTAAGATTCTTTGGGCAACCATGGTGCCTACGATTTATACTATTGCCCAATTTTTTGTCCTTCAAAAGAGCCTTAACATCACATCTTAAAACCCCAGTCTGCTTTGAAATCTCCACAACCTCCACAATCTCACTTTGCTAGCAGAGTTTGGCTGTTCCTCACCCAGTTTTAAGCCTTCTAAAAAGCTGTTTTTGTTTCAGTTATGGGCCGTGTTACAATCTACAGATGTAAAGATGATCATTAGCATCTGTTTGGTATGATTGGTGCCTCCTACACCTGACTATAATCCTACAAAATCCCTGACAAAATTCAATGATGGTTTAATGACAAAGGGAGGTCACCAATTATTGATTTAATTTAGATTTTTATTCATGTATGTTAGTTCACTTTGCATGAATAAAGTATTATATGTTGCATACATCCAATATATATTTGAAATACTTTCTTTTGGTTTGAGATGGTTTTAATCCTTCATATTGTATTGATCCAAAATAAAAATACATATCAGACACATCAGATAAAAGTCTTTACCTGCATGCTTGGTCCAGAATATTTACTATTGTAATGTAATGAATGTAAGCCAGGAAGTCAGCATGACAGTCAGGAAAATAGGATTTTCTGTAAATATCATGAGCAATAGCAGGTGTATATTTTTTAAGACAAGTTTCTTTCAATTTGTCCTAGAACTTTAAACTGGTGGACAAGACAGGAACAGATACCTCTTTTTAGGCTAACTAAGAGGGGCACTAT
>NC_092861.1:70439320-70499011 GCF_032062135.1 Pyxicephalus adspersus | reverse complement strand
GAATTATGGTTTCAATATTTTTTAAGAGAAGCTTGGCACATTTTTATATCAGTGCATGGACTGCTATGATATTCGATCATCTGACCAGCCAATAACCTTGGAAAGCAATATTAAATCCAAACACCCTCTTTCTTTGCATATTGCTAGCAGTTTATTGATATTTTCATTTTCTGACAAACATAATGAAGTGATAGTGAACTAGTTTCCTAAGCTGAAAAAAAACATTGTATAAAATTAACATCCTGTACTAAGTGGTATATTTTATATCATCAGTAGTTTGGAACTCTCTATAAAGACAATATATATAAGCACATAGCTGAAAATAGCTAAAACTGGGCTGAGAAAAATGGAAAAGATAGACCGAAGTATAAAATCTTTTGTAAGTGTCTGGAAAGATGAGAAACCCTGAAGTCTCTCCAGGAGCAGGCATTTGTTGGAATACAATCAAAAGTGTTGGGAATGAGTTATCTGTGGCCAAGTAAGAATCCCAGACGTTAAACTTTAGATTTTAAGATGGCGCACAGAATGTTCCAGATATTTTTGGCATGAAAAAGTACTGTTCTACAGATTAGTCATTATTTATTGTCTTCCTGTTATACCTTCTTGAGTCTGAAGTAATTGAGTTCACAAAAATAATGTGTAATATTTACATTTAGCACAAATAGTTGGTCAGTGTTTAGTGCTGTCCTTTTAAATGAGACCCTGTCAGATGTTTTTTTATAACTGTTCAGGCTTGATGCTGGATTTTTCCTGTCTATTCTAAAAACAAGCTTAAGAAAATATTGTCTTCATGTCTTCTTTAAAGGAGCACCGAAAATAAATACTTAGCGTTACTGCTGAAAAATCCTCGATCCTTCTGCAAACCGAGTCCAGTAGGTCCCACGCTGTGCTGGCTCCTCTCTCTTCTTCTAGTTCAGCTCACGTCACCTGATCTTGAACTGCACAGGCACAAAATCAGGTGATGTGCCTTCCTGAAAATATCCTGTAAAAAATGCAGATCTCACCTTGCATATGTGAGTACTTTTTTATTTTCTAGGAAAGCCCCTCATGAATTATGCCTGATGTTGGGCATGCACAGAAGAAGCAGCTCACAGCCTCCTGGGATATGTGACGTATGTATCCCAAGAGGCTGTGGGTTTTCCCTTTGGTCTTTTAACACTGCAGCAGTAAACACTTAAGGGGAGGTTCCTCCTCAAAAAATGTAAAAAAAAAGACAAAAAAACTAAATTGTTTACTATTACATAAAAGGGATAGCCATCCTTTTATATAATGTTAAAAATATAGTGATGGATGCGCGTTAATTTAAAAAAGCCACAAACCTTTGTTTATTGCTTAGTTTACATATAACATTGTCAGTAAGAGTTGATTGTGACAATAAAGTTATAAGTGTATAGTTTCCAAATAGCTCCCAAATGTTGGTAACATATAAAGGATTAAATAATATCTACTTCTTAAAGTTTTTTGCATTTAATGAAATAATAATTTCAGTACATTCAAAGAAAAGGCAGGGCAGTTGGTTCCTGGGGGAAAAAAGAAAGACAGGAAAGAGTAGGTAATGGATAATCTATCTGTTCTTTCTGATAAAATAATAAACTTAATTTTATATTCTGTTTGAAAATATTCTGATTCCTTAGTATGGGTCAAGTTAGTTTTTATTTCTGACAATTTAAGGAAGGTATTACTCGATCACTAAAATACTAAAATATAAAGTAAAGCTTGTTGTGTATTCAAAAACTCCAAATCTACTTGAAGAAAGTTTGGCATCACGCCTTACTGTACACAGATTTAACTTTTTTTTTTTGTGAATGTATTGTAAAGTTTTTTACCTATAGATCCTTACCTGTAGATCCAGTAAAACATTATTTCAGACATACAGGTTTAAATGTTTGTATTTAAATGTTTGTATATGTTGTCTAAACAGACAACATGTATACAGTGGGTGAATTTGCCTAAAGTAGATCAGCAGTGGTGAGATTACAAAAAAATGAATAATAAAAAAATTGAAATTTATTATTTTTAAATACTTTTAATATATGTAATACTTTTATTATATATGTGTGTATAATAAAATGTTATGGTTAAAACATTTAACTATATGATTAAAAAAAAGTGTTTCTTACCCTTGCATTCATACCCTTGGGTGGGCCTAGGACAGAAACAGCTCAGAGAAGTGGGTTACCTGATGCTGTGGTCATCAGACATTTAGCAGCAGACAAAAAATACTATACAGGAAATATTTGGATTAAGGGTCAAGATTGCAAGAAAAGCCAGTTGTCTTTTTTACCTTTTACTAGGCTTTTCATTATGTCCTGTTCTTTTTGGCTAGCCTTTTGCTTTAACACCTCAGTTTTTGTATTTCTAAATAGGGTAACAGAGTGTTTATTATACAATGATCCTGCCAAGAGATACTTTATTTTACCACCAAGGAGACAAGATTGTTTATTATGCAGTGATTCCGCACAGCAGTATTGTCACTCACTTTGACCGGAATAAATTTAATTGGACTTTAGGTAAGCAACACACAAGTTAAAGCCTAAATATAGCTACCAGTTTTTAAGCAGTTACAACAATTATTTATCTCTTTAAAAAGGTTAAAAAAAAATTAAATTAATCTGATTTTTCCCAGGACCTGTTGATATTAAATAGTTTGTCAAAATCCCTATATTTGATCTGCATTTTATACTGCCCAACCAGGGAAAAAACCCAGGCCTGTGGGGGCAGTGTCCTGATCTGGGGTAGCTTCAGTTGGCCAGGTCTAGGTTTAGCAATGTTTTCTGCCCAAAATATGAGGTCACGGAATGACTAGAATATTCCATCAGTAAATTGGTTCTTCCCTGATGGCACAAGCATATTCTTAGATGACAATAACAGCATTCATTGGATTAAATTTGTTTATAACTGGCTCAGGGAGTATGAGGCATCATTTCCACCCATGTAATAGCAACCTCAGAGGCCAGACCTTAACTCCACAGGGATTCCTTTTGATATGCTAGAGAAGACTTAACAAAATGGTGTGACTCCCCAATCATCAAAACACCTACCTTTTTTTACAAAATTGTAACTGTTACATCCCCTGAAGCCACCATCTTGGACACCAACACCCCTGGATCCATGAGATACTCTTCAGCTTTTGGCAGCCACTGATAATGTAAATTCTGCATTATACCATGCAAAATAAAAAAGCTACCAGGAGCCAGGAATTTTTTTTTTTTTATGCAAAAGAACTTAACTGTATTAATTTGGTCCACAGTTACAACTATTTTTTACAAAACAAAAGACTAAATATCTTAAGTAAAATACCAATGTTTGCATAGGTAAACCTTAACTTTTATTTTAGTATTTAGTTGTGTCCAAGCATTTACCATATCAGATCAGTTTTAGGTCCTAAATTATAATAGCCTTGTGTTAGTACTTGCTTTTTTCAGTTTATTTTTTTTAAACATATACTATTTCTAAAACATATTACAACAATAAAATATTTATTTCTTTTCTTTTTTTTCTGTTTATCAGAACATTTCTATTTCATTTTGTGTATTTGCTTGGTACTTATTCTATCTGAAACAGACATTTTGAGCCGAAGGAAAATTATTTTCACAATAATATATATACTTTCACTGATCCGGTAAACTAAATTATTACTTGTATATATTTTCAGCAAGGCAAAAAATGTCAGTTGTTAAATTCACATGTCAGTTTGCTGGGATCCTCTGAGAATACTGACTCCAACATAATGGTGTGATGGAGACCAAACTAATGAGTTCATTATAAAGGGCACAGCTAAGCAAACACACAGCTAGTCCTAGAAAGTTACATGTACTTTGTCCAGCAAGGTCATTGTATTGGTCACAAAATGTCCATGTGGTCTGCAAAAAGAAAGTACAAGAAACAACATGTAATCTGAACTCATCCTATGTAGTCTTTGAAAATTGTATCTTCTTTTATCAGTCTCTAACATTTTAGTCCAGGAATGGAATATGATCTCAAAGCAGAAAGATAAACATGTATCATACAGGAAATATATAAATAATTCATTAAGTGGCACATTCTGGCAGGAAATATAAAATATCTAATTAGATTGTTTATATGATTAAAAAAACCCTTTATTATACTTTATCAATTTAGTTTTTTTTAAATAATTTTGCATTATGACCACAATAAAATCACAATAAATATTAAATCATTTAAACTAAATATTTAACATAAAGCCATCTTCTGCTGTGCTTTTACAATTGCCTAGTATGCCTAGTAAATTATACTCTATCTATACCATATATGTGAATAATAGTTTTTGCACCAACTTTTTGATTTTTTTATTTTTAAATAATTGCAGGACTCAGACATAGATATGAACAGAATGTCTTGAATTAAATCACCCTTCTCCAGTCTTTTGAACTAAAACTATTTTTTATTATCCTTTGCAGTACCAAATGCAATTTTTTACACATGGAACTGGTTACATATTTTTCCCGTTTAGAATTTGGAAAACCATAAAGGCAAGTAAAAAAAAATCCCCTAATGGACCACAATAGTTTTCCACTATGTGCCTCCTTATATGATTTCAACTTTGTCATAATTTAAGATAACAAATTAAAACATTCTTTTTTTGGCTGAATAAGGCATTTATTCATATCATTATCTTTAAAAAAATACCTTTTTTTAATTGTGACTAGAATAAGACTACGTACACAGGTCATATGATTATCACTTCAGGGCTAGTATCGGATGAGAATCTGACGTACAGTGTACAGTAGCTGTTCGTTGTCATTCATGGATCCATCCTGGCGGATCTATGAACAACGAACAACTGCAATACAAGTGAAGTGGAGAGCACAGCGGGGTGCTGTTTGTTTGTTTTCCCCCTTCCATACAGCAGAGTGGCGCTATATGTACACCGCTCGTTCATGCATCGTGCAGTCTTGTCATTGGAAAGGATCATGAAAGTTTGTACACAGCTTAAGGTTTATAGTATATAGTATACAATTTATTAATTATTTTGTTCTGTTCACATTAACATTACAATTTGTTCACAGAACTGCAAAGTTGTTTTGAAAATGAATGATTAGTTAACTAACTTATTGTTTTGTTTTTTTTTTACTTGAAAGGTTGCTTTAAATGCTATAATATGCATTTTACAGGTCACACCTTTCTACATATGAATAAATAAGTAAAGAAATGGTAACAATTGTTGCATTGTATTACCAATTGATACCCAATGACTTCTACATAGGAGAAGCCACTGTACAAAGCAAATCAATAAGTCTACTGAAACATTTCTTGTTTTTTACTCTGTGAGTGGTCTTCATTTTTTACGATGACCAAAGATCAACCCCAGGAAAAGATGATGGATGAAGATGGCGACATCCTGTGACAGAACACGGATAGGCGAGTATGATGGGTTTAGTCATCACTCGTCTTTACCAATAAACTACATCACCCTTATACCTTATTACACATTTACCTCTACAAAGGGCATTATAATTAAAAGTGTCTGGAATATCTGTTTTTGCTGCCCCTATCAAACAAATTCTGTCTTTGTGTACTAGAAATAGTCAAAGCAAAAGTTAAACAGATTTTGTGAATAGTAAAGTCATAGACAGTGTTAATCATTAGGCCCAAATAGATGAAAAGTAAGTGTCAAGTTTACTTCTTTTACAGAAGACATTTTATCGGAGTCTTGACGCATTAACAAGCATTAGTCATATATGCACAGCACAAAATGTTCCGGCAAAGCTCCTGATGACCATGAACTGATTATTCATAGTTTCACTACTAAAAGATAAAAATAATATATATTTTTGGCATTGTCAGCCAGTGCATTACATTGACTATTTCCCATTCGATGATATCATATTTACTATAGTGTAATAAATAAATGTATTAGGTGTATTTCATTTTGGCGGTCAGATGGTTTCGCAAAACAATGAACAAAAGAAAAATGTGAGATGCTCGGAGGATGTTGTATATTAATTACAACCAATGGACATTTATTGACTTTCTTTGCTAGGAAAATGCAGATGATATGCAGTACACAGTCTGACACAACTTAAAGTTATGACTCTGTCTAGCCCTACCACAATTTAGTACCGTGTGTTGGATCACAAGAGCCAATTCAGCTTTCCTTGTTCAGACCTACAAAGCCTTAATTTAAACTTATTTATATATTTACATCTGCAAGCTAAATATCAACAGGTACAAATAAAAAGAGTAAAATTATTTATTAGATAATAGTAATGGAAACATAATAAAATGTTCCTGTTAGTTTAAAAAGTTATTAAAATTGCTGTTACCTGTGAACTCCTATTGGTTGTTTCCTCTGAACTTATGTCTCTGCAGAAGTGGGTATGTGAGGTCAGAACCCTTAGAGGTACAGAGGACCCAGGAGATCAACACTGTGCCAGTTTACCACCAGAATTTGGAGGTCAATACCTGGTGAATGGTACTATGATTGGTGGTACAAAAAGATGGTAATAGCAGTTTTAATAAAGCAGGTTAGTATGGCCCTGGAATTTCAACGTTCTGTAATTTATTATTCCTATGGGACCTGCATGTACATTACTGCCCTATGCATTATTATAGTTATTTAGTGATGAAGAAATAAATACTATCAACTATGGCTGATTGATTTCCTATTTGATGATATTTGCATATTTCCAGATGGGTCCAATGGTGGTATTTTAGCCTCTATATTTAATTCCTTCAACTTGTCACCAATCTAAAAGGCCTTTTTCCCTCTGCATCCAATAAATTGGTTTTACAGGTGTTCCCCAAAAAATTATTGTTATTTTAAATGTTCCACAGGAAAAATGGTAAAAAGGATAGTCCAGGGGTGATAAGACCCAAAAAAGTTACCTAATCCTGACAGATTAATTGTTCACTTTAGAGTTTTGATTAAAGGTTCATGGAAATAACATTTTAGGGGGAAGAGTGAAGAGGTTAGGGGTTAACATTTCTGGGTAGAGTTTTGGGATTGGCGAGGTTCAAATGTTAGGCTTAGTGAAGAAGAGGGAATTTATTTAGTTAATGTTTAAATGCGTAATTGTGGGTGAAAGTGGAATGTTCATAAGACGGGTTTGGTTAAGTGTTTATTGTTTAGGAAAGGAATAAAAAAGCCTTTAGAGAGTGCTTTAGCCTAAGGAATATTTTTTTTAAATAGGATTAGAGGTGCTGCCTCTCAGAGCTAGAAACTATTGGACGCCCAGCATATCTTTCTTATATGCATAAAATAAAAAAGTACATCATAAGAAAGATATATGTGCAAAACATGTATATAAGTACATTGTATATACATTATTTATTGTGCAGCGCACCACTTTCTACATTATGGTGTACTATATTTACACCCCACTGACCTTCTATGTACCATTCGGTATATAATCCACACCGTTACTCTCTGTATACTACACTATTATATATTCCACTCCCTTTAACTCTGTATACTGTGCTACTCATTATAAACTACACACGCCTCACATGTGTAATTTTGTGGTACATTTACTGCACACTTCTCAACTCTGTAGAGTAGTGAGCAGTAAAAAATTCAAACTACTGACAGTAGGCATCCATATAGTAAACACCATGGTAAAATACCGCTAGTCTTGACACAGTCTTAGACGTGCCATTCAGCTAATTGTATTAATTACATCATGGATCCCTCTGTGCCCAAGCACACACACATTTGCTAGTTTTGTAGTTTATGTAGAAAATAGCATGCTTTTGTAATATTTCATAGGAAGTATTCTATAATCCCTTCATCCTTACATCATCACCAAAAAATGTACCAAACTGCTTAAAAAATGACAGCCTTGAAATAGAGTGGAAACAGAAGCTCAGTGGTACTATAATACTACTACATGGGAAAACAACTAGCATATAATTTAATGGGACAAAGTGGTGCCATAACCTGGTCTTCTATGGAATTACATTGCAAAAGCCATTTATCTGTGATTTTGATATTGCTATTGATGTGGTTGCTGAGACTTACATACTGATTTCCAAGCCCTTCAATCTGTGGTAATCCTATTTGTAGCCAGGAAAAAAGAGAAAGTGAAATGTATGACATATAGTCTATATTAAAAAAAATATTATGGCGTTTACAAAATATGGTTATATTGGTTAACTGCTTGGTGACCAAACTACCTATTGCCTTATTACATTGATTTGAGTAGCTGCTGCTGAGCTCTTCTATATGAAAACATAGCATTGTGCTTGTTAATTATTTGTTGGTAAATAAGGAACAAGGATTAGTCAAGCAATCAAAATGAACTAAATTTCTTAAGTTAACTTTATTGCAATTACTAGAAAGCTGAGAATATCTGTTTGTGCTAGCATAGAGAAGGTCTGTGCCCTCTGTTGAAGCTGATCAAGATGTTTGAATTGAATGTTATGTTTAGAAAAACTTCTTCCTGGGTGAAAGTGCTTAGAGTTAAGTAATTCTAGGATCATACCGCCCTGGTAAGAATAGCAAACAAATATTTGCCGATCTCCCACTGTGCTTGCTGACAGCTGAAAACAAGTGTTTGCTGATCTCCCTACTGTTTGATTATCTTCCACTTTATCCTGACCTGGGCACCCAGGAGGGACAGTTGAGCCCAGGACATAAAATAGGGGGGTCTGGCAAGGAAAGGGGGCAAGAACAAATAGAAGTGATCCAGGGTTTGAATAACTTATTTGAGTACAAAAGCATTTTTTTAACCTCCCTGGCAGTAAAAAAAAAAAAAAACAGCTGAAAGCGGTACCCCCGAGCCACACTCGGGGTAGCTAAAAACATAAAAAATAAATACTTACCTGGTCCCACCAGCGTCCTCCAATGTACTGCTGGTCGGATGCCATCCTCTTCCCTGGAAGTTCCCGGTGACATTGGTGCGTGCGAGGGAGCACCTATGTCAATACAAAATAACTGTATAGAATCTAATACAAAGAAATCATTATAATTAATATATATATATATATATAAATATTTATACATATAAATATACTACTGTACAGGTATATTACAGGTTTTAGTATTTTTATGCACCCCTTTTTTATTTAAATATATATATATTTTATTTATCATTAAATGTAATAAATATTGGACATATTTCAGTGAGTTATGCGTAAAAATGTTATGCCTACAATGTAAAATACATTTTCAAGAAAGACAATGTACTGCTTTTGGATAGACAGAAATGAACCACCCAGGAGGTTAATATGAAGTTTATTTCCTGAGTTTTTACTGCTGCATAATGTTTTTGGAATTGTTTTTAACTGTGTCTTTAAGTGTGCAGCACAGAATATCACAATATTATTATGATCTATACTGATCTCTGGTTTCTTAGAATTCAGGACACATAGTCCCATGAACCCCCATGCACACATGGTGGTGTAGGTTCACCTCTTTTTTTTTTTTTTTTAGTGGCAATTGGTTTGGGCCTTAACCTGCTAAGCTCAACATCCCCTACTATTACTACTATTACAAGTTCAGATGTCATATGGAGAGAAAGTGGGAGACAATCTGTCTGATGAGATCAAAGACAAAAGTGAAAGTCTAAGTAAGTAACTAAAAAATGCTGGAAAATATTGTGTGCTTTGTTTAATGTAACAAATTAGCAAAAAAAATGTAGCAACACGGCTTCCAATATTTTTGATTGTTTCCATAGTCACATACAAAGAATTTGTACTACACAAAAGACAATGGAAAAAGTCTATCTGGCTCAAAATACTCTATTTTAATCCTTTTGGTAAAAAGTGTTGGCTGGGGTCATTCTTTCTTGAAATATCATACAAACATGTTAATTTTGTTCCTGCACAATAAACTCTTAACTGTAAACTCCTATAACTGTATCTGACATTTGGCAAAGTCATTTTATTTGATGTTTCTCCCTTTCAAAAAACAGGAGTGTACACTAATTTTTTTTATTTTTAAAGTATACAAACAGAACAATGAAACATGGTTTATAAAATGATTACCAAAATTGTATCCATTCCTTGCATGAGTAGTGATTACAAAGTACAGCAGTTTACTAGGTTTGTTACAGCTTAGCAAAATTATCCATTTGGAGTACAACCTTCAACCCTTTTGGGTATTAATTTTTACTTCTCTCACCTACTCCCCTTACAAGCAGAAAACACAAATGTTTTGGTTTTACTTTCATACTTTAAGGTGCTTATCATATGAAAAAAAAATTAAACAATACCATTCTGTGTTAACACAAAAGTCCCTTCCATATTCTATAAAATGTAATATGAACCTCCCACATGATAATCATGATAATAATAATAATACATAATTGTGTTCCAATAGAATTTTAATATAAAAGGAAGGTATGTATTATGCAGCTGATGAGCACATCTGGGCAAACCATGTGTTTTCTTTATAGACACCCAGTCATTTAAAACAAATAAAGGAAAATGGCCAGCCTTGAAAAAACATTAATAATAAAAGTCCTGTTGCTGGTGATTGCAGTTAATGTTCTCATTTAAAGATAAACCCAGCACTGGAATCTTCAGAATCTCCGAATTGAAACACTAGTGACTAGTGGCTGGTGGGTAAAACCACAATTCACAGCAAGGAGACACAGGACATGCAATTCCCAATACTATGCAATGCTGAAAATTACAGTAAGGTGCCAAATGTAGCTCTGTAAGCCTGAAGTGCTTACCTCCAAATATTTGGTATTAGAAGACTTTTTGGGGGGGGATAAATTCAGGGGGTAAGCCCCTGTCCCAAGGGCAAGCTATGCGGGGGGGGGGGGGGGAGTGCTTCCTGCTTGGTAAATCCGGGGTTAAGGGGGTCCCCACTAGCTGCCGCATGTAAATTCAGACAGGGAACAAAGAGTTGTCTGAACCACCCTCAGAACAATCCAGAAATGCATACACTTGTAGTAAATTATAAGCTGTAAATGTAAGTTTGAATTACAAAACATAGATGTTCACAAAAAGAAATAGAGAATAAGCCCATTGCTAATAAGCTGGTGAGCTGTAAAGATTTTTCAAGAATATTCTTTGCTTAATTTGAGGTATTGTTGTCTTTTTGCTGTTGTTATTCAGAACATGCAATCTTGACTGACACATTTTTATTCTTTTTTTGATGATAGAGAAATCTTCTTTAATGATAGAGAAATCTGTAATTTTTAATCAAAATCAGTAATGCAAAATCACTTGAAAACCAAAATTACGTTTTAGAGGCAGTACTACAAGAACAGGCAAATAAGTGCAGTTAAAAGTTTGAAAGACAGAGGGTTTCTTAGACAGATTTATAAATATATAAATAGCGGGATGTAGGGTTCTTAATTATTTCTAGAGTGAAATTTGTAACTTCTGATTTTCATTATTAGGAGCCAAAATATCTTAAAATGAACAAGCAAAGGGAAAATCTGTTCCCAGGTATTATTATATTACATCAACAGTTAAATGTAAGCGTTAGATAATTAAATCAGTATGTAGCCATCAGAAAAGTAAATCATGAAGATTCAAAGACAACATTATTAAATTTTTACATAAATGAATCTTTATCTTTAACAAAAACAACATGCAGTAATCACACAAAATAAAAATATATGCCATATAATACAATCCACGGATGTTCAAACCTTTAAAGCCAGTGTTCTCGTGGTTCAGCGTAGAAGTCTCTCCATTCCAGCATTGTTACATATAAACTTCCTACAACAGTGTTCAGACCATTAATAGAGGTGAAGTCTGTATATTCCAAAGAAATTTATGGTCCAGAATTCACAGCAGTTTTATTGATATATTATTTCATTGGCTTAAACTGACATATACAGTAAAAATCCCTGTACAGCTGTGTTACCACTGGCGTAAATATCTATACTGTAGAGTATAAAACCTGTGGGAAATGGAATAAAGACGTCATCTACATTGTGCTGAATGCAGGACCATCAATGCTTTTGCAAAATACATAGGTTGTACTAATTTTTGTGGAGGCACATACTCAATTCTGGTAGCATCTGATTGTAAGAGTTGGAAAAATAAAGAATGCAGTGTGTGTACACAAGCTCTGAATAGTTTACTTGGAGATGAGTAAAGTGTGATGTGTGTATCCCTTTGACCAAAGCTTAGTTTAGCTTACTTTTTATAGATATGGCTTAAAAGAAAGAAGACAAATTCACTTACAACTATTGTACCTGAAACAAACAATAAATGGAAAGTATCTTCTCAAACAAGGATCTACATAGGAGACAGTACAAATGTCCAGTTCTCTACAATTTTTCTATTATTTTATACTAGTTTTTTTTAGAAGGTAGTAGAGATTCATTTTTACCCTGAGCTATCCTTTTTGGGAGTGGCAGCAAATAATATATCACAAATTTTTTTTTCTCTTTTTTGCCATATTGCTGATTTGGTATCTGAGCTTAAATTTACATATATTATATGTACGCTACCAAATATTACATATTTGGTAGCTTACATAGAAAGGTAGTTATTTTTGTGGGACTTTAAAGGCAGTTTAGTACATGTCACAAAATGGGCTCAAATATAAAATAGCAATCCTTTATTAATCACAAGTCATAAAAACAGTGGATGGAATTCCATAAAAATGCTCAGTACATAGCACCAAACCATTATGTATAACATTGAGATGTTGAAATAGATTCTGATAATCCAACACATTTCACAGAATTAATCTGCTTCATCAGGGATTATACAAGACCTCAATAGATAGAATGCAATATAATATAAACAAGTAGAATAATTATTACTCGTATAACCCCAATTTTCACATTTACAAGCAATACAATATATTATCTATAAGTACATACCAAGGGTGTAAATCCACAGTATATAGTATCCAGTGTGACTAAGCCTGGAATGGGATGCAGTCATGGAGAACAGGAGGACCCCCTCCAGCAGCAAGAGAGAGAGACGCTCAAACCTGAGCCAATCGATCCACTGAATATACATTTTGTTTTTCTGTGTCAGGTATAATCTCATTGGGTACAGAGTAATAATCAGCAGCTGTAAAAGTTCACGCAACAGCATTAGGACCAATGTAAATACAGTGTACGTATACATACATATATGTAAAGGTGCACATTGATCTATAGAAGGTACAGATCTATTAAAACAAAATATAAATATACTATATAAGTGCACAACTTGTATAAAATGATCTGCATAGATTATAGATCAGCATAAACATAGGAGCCAATCCCCCACATATGTCACAATCCAAAGAAAAGTGTGTACAGATATATGTCTAATCCAATAATGTACAAAACAAATAGAGCTCCTAAAGCAAAATAGCCCCTATGAAGTGCAATCAGAGAAAAAAAAGCACTTACATTAGGTGAAACGAAGGTCCAAAATGAGAGCCTGTTCCTCAACTGCAGCAGATGGGACTAACAGGGTCCCACAGGGAGGTAAGGACTCACTATCCCCCTTAAATACATCTCCAATGCCAGGGTGTCATGGGACCCGCTAATCGGCGTCCCACATGTGTAGGGCATCACAGGAAGTGATGCCCAGATCAGGGTTTTTCTTTGCCTTCCTCTGGACCAACTATGTCTTATAAGGTTTTAAATCTGGGATATGTTTATTTCCCTAGCGGTTGAACGTGATGGACTTACTATGTAACTATGTATTGTTATCAACAATTGTTTGGTGATATGTACTAAGCATTTTTAGGATTCCATCCACTGTTTTTATGACTTGCGTTTAATAAAATATTGTTTTTTTTTATATATTTGAGCCCATTTTGTGACATGTACTGAACTGCCTTTAAAGTCCCACAAACATACCTACCTTTCTATGTACTCAAGAATTTAGGGATGGTGGCAGTATATATCTATTGGTTTGAGTTCAGACAACTCATTAGCTATATTTATTAGCGGAGTTTACAGGCCACAAAGTTGGCTCCATCGAAATTTTTTCCAGTGCAGCTAATGAGCAATTATATGTTCATAGCAAATGAAATTTATACTTAAGTTGTTAGCAGACCTAAAAGTTAGCAAGCAATGCTTGATAAGTCAAGTTTTCCCAGAGACTCCACTGAACTTAGATGTTCTTGCAGAAACAAGCCTACTTCTGCAGCAACAACAAAAAAAAGCAGCAATTGTAGCCATAACATAAAGGATAACTACACTTATTAACTAGGCATAGTTATCCCATATGGTCCTTAACCTGACCTAAACTAACCCCCCCCCCCCTCCACCACCTTCTTTACAGATGCTTATTTACCATGATTAGACAGCGGTGGCTCTACAGTTTGTTTACATTCAAAAATATTCTACTTATGACTGCACAATACAAGCCCATATATTTTGCTGGCCCATATATATTTGTTTTAGTGAGGGAATTCACCTCTTCCTTTGGGGACTTTAATATTTTGAATTCCCAAATGCTTTCATTACCTAACAATAAACAAGGTTTTGGCTATACATATACTTCAGCCATGAAATTGTCCTCTAAGTTTGCATTAGGTGAACTTGCATATTGTTTGGCTATGGAGTATGGATGAATGAACACTACTGTCATTGAAGAACAGCAGTGAATGGCTGATAAGTAACCACTGTCACCAATCATCTTTTTACCTATCTGTATTCTCCCCATTTTTACCAGGGCTTTTTTTTTCGCTTACCAAATATGTAAGGGGGTTCTACTCCCACTGACCATCAACCAAAGCAGACCCCATTCCCATGTAAGAGAGCCCTTCTTTATTGACCCCTAATGTAAGGGACACTTCTCCACGCCACTATGCCAGAGTAAGAGGGCACGTCAATGACTAAAAATGAAAAAGAGTTGGGAGCTGCCAGTCTCATTCACTAGGGGTCGATGGGGCAGAAACTGATCTGGCAAATTGGTCAGTTATGTTCAGACTGCTTCCCTGCAGTTTATTTATAGATTGTTTAATATAAAAATCAGCCATCTGACTTCTACATAAATCGCTTTGTAGCATTGAACTACACAAAAGTAAATGGTCACTGAAAGCACTGGGCACCTTACAGTAATAGGTTTATTAAAGAACCAGCAAACACAAAGCTCCCTTCCTTGCAACCTTTAGATACAGAACCTGGCTGAGGATTTCCCAGACCTGCTGGGCTATATACCACATATGATTCTTGAACAGGAAGAAAACCTTTGCCGGGTGGGCCAGGGAAACCTATCCCTGACTAGCTTCATTACAGGTGCACTTTATTTAACCAACAGTGTAAGAGGTAATTTCTTCATTTACCACAAATGTAAATGGGGCCTTACGCTGACCCCCTATATATAAAGTGAAGTTTTCTACTAAAGACCCCGGCAGTAGTACATTTTTCAATGTCTTTATTATTATTATAATTATTATCATTATTTGTTTTATTTTAAGATCATTTCTAAAAAATGTAGTACAGGTCACAGATTGTTAAAAAAAATTAACCACTCTCTGAATGTCCAATATATAAAGTATGATAATATTCTCTTTGTTATTATTATAATTAGGGTAATGATAATGATGGTGCTGGTTATTGTTATTTACGCAATGCAACTGATTGCGCTAATGAACCGTGAGTTCAAGACACAATTATTATCCAGGATTCCTGGAGACATGAAAATTAACTAAAAGTATCCACTAAATAATTGAGAAAGAATATTCCTTTAAGAATGGTTTAAAATAATGTTAATAACAAAGTGTAGAGTAATACAAAAAAACAACACTTCTGTAATGCTGCAAATAGTAATAAAACACTTCTCAAACAACCATTTATAATTTCTGCATGCAGAGATGATTAACTCTGCAGGCTAGTAAAAGTACTGCCAACTGCAATCTGATTAAAAATAAATACTTATAATAAAAGAGTACTCAGCAGGATCTTCACATAAAATGTAATAAAACAATAAAATGGCAGCATGAAGTGTTATTTTGTGTGTCTTAGCAAATCTATCCAGCAATTTAGTACTTAATAGTTGTGTTTTCATTGATTGCCAGATGCAAAGATAAGTTCATGAAATTTTACTTGCAATAAACCAAACTGATTCTTCAAAATAGCCCATTTTTTTCTTTAAAAGTATTTTAGGGTTTGGTACAGGCTGACTGAATAAAAGATGCATAATGTAACAAAAAGAACCCGAAATATAACAACATTTGGGTGTATATTAGGTATGGCAATATTTGTCTCACTTTTAGATTTTTTAAAGGTTGGAATATATGCAGCCCAACAAGTTTAAAAAGAATGATAGAGTTAGGTGGTAACTAGGGATGAGGGAAAATTTTCTTGAACATCGGATGGGTCCGCAAAATTTCGGCGAACTGATTTTGTGGACCCATCAGAAGTTCCAGGAAATCATTACAGTAGGATTCCCAGGGCTGCATTCAATAATTAACCTCTAGTGCCCGGAGATCTAGTGCCTCTAGTGCATGAATGAATGCATCCCTGGGAATCCTACTGTCAGTGTGCGATCCCCGGCACTAGGGGTTCAATGGGGACAAGTCTCCATATTTAAAACCTCTAGTGCCCTCTGATTGGCTGAGGAAAGGAAAATATTTTCCTTTCCTCAGCCAATCAGAAAGCACTAGAGGTTTTGAATGGGGAGACTTGTCCCCATTTAACCTCTATTGCCAGGGATTGCACACTGAGCTGATCAATGAATGCAGTAGTGGCTGCATTCATTGATCAGCACAGCCCGCGGGACTTTTTTTTTTTTCGAAAATTCGATCTCGTTTAGAAAATTCACAGTGGCCATTCTCGCTTATAATTTTGGTAAGCGAGAATGTCCAAATTTGCAGCAAAATCGAGCTTAAAAATCGAGCTCGTCCCTAGTGGTAACATGTTTTGTGGACAGATATATTTAACTGACCCATAGGGCAATAGTTCCACCAAGCTCCCCTAAATCGCTTTCACAATTTTGAGAGTTTTTGGCTATAATAAATTATATTATGGTATAGCATTATGACAAGGGGCCAAAGCTGTGATATTTAGGGTTAGGTTCTGACACAGTTCTTTGCTTTTTAACCAAAAGCTGTATACTACAGGCGATAAGTACAGCAATTCCACTAATCCTTTCAAGATATTTTGTTGTAGTTTAAAGACTCCACGTTATTATTTTCTCAAAATCATGATATGTAGGTAGAAATTGTTTCATATACACTTAGTGTTAAAGTATATTATGCTCAGCACTGACCACTAAAGGAGTACTAATTCTTCTGACCTATTTTGTTACTGATTGCAGGCTTTGGGTGTATATTTAGCTGCACACATTTATAACATGCTCTGTGGAATATACTGCATTGGTAGGACTAAGCAACAGGTGAGAAGAATAACAGCATCAATACTGTAATAATCCCGTAATAAAATATCTGTATGAATAGATTTACCATGTTAATAACAAGGCTATTTATAACGTTGATAGTATTTAGATACATTGTGGTTATATTGTAAATAGTTTATCATTTTACTTAAAGAAGGGCTAAGTTTACCGCAAAACCATAGTCTGATGAATTTTGAATAATAGAAAATAAACCTATTTAAATGCAAATATCTAATAAGCCAATCACATGACAGCAACTCATTGGGCCTGTTTTATTAACACGCTCCAAGGCTGGAGAGAATACACTTTCATCAGTGAACCTGGGCGATCCAGCAAACCTGGAATGAACATGCTCCAGAACTGAAAACATTTGCTAACAAAATAGCAAATGACTTTTAAGAAATCCATTCCAGGTTTATTTTGCTATTTGTTACCAAACAGCTCCAGGACCTGATCCGTTCCAGGTTTTTTTTTAGAGAACCCAGGTTCACTAATAAAAGTATATCCTCTCCAGGCTTGGAGGGCTTTATTAAATTAGGCCAATGCATTTCAGTATGTAGACATTGTCAAAACAACTCATAATTTCTCAGCTTGCAAAAATCTGATTTTTTTGTGGCAAAAGCATTTTCATGACTATTTAATTGTAATTAGTAGAGTCTACGTTTTTTTGTGGAAAGCAAAATAAACTACCAGTATGTTTTTGGGAGGAAACACACACAAACTGTATGCAGATAGTGTTCAGGCCAAGAGCGGAACCTAGGACACTTGTACCAGTAAGACTAGCGTGCTAGCCACAAAGTAGAGTACAACTATAGACTTTCCCTCGTTGAAGTTTTTTGACCTGCCCCATCAGTTACTAAGATCTCCGTAACCAAAGTCAATCTGCTCCTATGCATCAAGCAGTCTTCAATTGGAAAGAAATGTGGACAATTTATCCTAAATTCTGGAATTTCTTCCTGTTTTTAAGCACTGCTCTAAAAAATATAAGGGGGTTCACGGCATCAATTGAAAATGTGTGAAACACGTAAGATTTGTATTCTGTGCTGTTTATACTAAGAAAAAAAGATTTCAACATTGGTGTTTTCAGCAAGAGAAACCAGAGCAGCACCTGGTCATAGTGGATGGGAGTGAACTATAATCAACATGCTGGGGTTTCATTGATGTTTAACACAACCTTTACTTGAACAAAGACCATATTATGTTTTAGTAATCATCCATGTTAAAATCCGGAAAGTTGGAAAACTTTTCTGAAAATCGTAATAATATGTTTCATTCTAAAAACCAGTAAATACTAAGCAGCGTTACAGTCTCACATATACAGGGCTTTGTGAAAATGTATTAATCTCTTCATTTAGTACCTGAAGGTTTTGTAAAGCTCTGCTGGATGGACAAATATCATGCTGTGCTATTAGTCTAAATTTAGCTTTGAGTCTTTTACCTAGAATTACATTCATAGTTTACTTGATGACAAGCCCACCCCTACTGTGACAGTAGAATCTCATACAATTAAAATCTGATTACATGTAACTTAAAAGTGAATAGAATTTGTGTGAGCTCCTTGAGAATGTGCCCTGCTGTCACATTAAATAAGGGTAATATGCTACACATAATATGACAAAAGTATATTTGTACACACCTATACTACCATGCTGTGTGTTTATCCATATACATCTATATATGCAGACTGAAAGACTGAAAGTAAAGCAAAAGTGGGGATAACTGTTTCAAAGACTGGCGTAGGTCATTCAAATTTCACATATTGGTAGAGTAAACGTTCCTCTATACAAAGGTGCCACTCAACATCATCTCCATGACGTGATGCGTTTAGAACATTGTTGAACTAAACTCTCAAACCTTCTTAATTTTAATCAGTTTAAACCAATAGCCACTTTTTACCTGGTCTGTATCATCAAATTGTTTTCCCAAAAGACTGTCCTTCATTGGACCAAAAAGGTAGAAGTTGGAGAGCAAAGGCTATAAAACCACATGAGGAACCACTGACCAGCCGAATTTGCTAATCTGCCTGCTTTATTGTGGTCACACATTGTCACAGTGAATGTGGGTTCTAGTTTCATTCTTCTAATAGCTTCTCTAATCTTCTTGAGTGTCCCAATGTATCACTCGCTGGTCACGTTAGGGCCACATTTCAGAAAATCTGAAAAACTGTGAATGCTGTTTTTTGTATTTGTGCTGTTTGGATACCTTTGGATGGGTTTTTTTTATTGGTAGCACTTGAGCACTTGAAGGACTTGGGATGTTTCAAGTGACTTTGAAATGTATTTCAGTGCTTTCCGAAAAAAATTTCCTTGTATTTATTGCCATCCAAAAGTTCTTAAGTGACAGTTTACCTGTTGCTGCATATGAAAAACATGTAAACCATTCCAGTGTAGCTTTAGCAATATCTTTAGGATCATTGTCCTGCTGGAAGGTGAACCTTCATCCCAATCTCAAATCTTCTCTTCAATCCAGATAAACTAATCCAAAACTATTCCCACAGCAGGGCGCTGCCACCACAAAGCTGCACTGTGGGATTAGTATTTTGGGGTGAAAAAGTGTCAGATTTATAGCAGATATGGTGCTTCCCATGATGGTCAAAAAGTCAAATATTAGTGTTATCTGACAAAAAGCTTCTTCCATGTGTTTGAGGGGTCCACCAAATACTCCTAGGCAAACCCCATACATAATTTTATACCAATGACGACTTGTGCAAAAATTCCAGCCCTGTGGAGTGTATTGCTTAAAGTAGTCTTGTAGACACTCTCATTTCCACTTCTCTAATTCATGCCCTCCTTGCTTGTTGTGTGAGTTCTGGTCGGCAGCCTTCTCTTGTCAAGTTGTAAGAGTGCCATATTCTATGAACTTTGTTGTAATGGATTTATTGGTGTTCTTAGACCTGCTTGGAGTGCTCCTTGATCTTCACGCTGCTTTAATATGGATGTTGTAGGGTCGGGGGCCTTTCAGAACAGCTCTGTTACGGTATGTATACAGTGATCAAGTGACAGGTCATATGACAAGTTAATATATTTTCATTTCTTTTACATTTTATATTCATTTTAGTTATATATCCGATATATTATTTATTACTAACATTTTTCTTATCAATAATAATTTAAATAACATTAGAATAACAAATCCGTTTGAATTCTAGTTGTAATTGGGCAAAACAAATATTAAAAAGAATAGAAACTGGTAGGGCACTGTAGTTATAGTGCTTCCCATATAAGAGTCTCTAGTGACAGCTTTATATTTAGCAAAACATTATTTATTCCACCTGCGTAACAAATTATGAGATAGGAATTTACACAAACAGTAAACACCAATTCCCGTGCAGTACTGAAGTACTGGAAGCACATGTTATGTATGCAATAGGCAAAAATTTGTTGCTTTCATGTGCATTCAAATATTTAAAAAAAAAAATAGAAATAAACACTTTCTTTATTGTGTTAAAGTTGACAGAGTCCAAACAGAGTACATTTGTGGAGTCTCTTCATTTGTCAATATTTCTAAAGGGCAGTTACAAGATTAACACGTTTAATTGACAAATGACACATGTTCAATGAGTTCAACCATAAAAATAAGTAAAATTAATTTAAAAAAAGTAAAAAAAAAATGCATTCTCAAAGTACTTAACTCCGTTGACCCAGAGGCAGGTCAATATTGTCTTAAAAAGCATGATTCAATTTGCTTAAATAGGGGGAAGTTTCTACTACCAAATTAAACCCTTTGATGATATTTTTATTTAACATCTGTTTTTCATAAATTCATGTGGACTATCTTTTTATGATACCCATAGAGCTAGAAGCAGAGTAGAGTCTAAGGTTTAAATACACTTTTAACTCATTGTTACATTTATTGGGTAAAAACCTTGCTATTTTTTTAAATATAGTTACTACATTTAATGATCACCAACCCTTTTGCACAAAGCTAGATATTAAAACACTCTGCTTATCCGCCACCATCCATAACAAACACAACCCTTCTTTAGCTAATTGTTGCAGCATTAAAATATAAATAAATAAAAATCCAAAATACTCACCTCAATCATTGGTTATATAAAACAATGAGCAAAGTCTTCGGTATTGCATTGTACTTCACACAGCGTGATCACATCACAGTCTGGGTGAAATGCACACTTGGAAGCCCAAAAGCAAGGCTGTTCAGAAGACTGCAGTTGTGTAATGATGTCACATAAAGGTAAAGCAAGGGACCGGTTGGCAACATACTTATTTGTAGAATGGGCAGTGTCAATTAAAAAAAGAATCTGGGGGTATAGTTACCCACAAATATGCTTTAAAGTACCTGTAAAAATGTGTACATCATACGCTTACTTAGTTCTTTGAGGAGTGGCCTGTAAAGGCCATCAGGTTCAAGTGCTTATTATTATTATTTTTATATTCACATTTTATTGAAATGTGAAAACTTTATTCACATTGATTTATTTTTACCTTTATAATATTGCACCACTAAATTTTAAATAGTGTTATTACCATATTCAGTATACTGTATTTGAATCACAAACACCTTTTTCTTCCCTGTACAAGGATTTAATAAGAACTAATATTAGTTTTCTTCATTTACTTGGGATCTATCTATTCAAAGTTTCTCTTTTTGCTATAAACACATTCAAATTTGTTCTGCATTTTTGTTATATTTTTTGGCAACCTGATTGATATATTTAATTTTTTTGGCAATCTCCCTTTATTTTGGCAGGTTATGTTTGTGTTTTAGTAACTCTCAGAATTAGAACTAAAATGCTTTTATTTTTTAACCTTACAATTAAGCCATGTATGGTTTATTTGTATTTAATTTTTGCAATTGATTAATGAAAGCATAATTAATTATAATCAAGTTATGTTGCCTGCAGTTGACAAAATGTTACTTTGAATTTATATGTTGATGTGTGGTCCTTATTCCTCAGTACTGGGAAACTGATTCCCATACACAGTAATTAAATCTTATTTTTTTCCTTATGTTTTTATTGCTTAGATTCAATTAAATGAAATGATATTACGGTTACTGCTATGCAGATTTTCCTTAGTACAGACATGTGTAATAAACTGTCTGACAATAACATCTCCTACACATAGTTTGGTGGTCATATTTAAAGCTATAGAATTACACTTACACCCTTGTGAAACTGCTGTGGTGGTCAAATGAACAAGGGGTTATTTACCCAACCTTACTCTTTAATAGACTCCAGTTTGATTCCAGAAGGCTTTATACATGAACTTTAGATACTCTGTAGAAATGTGGTATATAATTTGACAAAAACCACTAAGCGTACCATGAGCAAGGTAGAAATATAAAGTATATAGCATGGTGAATAAATGGTACCTTATTACAGAAAACTTCTTGGTCACAGGCTCTGGATCTTTCTCCTCATTCTTAAGAAATTTTAGACGGAAGTGTTCCAGGTGCAGGTCCATTCTGGTTCTGTTCCAAGAGTTGGGAAGTTTACATGAACATCCAAAGGTCTATGAAATCCACCATGGAATATCCTAACAAATCTTTTGGTCAAATCTCAATCAGATTTCTCACTTCATGTTTATAAATCCACAAACTAACAGCTGCCAGATGTTCTGTGTCTACCAACTGGAAGTGTGTCCCGACCCTGATTAAGTAACTGAACTCAATTTTTCAGTTGATTTTGATTATTTAATTAAAAGATTATACTGATGGGTCAAATTCATTGCTTTATAAAAAATGCCATTATATACTATTTTGTTGTTTATTTTGCTTTCATGTTTTTTTTTCTGTCAATATAATTTACATTTTGAAATTGTTCCATATTAGTACTCAAATCTTGTTTAAATCATTAAAAGCCATGATAGATTAAGAAGCAATAACACCATTAGAACATTTCTTCTAACTTTTTATATTAACATATATATATATATATATATATTACTGCAAGACTTTGGGTTCTTTTTATGAATCTCACATTCACTGAAACATTCCGTAGTGAAAAATTCACTTCATTATAAATAAACCCTTATATATTTTGGAAAAAAAGCAGAATTCAAAAGGTTTCAGAAAGGCACCATTTTAATGACCTGTAAACATTTAAAGGAAAATGAATCAGTACATTCTTATTTCAACATTTGTTACTGACCCACCACAGCATGTTTAAAATGAGAAAAGTTGATAAATAACTCTCACACTCTATGAATATTGATATTTCTTCTAAACTCATGTAAGCATACACTTACTTTTTCTGCATCATTTCCTTGGGCTGAAGCAAGACAAATCTCTTTTTATATGCTCACAGTCAGATTTTGACAACTACCTTCACTATCGTTTTTTATTGTGGTCTGGATAGAATCTAGTAGAAAGTCATGTGTAACACACCAGATGTTTTGGCAGAAAACCGAAGCACTACTTTTTAATATTATAAATTATTTTGTGTCCTTAAAAATCTGTAAACAATGATTACCATCTTTCATAGAAAAATAAATGCATTTCTAGATGAATAGCTATATATATGGGGGAAATTTTTGCAAATTAAGCACTGAATATTGAAAAATGCTCCATGCATTTTAAGAAGCAAAAGATGTACATAAAGGAAAACAGCTACAAACTGCTTTAGGCTAATAAAAGTATGAATAAAGTATGAATGGGAGGGGCTGCATGTGGCCCCAAAAAGTACCATGTTGTCATGACTAATATAGACTGCACGGTAATTCCCTGCTAAGTTACTATCAAAGCTGAACTCCATACATGAATTACACAAAGTGCACACGGTACACATATGTCCATGTGCTGTAAAGTTTGTGTTAACCATGTGTCCAAATAAAATGGTTTGTTCAAAGAAATAGAAAACCTTTCTGTAGTGCAGCTTGCTTTTATGGAGACAGATCACTGCATGAGCTTAATTATGGGACAGGAGATCAGCAATGAACAGGCATCATTCCAATGTAATTCACAGCAAGCAGCATGCAATGCTCTCCCCACCTGTCCACTTGCTGCTTTTTTCAGGTGCTGAAAAAAAAAGTCAGTAGTTGAAGCCAGTGGGACATGCATGGGCAAGCAAAGTACCCCAGTTGAGAAATCCTTACAACTCCAGGAGAATGTAGTGGGTCATGAACATCCCTTCTCTTTTGTACTACACTAAGCCTTTCCAAGGCTGATGTTGACATCAAAACGGGGAATATATTAGTAAAAGGAACAGTACTACACTACATACAAAAAAAATGAATTGATACCTTAGTGAAACTGGTAATTAGAAAGAAAATATAAACTAAATATCTATTTATTTAAAGTTCAGCTTTCGATGTCATCTGGACTACTGTAACATCCTCCTCTCTGGTATTCCACTAACCCCCGACTCCCTCCTCTACAATATTTTATGAATGCTGCAGCCAGACTCATCCATCCTTCCCTCCGCTCCTCTTCCGCTGCATCTCTCTGTAGTTCTCTTCATTGGCTTCCATTTCACCTTAGAATCAAACTCAAGCTCCTGTCCTTTGACTTTAAATCCCTCCACAGTTCTTGTCCCACGTACTTACTTTACCCACTTACTTTCTGACCTGGTAAAAAAACATACTCCCCTAACCGTTCTCTTTGCTTCTCCAATAACCTACAAAATACTTCCTCACTCATAACCTCATCACACGCATGGCTACAAGACTTTTCTAGAGCTGCCCCAACTCTCTGGAATGGTCTTCCTCGTCCTATTTGGCTTGCTCCTACTTTCCGCTTATTTAAAAGAGCACTCAAAACCCATTTTTTTCTAACTTGCCTAGTCATCTTCTTCTGTCTTTTGAAACCTTCACTACTTCCCACCACTACATATCTACCCTCCTATTGTGTGTTACTTCCCCACCTTCTAGATTGTAAGCTCTTCGGGGCAGGGTCTTCTCCTCCTGTATCACGGTCTGTATTCGTCTGTCATTTGCAACCCCCCTATTTAATGTACAGAGCTGCGTAATATGTTGGCGCTATATAAATCCCGTTTGTTAATAATAATAATAAATGTAGTGGGGGAATGGACTAATATGATGGTTTTGCACACGTTAACACTTAGTAGTAAGGAAGTGGAGCCTCCATTGCAAAACTGTCCATTTAAATGCTCTGGCTCTCATAGTCATCCAGAGACTTATGTATGTTCTAGGTCACAAAGTTGGAAGAATGCAGATTATAGGCAGTGCCATCACAAGGCATTTCTTGGCCCATATGCTTAGAGTAGGACATTGACATAAATTACTGAAGCTGGTAACTACTTTTGTAAGGAGAGCAAGAATGACAGTTTTTTATGTACAAAATTCAAGTTCGGTGACATTACAGCAGAATATGTTCTACAAATACAATTTCAGTAAATTCATAGAATTCTAAATTCAGACTAATGTGGTATGGAGGTAAAACCATATTAGTTTCTATAATACTGCAATTTCCAATATTGCCAATCACATAAACTTTGATAAAGTAAATAAACTCCTGGAGATGCCGAGTGTTTCCTGTTTTATTGCTGTAAGTAACAACAATTCAGGATACCTTTTTTTAGGAAGATGGTTCAGTCCAGCTCTGTTTGCCAATTCAAA
Source organism: Pyxicephalus adspersus (assembly GCF_032062135.1). NCBI lineage: Eukaryota > Metazoa > Chordata > Amphibia > Anura > Pyxicephalidae > Pyxicephalus > Pyxicephalus adspersus. The sequence continues at coordinate 70,473,251 of NC_092861.1, read as the reverse complement.
ATCTCAAGCATTAGGAGACAGATGGCATTAGTTGTTAAGCTGACATTTATCAAAGAATCGGGCTTCCAAAAGACAATATTAGATTTAATTAAATACTAAGAAAAAGGGAGTTCATCGTCCCCGGAGATCATCATACTACTGGATGATATCATTGTATGGGACAGAATACTCTACATAGGCCACCTGCAATTCAGTGTAGATGCTGAATGTGGAGTCTCCTAAGAGGAAGTAAGGTGCAGGGATGTTCATAAGATTGTGTTTAAAAGCAAGTTACACCCATCCCAGTCCACCAAGACAGTAACATATGGCTGACTAAAATCATCTGGTCAAAAATACACCTTTTCTCTTAGGATTCATAGACATTTTTAGGCGTGGGTTTTGTTTTATAAAGCAGAAAACTAGGGTAGCACTTCAAAATACTTGTTTGTGTTTCATAGTAACATTTTGTTTGTCAAAAACACATACAGTCGCATCTGTGCATGAAATAAAGCGTACCATGGTGGAGTTTGTGCTTTGCACAAAAATATTCCATGCATAATTAGGAGTAAATAACATTTATATAACCCTTTAAAATACAATTAAATATTTTCAAGCAACCCCATCTTAAAATATGTAAACCAGTAGTTAATAGTCAGATTACAGGGTTTCCAAATGTTTGTGCTTTAGAATGATAGAGCTTCCAGGATGAGGCTATTTAGGGGAAAGTTGATTTGTCAGGATAAATTGCCCGACAGCCACCATGCATCTTGTTTTAATGTTTGTTATTTGCAGGTAATTGTACTTATATTTGTAGAAATATAATTTTGGATTCAGTGTAGGAGGGAATCTGATTTTTTTCAGATTTTCTTCTTATAAAGTTAATGGGAGAAAGTGTCTTTACGGTAAGGATATCCCACACGTTTGTTCTGTGATTCATTTTCACAACAAAATGTGATTTTTGGCAGAATTGTTCCTGTTCTCAAACCATAAAAACAGGGGGCTTACCTAAAAGAGTTATAAATTTAAGTGGTTGGCCTTTAGGAGGAACAGGATGTGGGCACTATACTGATTCCCAATGTTTGATCTGACATGCTCGGAAAAATGTTTTTTCCATTTTACAGCTGTGCAGACACCATTTCTTAAACCTAATATCAACCTCCAATACAAGGTATTTTCTTGCAGAAATATTGCATATTGTTACAAAATGTGTATTTTCCCTGTACCATCTTACAGTCCTTAAGATTGGTGGTAGGTTATTGACTTTAATACATATTAGCGCTGTGTGTGTATGCTTGTCTGGTTGTTGTAGACTTCATGATGCAATATATGATACTGAGGTTAGTTGGTGACTCCATGTTAATACTAATGTATTCTGCGTGGATTCCTTAAAACGGAAAACTTAAACATATAGTAATGCTAATTTTATACATATAGCGAATAGTAAAGATAAACTAAAATCAATAAAACACATAGCTCATCAATCTATTCACATCATATATTTATTGTCTTTTATCTCATCTAAATAAGCCTATTAACCACCCGGCCGTTAAAGCCGAACTTGGTTTAAGGTTAAAACACTTGCAAAAAGTGTTAAACCCAAACTTTTCTTAGGTGGTTAAATGCCATCACTTACCTGGTCCCGCTGTGATCATCTGTTCGGTTCTGTTGTTCCAGCGTCGTTCTCCAGTGTCGATCTCTAAAAAAATACTTACCCGGTCCCCGCAGCTCCTCCGGACACGTCTGTCCTCTTCCTTCTTCTCCCGGCGTGTGCAGTGACGATCTCCGGGGTTTCCCGGTGTTGTCGCTGCATGCGTCGGTGCGGAAGGCGGGGCGGGAAATTCAAAAAAGCTCTATTGAGTCCAATACAAAGAAATCTTTATATAATATATATATATAATTGTATTATATATATATTATATACGCTACTGTACAATTACATTACATTATACACTATTTTTTTTTTAAAGATTTTTTTTTTTATTATTATTTAATTTATAAAATTTTGGACATATTTCGGTAATTCCGGGAATTATAATTATTGAGTAATTCGGGGAATTATAGCCTACAACCTAAAATAAATTTCCATGCAAAAAATATAACACTTTTTGCATGGAAGTACAGAAGTTTGGAAAGAATTAGAACACCCGGCGTTCGCATCCCTCGGCGATTCCTGATGATGTCAGTGCATGCGCCCGTCGATGGGGGTCGTAGCGGAAAATTCAAATATTCCAATCCAATACAAAATCATACAAAATATATTTATGTGGTTTTGTCTATAGGTATGTGACGTTGGACTCTGTTTTAAAATTTACCACACTAGGGAGGTGTTTTAGAAAAATATAATACTATACAGTATACCGAATTATTGCATTTTCAGTATTTTTGATTTATGTATTCTTGTTTAAGCTGATTTTTGTGTTTTTTATTTAATTTTATTAAAAGTAATTTTTTTTTTTTACATGATAGTGTGTTCCGAACATTTTTTATATTCATCATATCTACTAGACCCTTGTTCGGACATATTTCTGTAAGTTACAGGTCTACAATTTAAAAAAAAAAATTTCATGAAAAACAGTTTACAGCTTTTGGTACAGAAATCTAGACATCAGTGAAACGCCCAGGTGGTTAAAAATGTATTGCAAATGTTTAAATTTAGCAGTAGAAAAAGGGAATTCCTAGCCAAATCAATTTCCTTCAATCAGGAGGAATTGGGTGATTGTTTGTATAATAAAGAAGGACTATGGATTCCCAGTTCTCATCTTCACGTAGGCCGTGTTTTCTAGCATCACAATGGGATGTGAGAATGTTGCCAGGGGCATGGTTATCCATACTGGCACCGCTGATCCACTAGCTTGTCAATCATCATTCGAGCACACCTAGTCCTGCACACTGCTTTCTGGGGTACAGTACTGGCAGCACTGGGTGGTGTAAGGAGAAATGAAAGAGCATTTGGCTCAATTAGGGAAGGTGATGTTTTGTTTTTGCATAAAAGGTTTGTTCATCAATTACTATACTACAGCATGTTTAGACTGTAATATTCACTATGCAAAAAGCTATGACAGCCTTTGCGTTCTAACACCTTTTTCTTGTTCAGTTAATTTCTTTTTTTTATTTGTGCCAACCAATGCATATTGGGAACATTTCTCACAAGACTTCCTGTCTTAGAGATGTTCTCCAGCTGTCACAATTTAGCCCTTTTTAGAATTACAGTGCTTAATATACATGTTATGCTTGCACATTTTTCCTGCTTCAAACACATCACCTTCAAGAACTGTTTAAGAATTGTGTTTAAATATATCTCACCATTTGGTGTCATTGTAATGTGATAAACTGTGTTTTGGCTGGTCGGCTTATGTTAATCTTTTAGAAATATAGAAAGTTTAACTTCTAAAATTAAAAATATTCCTTACAATTTCTGTGGCTAAATAGTAATTTAAATATCTACGGATTTTAATACCTTAAACCTAGGGTCGGATTTGTACTGCCCTCTCCATTTCAACTGCCTTAACCGCCCTGAGAGTATGATTAATGAGGATTATTTTTGTAAAAGCAGTTCATTTAAAAACCCTCATTATTTTAATTTTCCAGCCCAGGCCTGCCTACCTGCCTTACGGTGCCGCCCTCGTGCCTAAGACTCACAACCTGGCCTTATGTCCCCAACTCTCACACGCCAGGGATGCAGATGCTGGACGGGCATAGCCAGGTTATGCAGTTGCCCGGCCGGCATCACCAGGGGAAGAAGATGCCGGGCATGGCTGAAGGACGCCGCGGACACTGCTGGAATGTGGGAACAAGAACAAGAGTTTTAAACTCCCTGGCAATTCCACCCTGAGTGTGGCTCGGGGTTACTGCTTTTGGTATGGAAAGTCCACCCCGAGCCACACTCGGAAATACCGCCAGGGAAGTTAATGAAAGGCTCTTTGTTCAGTTCAAACTGACGGTGTGGTTTCTCATGCCAGGGAAACGCTGCCTCACAGAAGCTGCTCCACAGAGAATGAATGGGGGCATCAGTAAGTGGTACAGTACCACCTACAGCCACCCATTGTCAAATGTGCAGACCATGGTTCCTTAAGAACCAGAACTGTGGTGCGAGTGACTGAGCTGGGAGCTGCTCACCATCACTGGATCCCAAGACTGGTCTGAGAGAGAGGGTGGAAAGGACAAAGGCCCTGATTTAATAAAGCTCTCCAAGACTGGAGAATATACACTTTCATCAGTGAAGCTGGGTGATCCAGCAAACCTGGAATGGATTTTTTTAAAAGTCATTTTCCATTTGTTAGCAAATGTTTTCAGTCTGGGACCAGATTTATTCCAGGTTTGCTGGATCACCCAGCTTCACTGATGAAAGTGTATCATCTCCAGCTTCGAAGAGCTTCAATAAACCATGCCTAAGGAGAGAGCGGGGGAGACAGAGTGAATGAGAGCAAGGGAGAGAGAAGAGATGAAGGGGGAGAGAGAAGAGATGAAGGGCAAGAGAAAGAGAGGGAGAGAGGGGGAGAGAGAGTGAATGAGAGCAAGGGAGAGAGAAGTAAAGAGATGGAGGGCAAGAGAAAGAGAGGGAGAGAGGGGGAGAGAGGGAGAGAGAGAGAAAGAGAGAGTGAGAGAGACAGAGAGAGACCGAGAGACAGAGAGAGAAGAAAGAAAAGAAAATCGGCTTACTTACCAGTGATCACCTGGTGAGATCCAACCAGAAGGCTACCTGTGTCACAGATCTTCCAGCAGTACCGTTCTGACAGGTACAGCAGCTCACAGCTGATAGAGATGGAGCATTCTGTACCTGCCAAAACTGTGCAGTTGAAAGGTCTGAGCGCCCTGTTGTGGTTGTGCCACCCTAGGCGATGGCTTGGGTGGTCTTTTTATTTTTTTTCCCCTGCTTATACCCACTTCTTGGTCACATTTGTATAATTGTATAATTGCCTAAGGCCTTTAAAAAAAGAGCAGCTCACACCTTACATAGTTTCTGACAAAGGTCTGTATAAAAATAAACATATTTTAACCAAAATTAAACTCCCTATTTTTTCGTGCACTTTATTATATTGCTGTTAACTCAGTCTATGACTGAGCTATAACCTGAGCCCAGGTACTAGAGCTCACCCCACTATTGAATGCAACAATAGTGCAATGTCAGTGGTTCATGATCCTTCATTTCTGATCATGCAGCCAGTATAAAATGCCAGATTTTTTAAAGCTCTCCAAGGTTGGAAAAAATACACTTTCATCAGTGAATCTGGGTGATCCAGCAAACATGGAATAGATTTCCTAAAAGTCTTTTGCTATTTTGTTAGCAAATGTTTTCAGTTCTGGAGCAGATTCATTTCAGGTTTGCTGGATCGCCCAGCTTCACTTATAAAAGTGTATCTTCTCCAATCTTGGAGAGCTTTAAGAAATCAGGCTCACTCCGCAAGTCAACAAATATTCCTGAACAAAAGGAATGACCTGGCCCACTTCTGTTTTGTGTTTGAGGAAGATAACACTTCCTAACTTCCATTGCATCCTGACGTGTACTTCTCTATAAACAAGCAAGTTTAGCACAGTTTCAGTTGCAGGATAAACAGATCGCTGGAGTTAAAAAAGTTATAAACGTCTCATCAACTGTTGCTTTTAACAACAAAAATGCAGATTGTAGGAACATTATAGGGCAAAATGTAATCAACATAGTGTAAACATATCACACTTTTTACCCTTTATTCTACGCTGAAATATATTTTACATACAAGAGTAATGGAATAAACTTCATATTTTTGTCATTAAGCCTGTCATACTAGCAGCTTATCTTGTCATAGTCACTTTTGCAAAGTTTCATCACAAATGCAAGTCAGACTGTAATAAACAAACATTAAATGTAAAGTGAGGGCTATGGATTGGGAGCAGTCATGGTTTGGTTTACAAACATTATATCACCCTCTTGGCTCAAACTGTTGCTGCTACATTTGGTTTTTATTGTCACTTAGTAATACAAATTAACTGAACAAATGATGAAAAAGCAGACTGATTTTTATCTGTATACCACAGATGAAACAGGAACATTTAGTCACAGTTAGACATAAGTAATTAAATTGTGTACATTCAGTTTTCCTTATATGAACAAATTTTGGTTGCAAATAGGATACGGTTCATCAAATGCTTGATTGCTACTAAACACTTCGAATAAAAAAAAAAAAAAAAATTATATATATATATATATATATATATATATATATATATATATATATAAAATATAGCTTTGCTTTGGGCAACGGTTTTATGCTTGCCTTGGTGTATATTAGGTCCCTAACCATACTACTTTGTTCACCTGCACCATTTAAAACTTAAAGAGTAACTAAACCTGGTGGGTAGTGAGCTTCTGCTATAATCAGCAAGTATGCACAGTATGCTTGGGGATTATGGCCCATACTTCCCAAACATACATTCCTGTGCACTCACCCTACAAGGATGACAGGTCCAGGACCTGTCATCATTGCAAGCATGGAAGGTGGACTGACGGCGATCCTCTAAATTCACTGGAAGATGTAAACCCCACAGGTGTGCCATACAGTTTAGAGCTAAAAACAAGAGAGTTGTTTTTTTGACAGAAAAGACATTGCAATACTCTTTTGTCAAATACTACTACCTACTGGTGTTTTATTTTTGTTTAAATTTTAGGTCTGCTGTAAATTATTTGTCTAGAAGAGGATGAATAAGGGAAAGGTATCCTCTCTGCAGCTAGTGTGCTTGTACCTGCACCCTGTTGGGTAGCAATTTTCAGGAAAGTCCAGGACCTGGCTTAACTGTCTGGGAGTGCTATCTGGAACATAAACTCTGTATTTTACCTGCTTCATGGAGTTTAGCTTTAACCATACCAACTTAATGTATAATATAAATGACTGCAGCACAACGTTGCAGGGTGGAATACAGATTATGAACATTGCACCCTCCCAGTGCTGGCTCTGCGGTGAATCTGGAGTACATGTCATTGTGATTCAGCTATTCTCAAACAAAATCAGCTGCACATGAGACATGTTGTCATTGACCGCTAAGCGCCAAAGGCAACCACAAAGCCACAGGAGTATAACAAAATAAATAAAATAAAGCAAACTGTATTTAGGCTCCTATAACCTATTCAATAATTAATGCAATGCGCCAAGGCAATGGACAATGCAGTAATATTTTCTAGATGGTCAATGGCTACTCATCCACAGCTGTTTCTTAAGAAGGAAAAAAGAATATCGAGCCAGGAAAACTCCTAATTCTAAAATTGCATCTATTCAACTTCTCCATTCTTTTTGACAAATGTGAAAGTAATTAAATACAGCAAGGATCATTTTAATAAAACAAGATGTAACCAATATGTCATTCTGCTCTCTCATTCCATCATTATGTTCCAAGCAATGCAGCAGAAATTAAGGAACTTTGCTTCTCCCACTCTTAGGCTGAAGTCTTTTGTACAGGAAATGCAAGAGACCCATCCCAGGTAGAACTCAGGTACGTCTACTCACTCACATTTAAATAACATTTTTGTGCAATAACACATTAAGGCCTGTATAAAAATCGAGTGACTGACTGCATTACACTAATATTGATTTTACACTATAATATATTAATACTATAATGTTACATATATTCACATGTTTATCTAAGCTATATGTGTTTCTCTATCAGTTATCTCAAGTAAGACTAATAACTGGTGCCAATCCATGTCTCTGCTTCCCACAGTAACCACATCATTTACGTTGTGTATTGGCACAAGGATACGTTACTTACAACTATCCTCATATGGTTCATTAAGAAGAACATATGAAAGTTGAGAAGAATTATAACCACAGTAAAACAAAATTTAAAGCAGATGGCTAAAATTAGATACATGACACATTTTTGGGTTTGGGCCTATGGTGAACCTTTCACATCATCTTTAGCTTATATGCAAATGCTCTAGCATATACAGAGAACTTTACATTTCAGAAAATGGTTGGTTTACTTGACTTTGAGAATAAAACATATTGCATCAATTTTGCTCACAGATATCAACACATATACAGAATAAAAAAATGTGAAAATGGGTATAAAATTATTTTTTTAGCAGGCTTGCATGTTATTGTTTAGTAGTGGCAACATCAAAAAAAATAGTTGGAAATATTACCTATCCAAAAGTAAGGGCAGGCTTGCTGTATATAGAGGAGCTGACAGCATAGCTTCATGATCATTCTTTGTAAATATGGTAACATTGACTGTATGATTGTATGGGGTCATCGGAGGTACACACATAGATTTGTTGAACACTGTATTTTTGCATTGGAGTTCTATTGGCACCTCCCTGGTCCCTTCTTGTCCCTTCTTTGATTGGTCCTTTAACTTAGGGATGCAAGCTTGCTTTTTGTCAATACCTACTTTATGTTTGAACCACTTAAGCTGGTATTATGTTGGAGTTGATTCTTGATATGAACATTGTTATTGTTATTTGTTGGTCTTTTATTTATTGTCAACTTGCAACTTTACCTGCTTTGTTTCTTGATGTTTTGTTTTTCTGAATGTTCTCTACATCTTTATTATAATTTTTCTAGTAAATTGTATTATGTAAAAAAACAAAACAAAAGTAAGGGCAGGCCATGCTTTGTAAGCTGTAAGAACAAGGCAACTTTATAATATAACACCTTGACGATTGCAATTTCTACATTTATATGATGAGCCTGCTTATTTGGCAATAACGGTGGTATTACTTGAGATAATATTGTAATACATATATCTGATTTTTAAAGTAGTTTAATTGTAAATAAAAAGTACATGTTTCTTGTTTCAGAGTTTTTTCTGTTTAAAATAACACTAAAATGATGTTAGTGTTATAAAGATGATCCGCATTATTTGCAACTCAATAAATTATATTTTTTTTAGTTTTGCAACATATTTTTTACAATTTTCTTGCAACATAAAATCATTAAAACACAACAAAAAAAATTGAAAAGAACAAAAAATCTAAATAAGAAAAATAAAATTACCAGGGAGCAATGGAAGGATGGAGTAGTTTAGGGCTACTGGTACTATATGGGGTTAAATCGGAATGCATTTTATTTAGGAAATAAAGAGGGGAATAAGGTTGCTTTACTGATATCATATGAAGCTCTAATAATATAGCATTTATCAATATACAAGTGAAATATTAAATACAATAGAATAGTCAAATGAATAATTGTACTAATTCAATAACAGTCAATGATACTTACAGATTATCTTCCCCGTGACACAAACCCACCAAAAAAAGAACTAGTTTTTATTTTTTGCATTTTTATTACTAAAGTTTTTATTATTAAAGTGAGCATTACGGCACCAAAATGACTTATGAAGGGTAAAATTTTACAGCTTTAACGTTTGAAATTAAATTATTGATTAAAATGTTCTTTTGTAGCCTAATGGTGCTTAGTCATTATGAAAATAGTTCATCTGCTACTGTAACAGCACAGTAATACAAAATGCTTGATGGCACAGACACAGTAATGAAGATGCTGATGGCTCTCCCAGCTCAACCATTTACGTTTATATTGTAACAGGACTCTGTGGGCAGCCCTGAAAATGAGTATAAGATGTAATAAACATACCCCAAGACACAACCATCACTCATTAACAAGCCTGTTTTCTACATTCTACAATGTGACAATTTTTCCAATTAAATGCTTAAAGCTCCAAGGAGGTAAATGTATTACTTCATAAGTATTCAAAACCAACTTAGAGAAAAAGATCAGCAACTTCCATCTTGCAGACAAAATTTCTCTGTAGTACGCATGCAATGGAATATGACTAAATATCTAATGTTTAAAGCAGAACTAAACATAAAAAAAAAATCACACACAGCTTTAATTCTGCTGATCCCTTGATCGGGTCCCACGCCATCTGGGAATTCTCCTTCGTCATGTCCCTAAGACATGAAGACCATTTCAAGGGTTACTCTGGGGTAAAAACATTACAAAGATTAGAAGAGTCCAACTGTATGATCTGGGAACGTTTACCATCATCTGATGTCATGGCTGCAACATGTGATGCCATTGTCAATTCAAACTCACCAGCAATACTGCCTGGACAAAGTCTACTACTGTATAGGCAAAAAGGTTAGATGAGTAGGTTGGATAGGATCAGATAATCCTTTACTTTTCCTCAATCAAACAGTTTAACTGTGAAAAGTCTCAAAGTTTAATCTAATTGTCCTCCCCTTTAAATCCCAAACTTATCAACTGCAAATTTTAGTTTACAGATTTTGTATGAGAACAGGACAACTTCTAAAACAGTAAAACAACTAAAAACAGGTGGTATTGAAGGTAGAATTAATAGATCATGGTATACTAAATATATGTGAATGGTAAAAAAAAAAATTTTACTGCACATATAAACCACATTTAGAATGCATGAGTTGTCTTTACAATTTTTTAGTTACAATTTCTTGATACCAATGTATTTTACACTACATGATCCATAAAAGGCCTACAAAACTTGGAACCAGGGTGAAGGAAGTAAGTGCATACAGAGAGAATCGGAGAGGGTAAGGGCAAAATTGAGGACTGTTTTTGAAGAATATAACTGATAGTGCTACCTATCACTAAACTTACTTCTATCTGAATATGGTTTCTGAGAGTTTGGTTTCAGCAACACAATCACTCTAAGGTGGCATGCTTAAAAAGGATGAGGTGATTGCAGTACATGAAAAAGTAAGGAACATTTCAGACCTGGAGTTGACCACAGCTGTCACAGGCTCAACCACTCTCCCTTCTGCTCCTATTAAACTCAATGGGAGCAGGGGAGAACCTCTTTCTGCAGGCGGTTATGGTGGCTGAACGCAATATGTTGCTTCCTGGTGCCCTTGAGGGGCCAACCGTTTCTTTAGACTTCAATGCAACCACCTTTAATTGCAATTAACAGTGGTTTCAAAGCAGTTGCCCCTGGATGATTGACACAGTCCAAAATTTGTCTTCATCTGTCAATTTCTCGAAAACAATGCAACTTCCTTTTTTATGACCCCCAAAGGAATCCTAAATATGAACTGCAACTGGCCTGCTGCTGCATTGAAATAGCGCCGCTACTAATATTCCCAGCATCACTCACGTCTATAGACCAGTGAGCTCTCTGCCTATGCATGGCCCCGCATTGGACAGTTTTATAGACGCAGATAATGCCAGGAATTGTAGTAGCGGCATGACTCGCGTCTATAGACCAGCGGGCTCTCTGCCTATGCGTGGCCCCACATTTCACTGTATTATAGACGCAAGTAATGCAGGAAATTGTAGTAGCACCATCACTCGTGTCCATGGACCAGTGGACTCTCTGGCTATGCTTGGCCCCTCATTGGACTGTTTTATAGACGCAAGTAATGTAGGGAATTGTAGTAGCAGCGCTATTTCAATGAAGAGGGAGTTCCAGTGGCAAGCCACTCATAAGACTTAGTCCACCTCAATTTTTTCAATAAATTTCAAGGTTGGCCCGCAAATTTTGTCTATGTTTTTAATTTTGGCCCACTGTGTATTTGAGTTTGACACCCCTGAACTATGACAAACCACAACCTCAGTTAGCTGCATGACGCATAGGGCCTGATTTATTAAAGCTCTCCAAGCCTGGAGAGGATACACTTTCATCAGTGAATCTGGGTGATCCAGCAAACATGGAATGGATCCAGGATTGAAAACATTTGCTATCAAATAGGAAATTACTTTTAGGAAATACATTCCAGGTTGGCTTTATCACCCCAGGTTCACTGATGAGTATATCCTCTCCAGCCTTGGAGAACTTTATTAAATCAGGTCCATAGGTTGATTGCAGTTGCGTTGAATTTAGGGGGGCAGCTGGGAGCAGCTAGGAACAATAGTTTTCAACCACAAATCTGAAAGGCTTTAGGGTTGTCTTCGCTTTCAAAAGCATTTCTGTTCATTAACCTTCTTTGTGTTCATATATTTGTGATTCATCAACTCCATACCAAAACTTTACCATTAAATGACTGTACTTTGGAAACACATTATCTTTTGTGTAGCTCAAAAATATCCTTCCTACATCACAACAGAGCCTGGCCACACAAGTTGTATTCTGCTACCAGCATCCTGGCTCTGCCACCTACAAATCTCATACTGGACAACAATTTATGATTCTAGAAATATTGGTAGTGCCAAAAAGGATATGTTCCAAAATACATTTTCAGCTAAAACCACTACATATTAGCAGTGTACCATCATTCTAATCCTCACAACCTTCAATTTAAAAGACAGAATTGTAAGTGAATGTAAATTACAGTCTTCCTTTCATACCCAACAACATACCCAAACTATGGAAATAAAAGTATTTACCAAAGGAACTTAGAAAATGTGTTTAAACACATAAATAAATATGTTTAAATTATTATACTTTGGCAGGGTATTCATAGTTTAGTAACTGCCCATTTAGTTCAATAAATTGGTAGAACATGTATGCCTAGTTTCTAATGTAATTGTGTGTGTGCTCTGTGGTTAATTTAATTGTAGTCTGTTTTTTTGTGTTTTTACCCTAGTTTGCAATTTCTTATAAAACATTGACTCCTTGGCAGTTCAGTCACATTGACTCTCAGACATAAAGAATATTAGCTCATAATAAAAAGTAATGCAGTGTGTACACTTCAGTACATGCATTACAACAATTGGTTCATTGACCTTTCCTTTAGGTCTTCTAGTGAGTTTTTTTTCTGCTTATTTTAGTTCCTTAATGACTAAACAGTCAGCCTTAACTATATGTAAGCCTTGCAGTAGCTTCACTGACAAATCTACGGAAGTTTTCTAGCATTTCCAGTTTGTGACATGGCATTTGTAAAAACCTTTCATGTTGTCTGTGTCAAGGGGTAAGGGGGAAATGGAGGAAGACCAGAATCAAAACATGAAGATAATGACAAGGGACTAGACCTCCAAGCTAGGGAGAGGGAAATGGTCACCACCTACAGAAACCCTAAATCTAGCCCTGACTCCTGTCAGTATGAATAGACCCTGAAAGTGGGAGGATACATACACCAGAACCTAGACCCTAGGAGCCCTGAAATGCCCTAGGAGTAGTGACAGGGTATGGAACTACTGGTTCCTTCCCAGATGAACAAACCAGCATCTCCGTGAGGCCTAGTCACAACTAGCACAGGGTAACAACAAAATACAAAGAGCAGTAAACTTATCTTCAACAGAAAATGGATGAGCAGGAACTCACGAGAGGTCCACACACCAGCTCCTCCACCTCCAAGCAGAGAATATAAACCACATGGCCTGAAGTGTAAGGCCAGGCTAAATAGAGGAATAGTGATGATAACAAGCTGCAGCTGAGACCAGAGGTGTGGTGATTACCAACAACAACACTGAAACAAGTGAAAGCAAAGAGACTGTCAGATAACCTCACGTGCAGCCAGTCTCTCAGATCTTCTAACCTCAGTCACGGGAGGGACCATGACAGTCTGGTAAGGTAGTGGATGGGATATATGTGGCTCCACGGTTTTTAAAAGCAGAACTTTCAACAAAATAAATAATACTACTTACCTTTTACCTCCACAGAGTCCCTGATCCCTCCACATTCGGTCCTGTTGCACCCTGGATTCTTTTATCATCCCAGCAGAGGAAACACCAGGTGTTGCCATCTTCTTCCTTCCTCTACTCACGTCACCCAATCTTTCACTGCGCAGGCAGGAGATTTGGTAAAGTATCCTCCTGTGAATGGAAAAAAACAAAAACAAAAAAACAAACAAAAAATTAAACCCGTGCATGCGTTAGATTAGCAATTTTTTTCATTGCGGGGAAAAAGCCTACCTGAAGCCCCCTGGAATACCCAACATAGGTATCCTAGGAGGCTCTGCACTCCTATTCAGTCTTTACCGCCATTGAAGGTAGGGACAGAAGGAGGGAGTTCCTTAATTTATTTTTAAAATAAATAAACTTTTAGGGGAAAAAAAACTTTTTTTTCTTGCTTTATATAAATGACTTATCTATAATTTTTTTTAAAAAAATTTAATACATGCTTTGGGCTGAAAGTAAAGCTAGCATAGTCCTTTAGGTATAAATACTTTTGTGATGCGAGTCCAAGAAAGTGCCAATTTGCCATTCTATCTAAACTAAAAAAAAAATCTTAGTTCAGACAAACTGCATACCTACAGAAGGTCATCATACAGACTGTGAAATGTCTCTGCTACCAGAAAATCTAACACCTCAATAAGTAACCTACATCTGTGTACCTTTGCATGACAACACTAAGTAGCTCCAAGGCATTTTTACATCTGTGTGATTAAGTACACAGGTATTTTCTGTTTAAGGTCAATTTACTAAATTTAACACATAATAATGGAAAACCCCAAGGATCTGTTTTAGGCAATATCATATACATACCTTTTTCTATTTACATTATTACATTCTTTGACAAAACACGTAGTACGGTAAAACTGGACCCTTTGCAAATGCTACTTGCAGAAGCAGTGGAGTATTTTCCAAATGTTATCTAAACTCAATTTGCGTGCACTCGATTTTTAGTTCTCTTCATTGGCTTCCATTTCACCTGAGAACCACTCACGCTCCTGTGTTTTGCCTTCAAATCCCTCCACAGTTCTTGTCCTTCTTACCTTTCAGACTAGAAAAATGCCCTCCTAGCCACTCGCTTTTCTCCTCCAATAACCTACCATTGACTTCCTCACTCATAACCTCATCACACGCACGGCTCCAAGACTTTTCTAGAGCTGCCCCGACTCTCTGGAACGATCTTCCTCGTCCTATTTGGCTTGCTCCTACTTTTTCCTCATTTAAAAGAGCGCTCAAAACCTATTGTTCCAAACTTCATAATCTTCTTCTGTCTCCTAAACCCTCACTACTCACCCACCAATCCATATCCCCCTCTTAGTGTGTGCTGCTTTCCCACCTCTTACATTGGAAGCTCTTCGGGGCAGGATTCTCTCCTTCTCCTTTGTCACTGTCTGTATCTGTGTGTCATCTGCAACTCCTATTTAATGGAAGGCGCTGTGTAATATGTTGGTGCTTAATAAATACTATTTAACAATAATAATAAAAATGATGCACAAACAAAGAGTTTACAGGTTTAGGTACAGGAAGCCTGGCCAAATATCGATCGGGAGCCTAGAGACAGTGGTGATAACAATGGTACAGGCCTACTACTTTTGCCCTCACAATTTACTGTAGTTAAAGAATGTGGATTTGAAAAGTTATTCCTGACAGGATTAGTTTTGTTCAAATCATACCACTGACGGCAACCTTAAAAAAAAAACAGGGTAGCTTTAATATTATAACCCTACATTACATGCAGTTCCACACCTAATTTAATATCTGATTCAGAATTTATATTTATTTTTTTATAAATTAAAATATATATTTGTTTGTATATACAACTGTCATTTTTTTACCTTTATTCTATAATTTTTCATGAGTTTGTTTAGTCAAACTAAGTGAACTTGCAGATTTTTTTTCCCATTTTTTTGTGGCAGAAGGATAATTGTAAATCTGCATCCTGCATGTGTGGGTTAGACTTCACCTAAATAAACCATCTGAATCCACTGTAAGCATTTAAATTGCAGGCATACAGAGTAAAACAGTAAATTGTAGTAGGATAAAATAGCTACATTTAATTATGCCAAATTATATAGAATTGTAGAGACATTTTTGGTTTTATTTAAAGATGTGTATCACACTCACACAAAATAAAAACAAAACACAAGGACAAAAGAAGGGGGAATAAAGGTTAAATGGGCAATGTAGGTATTAGGCATACAACGCCTTTGCATTGCAAAGTAAGCCCTCAGGGTGTTTTAAATGAAGTATAAATAAAATAGTTGAACATGCAACACCTGTCCATTCCATTTCATGTAAAGACCTGATTTAAAAATTACATCAGCAAAAAATCAATGGGCACATTTCTGGAAACAACCGTGAAAAAGCGTAAGGGGAGGGGTAAGGAAAGTTTTTCAGTTAATACACAAGACTTAAAGTCATAAGACCAGCTAACAGTATCAGCAAATTATTATTAAAAGTATTATTATTATTATTAATAATAATAATAAAAAAGAGAATTTAAATAGCTGTAACATATTACAGCATTAGGGGTTGCAACAAATGACAGATGGATACAATGACCCAGGAGGAGGAGAGGACCCTGCCTCGATGAGTTTACAATATCCAGCATCCCAAATTATTAAAGTATTATAGATTTTTTTTTTTTTTAGGGCCCAACTCTAGCCAAAACATTTCATTTTGGATGGAGATGGGATTTTTTTTTACATCAGTGCTGCTCTGGGGGGGGGGATTGGACCTACTATCCAATGAGGAGACAGTGACAAATCTTTCATGTTTTTCTCAATAACCATTTGGATACAAAGCTGAATTGACTTGTGTGCATCAAATGGCTTTGCAAGGTCAGATATTATCCCGTAAACGTAGTCTGGTAACATCATCACTGAGTTGCACGTGCAGCCCTGTGCATTGAACAAACCTGTGGGAGAGACCTGGCATGTCCTGTCAATGTAGACTGGCTGCAGAAACCTAAATTCGGTAGCAAATAAAAAAAAGAGTCCTCCTACACAAGAACAGAGCTGCAGTGACTGGTCTTTAATAAATGAAGCTGCTGTGCAAATGAAAGTTTCACAGTGGTTTACTGTATAGATTTAAAAGATCACAAAGCACACCAAGATTAAATAAAAATACACACATGCCTCTTAAATTTAGAAAATATTTTCTTATCTTTGAGTTCCGCGGGGATGTGTTGAATGTTTTTTTTTCTCTTCCTGCCCCAGTAACATCTTCAGTCAACGGGAAAGGTGCAGGGGGCTCTGGGGAGAGTTCTTCCAATGAGACAGAAATAATTTTTTTTGTAAACTTTTAGTGAATTGAAAACACTACCTGTGTTCGCCCTAAAAATAATGATTTGTAATACAAATAATGATTTGTAATAAATAATGAATGTAATACTCCTGATCTGTTGCAGTAAATAACTTAAGTCCACAGTAGCCAACAACCAGGCCTGATGTTTATGGAAAAAGGCATTCTTGGCTATATACATTTTTTTTAAATATCTTTATCCTAAGTAGAGTGTAAAAATCTCAGCTCTATTTTAAAAGGATTTTTGTAAAATGAGCAGCACCCTATTATCTGAGAGAGGAACGTGCAATTATGTAATTACTTACAAACAAGTGGTACCTGTTTTGAAAAGAGCATTCACGTGGCTTTAGCAACTATGTACTCTACTTGAGGCCTGATCAAAACTTTACAACCAGTGGTACCTGTTATATAAAAAAAATGTAGAAACCCATGCACTTCATTAAACTGGAAGATCCATCATAAAACTGCTGTCTTTATAATTGTTATAACTTTCGATTTTTAGTATCTACACCATTGCACTGGTATTTAAGGAAACATTGAGGGCCCATTTGCACTTTGCTGGTCTAGTGCAATGCATGCATGTTGGAGAAGTGCTACCTAAATGTGTTGGAGTAAATGGCATTGCAACATGTTGAGGCATGAAATCAATACAACCCACATTGACAGCAAAGTGCAAATGGGTCCTAAAGAATTTTCCATCTGTTGATTGTAAAATTATGATATGTAAATTTTAGGTTGTAGTACCCAGTGAGTGTTTTTTGGGACTGTGATATTGAATATTCAGTGTGGGTCACATGTGAGCTCTTCATCAGCTGCCAAAAGCTCTTAATATTATTGACTACAGTTCATGACAAGTGAAAATTAAAACCCTTTATGACCATTTTTTCTCTCCCACAGAGGACTCAAAAAAGCTATGGGCATATGAAGCAAAATGTATGATCTGCATATTTTAAAATATCAAAAGGACCAAACACAATCTTGTTCTGTTAGTCTCTAAAGTTGTTTATGAAAGGTAAATTGGATAGACTTTCAGACTATTCTGCAATTAAGAAATAAAAAAAAACATGATTCATTGTTTTTTAAATAACCAATTTATTCAGTTTTAAATTGAATTGTATATGTGATTTATATAGAATAGAAAAAAAACCTTCCAGGGAATGGTATATTCATTTTGGTTCACTCAAACATTTTATTCTTTTCATATCTGAATTCCTAGTAGTGTTGACTTCAAAACGTTATCCAGTAAAACCATTCAGGCCAAGCTACTTGTAACAATGGACGTATAGTCTTGTAATCCAAACATAAGCTGTAAAACATAAATGCAATAATATTTCATCACACACAGAAATAACTGTTAAAACAAACAAACAACTGTTCTTAAAGAATATTCATATATTTATGATTGTTTATTGTATCATAACAGGTCTCACAAAAGACATACATCCAGGTATTTAAATTACAGAACCTTCACTTGAAGGACGAATGCAATGATTTTGTAGGTTGTCCTTACTGTATTATTTTTCATTTTTAGGGCCAGTTCAGATCAAGCAATCCCAAACACCACAGCAGTGGTTCTTAAAGAACAAGCGTCTGAGGATTTAACAGTACTGAACCACTCGCTGGTCCCCTATTCATTCCTATAGGTATTGGAAGGGTGTAGGGGGGGGGTTTTACCCACACTGTCAGGTTTTCTTGTTGGGATATTTTCTCTTATTTGTTGGTCACTGAGCTTTTTAGCTTAACATATAGGATGGATTAATATACTGTCAGTGAAACATGTTTCTGATTTTTCTTTAGCAAGTGGCCATATCAGAACTGTCTTTTACTGCACACAGCCAAAATGGAGAAGCCAAGTGTAATCCATTCCTGAATGCTGAAGACCAGGAAACTGACAAAACCTCTGCTTTTCTATGTGGTCACACTTGCTCATGATCAAATAATTAGTGCTTTTGTTTAGTGTCACCTGGCTCCTACTTACCCTTTTAATTCTATAAAAGTGGTAAGGGTGTACTTTTATATAAGGCTTCTGCATTTTGGCTTGGTCTTTGTTAAATATCCAAACATCATGGTTTAATAGGTTATGTGTTGTTAATTGAAAGTTGTATTTACCGAATTCCAAGACCTGCTAAGGTTCTAATAAGCAAGACCTTGGAATTGAAAAATAGTACTTTTTTCACACATGACTAAACTGACAGAAACCGTACTAATGAAAGCTGTAACTGTAAAAACAACAGGTTCGTACTCCGACTAGTCTGAAATTTTCTCATATTTTGATCATGTAATTCCCAAAACTGTTATGTACATTGCAACATCCATACAAGCTGAAGATTTACAATTACTGTCATACATCACAATGCGATGCAAACATTGCATTATGTCATACAATAGGTGTATTGCAAAGGCTCCAGTATGAATTCCCCAGAATTTGGTGGCAGGAAGTTACAGGAGATATTTGAAGTTATCGCAATGAAGAATTTTAGCCACAGGAATTTCTCATGTCATAGGTTTATAGAAGAAGCATTTTAAAGTAAAATAATTTGCACAAGAAAATGAAGCAAAACTCAAGCCACATGATACCCTTTTCTAAGATATAACAAAATACTTACTGAAACAGTATTCCTTTATTCAGTAGTTAATCATTTTTCGTAGTGCATCAAAGCATTTCCATTTATCAGGTATATAAAAAGGTTCAAAAATGTGGGGAAATGGAGTGTCATATCCACATACTCTGGCTATAGGTGCTTCCAGATTCAAGAAACATTCTTCCTGCAAATAAATTAAAAAGGCACAGTATAAGTATTGACAAATATCATAATAGTTGGGTTCATCCTTTGAAGCTTTCATATTGCCCGAATACTGCTAATAACAATATCTGCATAGGCACAGCTGGAAAGGGATTTTGAACAATACTAAATTAGCAGTATGTGAAACTGACTGTTTAAACAAGATGAAAACATACAGCAAGCCAATTAAACACTGTTCTCCATTAAGCTGTTACAGCTGACAAGCTAAAAGGGGGAATGTATAACCCAGAACAAAGTCAGAAAACATTATAATCATGTGAAACATCGTCAAAGCTAAATTAAAAAAAAAAAAAACAAAGGTTAAACTGTAAAGTGTTCACCCTCTGCAACCAATAAAGCATCATCTTTCATGTGAACCAAGGAATCTAGCTGTTCTGGCAAACTTACCCAGTTTTTTTCTGCTTAAGGGAACCCCAATGTCTAGCTAAGGTCCATTCATAATATTAAAGAAAATAGAAAAATAGAAAACATATTTTTGGGTCTATTTACACCAATAAAGGAGTTTTTTTACAACTATTTCAAAAGCCTCTTGTTTCATTTGTTATACTTGGGTATCAAAAAAACAAGCTTTCAAACATTCTTCACTATTTTACTCCTTTGACTTAAAACATGGCAATATGAATGTAATTGAAAAGATATGGGACCTCAAATAAAAAAATCAAGCCATCCTATGTTTTGCCTTAAAAGGTCCAAAATGTCACCTCACCCCCATGCCTTGATATATACAAAATGAACATAGAGAAAACACAAAACTTAGTTCTCTATTAGGAAACCTGGACCTCAAATAATGTCCCCCTCACAGGTATAGAACAGAAGAGCAAATCACCTTTTTTAAAATAAAATAAACTAATTTTAGCTAAGTGGTCCTTCATAGTGCAAAAAAATGGGTAGCAGCTCTTCAATAAAGGTAATGCAACATACACAACAGCACAATACAGTTGCAGCTATTTTTAAGTGTCAAGTGGTCAGAAAACGGGGATTTATGTCAGCTATTTGTTCAACAGCTAATAACCTCAATGGTTAAAAAAGGGATTTCATGACCTCTAAACACTATTTCCTGTACTTACACTTCATTAAAATGATATTTGCAAGTTTCTTTGTGCCAGTGTATCCTAAAAGAAAGCACCTTGCCCACAGAACTAGTCTAATTAAAACAGGTCCCTGGGACACTGCTACCTTTCATTTCTAAACATAAAACAAATATCAATATTAATTTCACTAATGATAAACTTTTTTTTAATAAATGATTTTCAGTATGAAAAAATTAAAAAATAACATTAAAATGCATTAGAAAAAGTTGATAAAGATACAAATGAATGCATTTTCTAACATGTATTCCTTTACAACTGTACATCTTTTAACCAACACCTGTACAATATTTGGACAGCCTAATAATCAATTTATTCTTTACACACTAAAAGTGTAAGGCATGGTAGCTAAGAGCTAAAATTTGCCTACATTTAGGTTAACATATGGATGGTTTCAACTTGTGACCCTACATTATCATATTCTAATAGGATTGTTGGCCAAGCATCAGACAGATGACAAAACAAGGGTTTGCTGTAGAAAAACTGAAGTATTTAGAATACTTGTGGGAAGCTGCTTTCATACGATTTTAGTATATTTTCAAATGTGTTAATAAACAAGTCATCTGTTCAACAGTTTCTGGATAAAATACATGGCACCAAAAGGCATATAAATATTGTGCTTTAGCCCAATCTGTTTTCCATATTGTTTATTAATTTGTAAATTGACCATGTGTATAGAGAAAATATTCAAATGGAATTTACAATGATCACATATGTTGAACAGACTGGTTTGTATTAATCCAGACTTGATACTAATCGCTCTGTAATCTAACATTTAGGCATTATTACTCATAATGTGTCCATGTAACCTACTGACTATACTCTTTAGCACACGGATAAGGTCTTGGACAGTGGACAGGTGCATAGATATAGCATTCAATTGGGCAGTGATGAAGACAACACATATCTCAATGTGCGATTGAGTACATCAGTATAGAGATAAACAATGTAAACGGTAACCATTGTTTTATTCACATAATTAGCAGCAATTGGTATAATGAAACATTTAAAACATTTAAAAACATGAAGGGTAAACGAAGGACCAAAATGTTAGCAGAGCATTGTACAAGAGAGGCAATGGCGGAAGATTATCTTTTCAGAGAAATTATCAAACACATTACAGAAACTCCCAGGATACCTACAATATGTTACCCAGGAGGCTCTTGGCTGCTCCTTCTACACATGCCTGATCTCAGCCATGCGCAGAAGGAGCCCTTTGTTTAAGAGGAAGAAAAAATGCCAATTTCACGCATGTGCAGTAAGATTGGCAATCTTTTTTCCCCATCTACCTCACCCGATCTCGTGCAAGTGCAGTGCGAGGTCCACAGACGAACGAAGAATAACCTGGAAGAAGAGTGAAGAAGATGGCGGTGCAAGCCTAAGAAGGATACCGGGACGACGAGGACCCAATTTAAAGAAACCTCCCGATAGATTGAAAGATCTGCGGGATTAAAAGTGTGTTTTTTTGTTTTTTTTTACTTTAGTCCTGCTTTAAGAGTAATCTATTGACTATGACTACAACATTTTTTTCTTTGCACTTGCTATAGAAAAGAATTAGGAAATGGTCACAAAATTCTATTTCATGATGTCATAATGTTACCTGTTGCAACTATTTGTATTACATAGCTTAATAAATTTGTAACAAAATCATTGTATACACTTGCCTCCCTGATATTAAAAAAAACACACCACACAAAAATAATTTTGTTAAAAAGTAGATTTTTTAAGAGTTGAAACCTCTATTTATTCTGAATCCCAAAACCTGTAGACCACACAAGTCAATACGGGCTAGGAAACCCAGTGAGAGTGTCCAAGAGATAAAAAGCAGCCAATGTGTGTCAGAACATACCACAATTTACAGAGTATTGAACTGTACAGCTTCATTTTAAGAATGTGTAGACTTTATTTGTCTTATTACTGTTGTGTCCAGAGAATTTATTAACTGCAAGAAGTATAAATTAAAACAGAGATCTGATCTTTAGAAAGCCTTATAAGAACTTTGAATTATACAGCAGTACAAAAGATAAAAAGAGACCACATGTGGCTGAAAAAGGCAAAAAAAAAAAAAACAATGTGCATTTTATCACCTATCACTTTTGAAAGTGTGTTGCCAGCTACTACAGCCTCTGCATCTTTACATATTGTATCTAAGAAAATTTCCAGTGAGACTTGAGGCATATTGGGCATAGCAATAAAAGATGAAAGCGAAAATGCTTGATATAGGATTGTAAAAGTACTGAAGCACAGCAATGACGGATGGAACAAATTTATATTGAAAAATGTACAACCCGAATGTCCAAAATGCTTGGATATAATATTTAATATATCAAATGGATGTTTTGGATGGATGGATGTTTTTGCAGAACCATTTTCACTTGAAATTCATATTCAGTATTTGCTGAGCAAAGCCATGCATAGACATGTATGTGTAACCTCCCACCATACTTACCGTGTTTCCCCGATTTTAAGACATCCCCAATAAATAAGCCACCCCCCCCCCCATTTTTGAAAAAATAATTAAAATAAGACACTCACCCGTGAATAAGACATGCTCTGAGTTCCGATCCTGTGTGTGTCCCCTTGATGCTGGCTGCAGCACGTGTCTGCTCCTGGCTGCAGTGCAGAGTGAAACTGAAAGTAACAAGCCGGCATTCTACACCAGGAAGCAAGCTGCTGATTCCTGCCCTAACAGAGATCCCTGCCCTAACGGAGATCCCTACACTTAATTACCGGTAAGTGAACAGAAGGGGACAATCCATGGCATAGAGTGATCAGAAGGGGACAGTCATTGCACAGAGTGATCAGAAGGGGACAAGCATTACATAGAGTGATCAGAAGGGGACAATCAATGGCATAGAGTGATCAGAAGGGGAATATGAACGGCACATGAGTGATCAGAAGGGGACAAATCAATGGAACATGAGTGATCAGAAGGGGACAATCAATGGAACATGAGTGATCATGAGTGACTTTCAACAATAAATGTGTACTGTAGTCTTCTTCATGGAAAAATAAGACATCCCCTGAAAATAAGACCTAGGGCATATTTTGGCATTTCAAAAAATATAAGACAGTGCCTTATAATCGGGGAAACAGGGTAGATACAGTGAAGCTTGAAAGTTTTTGAACCCTTAAAATGGTATATATTTTGACATGAATGCAAATAAAACCATCATCTATAAGTAGATGAAAAAGGCTAGATAAACAACAATAAAAATAAAAATGATTTTATTTGGGTATAAATGTATTCAAAAAAGATCAAATACCCTATTTGTGTGTGGCAAAAGTAAATTTATCCCTAGGACTATCAAATATTTAAAGGTTAAATCAGAGTCTAGTTATTTCAATCAACAGCATGACAATCAGGTGTGTGAGAGAACCTGTTTTATTTAAAGAAAAGGGATCCAGCAATGCCTGACCACACATACAACACATTTGTGGTTGTGTATCATGGCATGAACAAAGGTGGTGTCCGAGAACCTCAGAGCTGTTGATGCCCAAAAAGCTGGAAAACGTTAGAAGACCAACTGTAACAGTACCTATAGAGTAACCTAGGGTAACTTCAAAGCAGCCTAAGGCCTGTCTCACACTGGCAAATGTTGATGTTCATAAAGTCCACCATCAGGAGAACACTGAACAGCAATTGTGTGTATGGCAGGGTAGCAAGGATAAAGCCACTGCTG
The DNA here is from genome assembly GCF_032062135.1 of Pyxicephalus adspersus. NCBI lineage: Eukaryota > Metazoa > Chordata > Amphibia > Anura > Pyxicephalidae > Pyxicephalus > Pyxicephalus adspersus. The sequence goes on along the minus strand of NC_092861.1, from coordinate 70,448,877 downwards.
TCTCCAAAAAATGTTGCCGAGCGTCTACAGCTTGCTAAAGATCTTGTGAACAAGCCAGAAGGATATTGCCAGAATAGTTTAAAGATGGATGAAGCCAAAACTAAACTTTTTGGCCTAAATGAGGAGTGTTAAATTTGGATAAAGAAAAATACTGCATTCCAGAACAAGAACCTTATCCCATCTCTAAAACATGGTGGTGGTGGGAGTGTTCTGGTTCGGGCCTATTTTGCTGCATTTGGATGGGCCTGGATGACTTGCCATCATTGATGGAACATAGAATCCTGAACTATATTAAAAACTTCTAAAGTTTAGTTGCAGTATTTTCACACCAAATACTGAGAGCAAGATTCATTTACTTTTGCCACATGCAGATATGTTATCGGATCATTTTTTTTCCAAAAGAATGGAAGGCATGTGCAGGAGCAGCCAAAAGCCTATTGGGTAACATAATGTAGGTATCTTGGGAGTTTCTGTAATGTGTTTGATAATTTCTCTGAAAAGATAATCTTCCGCCATCGCCAAGCTAAAATAATAATTTTATTTAATACATTTAATAATTTTTGTCATCTACTTCTAGGACTTGTTTGAAAATCAGACAATGTTTTAGGTGACTGTTTTAGAATATAGAATTTTTTTTAAGGGTTCACAAATTTCAAATACTGTAAATAAAAAAATTAAACTCTTCCACATTTCACCTTTGAAAGGTTGGCTGTAGAAAAATGTGTTTATATCCAGTAACTGGCTGATTTGTTTCTGAGCAAAGAACCCTTCACTTCTACCATGAGTCATGCTTGATGAAAAAAAAAAAAAACAGCATAAAATTACATTGGAATCTAAACCAATGTTGATACAATGGAAATGGTATAAAATGCATGATCTTCACTACAAGAACATTCGAAAAAAAATCAATTCTTGTTTCACTTTAGTACACAAATTTAAAAAAAGGGTTTGATTAATGTGTGTAGTTGCAACATTCGGATTATTTATGCTTTGACCACGCTTCAGAGGAAAAAAATATGATACAAGCTCTAATCCAACTCTTCTAGCTTCTTAAATTCCTGCCAATAAAGCTCTGTGTAGTTAGCAACAATCAACCTCTGTCAATCTTTCTTTTCAGTAATGAAAAACAGACTGATTCCTTGCTAAGTGACTGAGCTTGAGCCAAAACTTTAGATAACAGGTGCAACAGACGGCATTAAGCAGTTATAAGAAAATATATTAGGATCAGTTTAATTTTCCATGAAATGTATTTCATGTACATGAGCATATTGATCAACAGAATAGTAATCGTTTACATGATCATTTAATAGTATATTTAATATATTGGAACTGGCAGATTTATCTTCCATTTTATGAAGCCTACATAGTTCTGGGGCCAACCCAATAGGAAGAGAAATTTACATGACTCTAGTGATACCTTTAGTTGTCTAAGTAGGTGTTTTTACAGTCACCACTGTTGAAAGGGGACAGATTTCTGTTCACTGGCTTTCAATGCATTATATCACAGTTACACATATTCATACAAATATATGCTACAATGATTTTGAAATTACTACTCAAGAATAAATCTTGAGTAGTGCAAAACAAATATTTTTTTAGCAAGTATTAAAGCAGTATTTAAAGTAGTACCACAGTTTTGTACAGTATTTAGCCAATGATGCATGTTTCAACCATAAAACAAATACCCAGTTTGTCTATATTCAACCCAAGGGAATTTAGAAAAACTCCCATTTAATCTTGTGCCCCTAAACTCCTGCATATTACTTTGCTTCTTTCCGTGTACGTTCTTATTAGGTCCCAGTGATTTTTCTATTATTCTTTTACTGTTTGAACCTAGTATGACCTAACATGTAACAGATGTTAATTTACACTGGAGTTAATAAAACATGACAGACTTTATATGGATATATATTTTTTTGGGTCAATATGGTATATGTAACATGATTTTTTGAACAAACACACAAAAAGGTCTTTAGGGATCCACACAGTTTTGCAGAATTATATATATATATTATATGGCACACCATAGCTCAAATGGTCAAGATGCACAACCAAAGACTTGGTTCGTGTTATTTTCATTAATACATTTTCTGCCATATTTGCACAGTTCAATTTCCCCAGTACAGCAACATACAACATGTAATAAAATATTTAAATCTAAGTTTTGGAAAAAAAACAGCATAAAGACATTATACATTTTGAACATTACATTTTTTCTAAATTATTATGAGCTTCAAACTAATCCCAAACTATTGTTGCTTTTAAGCCTATTATAAGTATATCAGATATATCACAAGGGCAATGAACACAGAAAGAGAACACGAACACCATAAGTCAGTTATGATTTAAATGCATACAAACAAGATGCAATTGGATGTTTTACCTATATGGCAAAAATCAAAACTAAAATATTTATGACTTACAAAAATTCAGACAAATATATATGATTTTATAAGTATGTATCATGCGAACATATTTGAATTAAAGTATGCTACATGTTCTGGTAAAAGTATGCATATTACTAAATTATAAAATAGTATATATAATAGGAGGTATAAATATTTACCTGTGATTTCTGAAAAAAAATTATTTTAAATTATTAAAAACAAATACAAAAAGACCTGAAATTAAAGCTTTAAAAGGCTGGATTAAAATTCTGATTTCACAGAATACTGTAGTAATATATAATGTGAGCACAATCTAATACATGTTTACATCTGCTGTTGCACATTTTAAACTTGTGCTGGCTATTTAAATTGTTTTTTCTATTTCAAAGAACTATACATATATTTCGGTCCTAATGTTTCATATAGTCACAACAAAATCGAAAGCCATTTTAATGTACACACTAGCTCCTATAGAGGTAAAAAAAAAACTGAAAGAAAACTGTATAAAAAAAAATCAAAACCAGGAAAAAAGGTAATGGCAATTAATAGCAAAATAAAGATTACCAACAGATGATGTATGTTTCTATAAACGTTAACTCAGTAGGAATTATAAGCTTATATGGTTTCAATTATTACAACAATAAATTTACACAGGTAGCTACCTACATTTTATAAATGCAAAATGCATTATATGTCTTTTTGAGGATTTTTTGTATAATTAATGCAATTATCATCATTTTATCATTATCTCAAACGCCAAATTGAAACATTCTGGTTAAAAAAAAATTTAAAACAATTAAAAAATATATATATTTGGTACATCGGAAAATATTGTGACACCCATTCCTTTTACAAAAAGGCAAAATATTTTAAAACTACATTTTGGGAGAAACAATATTCTTTTGTCAGTAACCATCTGGATTTAATATTGCACAACATAGACAAATGACACACGCTAAGATTAATTTTAGGGCATTTTATGAAACAGTGAATCATACTTTTGAAAAAAGCACAGTATGCCCAGAAAGTAAGCAGAATTAGGCTTGTAACAAACCAGTTTAATACTGGATAATCACACAGAAAGCAGAAAAGGGTCTGCAAGTTATAAATTATTAAAAAAAAATGAAAAACCTTTAAGTCATATACAGTAAGATATATAGAGCTTATCATTTCAAACATGCAAAGAGGATGAATAAACAATAGTAATGTTTGTCTTGTTTCAAGTGACTATCAGCCTGATGTAAAATGCAACTAAAAGAAAAGAGATCTGGATAGTTGTGGAAGAGAGAAAACTAAATAGATATATAACAAACTAACATATACCTAATGCTGCAGTCTAAATATTTGCAAAATATCCAAAGGGAAAAAAAAAATCTTCCTGTCTTTTACAGCAATCTTCTATAACTGTTAAACTAGTCCCAATATACATATTATATGTGAGTATATCATACATATATATAGCCTCCAGCTGGCAGTTCATAGTGCTATTACTTTCATAGCAGCTGGAAAGACCTGCAGGTTGCAGAATGCCGATGGTAATAATATGAAGTATAGTGAAAACTTGAAACGTTTTACATATGCAGTTTGTGCATAGATATACACAAGGTCACCAATTTATCATGAACAGATCATAAGGACTAATCAATAACTAAACTATGTTCTTGTAACTTACCACATGCAAATATCTTATGTTTTTTTTTAAAAACAGAGTACAATGAGAATGCAACCGTACGGTTGCTATAATAAAGGTTTTTATTTGTGTGCTTTTGCTTTGCATATTTTAGCCTAGTATGTTGTAAAATCCTAGATTTAGTAATCCAATAAATTAATGTAAATCCGCTAGATGTACACTCTAGATTTTAGAATCTAAAAACTTCATGAATTGTACAACTAAAAATTTGTGCAATACGGAGGCCACAAACAGGTAAGTTTTACCCAAGCGCTAGCATTCGACTAGGTTTGTTAATAAAGTAAATAGAGATGCAAACAATACTGTAGCTACCAATTATCACTAAAATGAATAACATGCTAAAAAAAAAGTAGTAATTTACATACACATAAGTACATGTATGTGCTTAAATAGCAGATCACCTGATAATGAACAAAAAAAACAAAAAAAACAAAGAAGTGCTTAAAGTCTTTACTGGCCAGGATAAATATAATATAATATAATATAATATAATATAATATAATATAATATATATATATATTATATAAAAGCCCTCATTTTTTTTACTTCAGGTTAGAAAATAAAAGCAGACTGTCTGATTTTGACAACCAAATATTTATATAGAAAACATATTTGTATGCACTTAAATTTTTCTCATTTAAAAATGGACAAGGATCCAAGTGACTCTGACAAGGATCAAATTGGGATGGCTATACAATGGTGTCATATCATCCTAAAACATGAAGTCTTGTGGGTTGTGAGGTGTTACCGTTATAAAGTATTTAGTTCCAACCAAAAGCCACCAAACAATCAACAGCTGATGAACCAGCAAGATGGTTGTGGATGTCCCAGGTTTACTGTAGTCAAGGCTCATTTATAGTTTGCACATAAGTTGCTGTAGACCAAGTTGAATAGTAACATAGGTGGCCATAGCTCTTACAATAAAACACAGATGTCTGCTGCATACAGGTCTGCAGAGCTGCTCTACAGACCTGTGCCCAGCCCCAAAAGAATCTACAAGGAGAAATTAGTAATGGACCTTATAATAATGGAAGAAGCCTCACTCTGATCAATTCCACTTTTATGTTTTACATCCTATGGATGGCCACGTGTGTGTATGTTTTTATCTAGGGATGGTCAGGTGTGTGTATATTGGTTATCTGGGTATGGCCAAGTGTGTTGTTTATCTGGGGAAGAGATAATAACCAGACGCTCTATAGAAAGAGAGCAGGCTGGAAGAGGCAGTGTGACTAAAAGTATATGAAGCAAATGTGGTGGTACCAGATAATACAAAATATCTTTTAGAGGTGTTGTGGATAGGTCAGAGCTATTTTGGCAGTACAAAGGGGACCTAACCAATGTTAGGCTGATAGTTTAATGTTACGACTGATCAGTGTATATCCAGGTAGGGTTTTATAAAAGTTTCAATCGCATTAGACATCAAAGTATATGTGAACCTTTTAATAAAATACAACATTGCTACAAATAATTCAGTTTTTTGCTTGCTAAACTCACAAGAGCAATTTGTTATGTCTTAAGACTCTATACATTTGTTTTATAAAAACAATAAAAGTAGATGACATGGAAAATCACAATAGCAAAGCAAATGTTCTAGCACAGGGATGCCTTAATTCCTGCAATGAAACGTTTCTTTTTATGTTTCTGCAGAAATAAAAACAGTATGGAAAATGACTTTAAAGTTAATGTGGTATATCTCAACGTGCATATTTCATCTGTGTGTGACACATATGAATCTCTTCTAAATACTACACCAGGCAGTGCTAGCTACCCAAAGGGCCTTCCAAGATTTAATTAACTTAGGCTTGCAGATAGCTAGTATTATTCTGTGTCAATACTGAGCAATGAAGGTTTGGCTGTATTTTAGCAGCAGCCAATCTTCAAATACTTCTAGATTCAATCATTCCAGCTTTCCAACAAAAGCATGAAGTTTTCTCATTATAATGTCCAATGCTCTGAACACCAGACTGGCTGCCTTTGGACTGTTGCATACAAAAGCTGTTTCTCGTATTCCTTTTGGATTGCTCCAATATTGCCATATTCTGACATTTTCTCCTGTTATGGAAGCTTAATGATAATGGCTTACATTTTGGGATCTAAATTCAGAATAAATAAGGTAGGATAACTTGGTATGGGTTCGTGTTCTACTGAGTTACGCTTACCAGGATGAAAAAAAAAAATCCCATCTTATCATAGCACAGGAAATGTAAACTGGAAGACATTTATTTTAATCTGAGCACTGAATATAAAACAATCCCAATTTTTTTGTTTTATAATGTACTGTTTTCACCGTTGTTTCAGTGCTCTTTTAGCTACATTCTATCTACATGCACTACTGCTGTGGATGCACAATTGCTCTGGACCTACTTACTTATCCTGACAAAGGTGAATTGTATGGAGTACAGGAGTGCATGTGATGGGGTGATAACACGGTTCGATATAGCTATCCATAACAGGAAACTATTAAACGTGGGCATTCATTAAAGGATCACCAGGTACTATTTTTTGTTTTTCAAATGAACATAAAGAACATATTACAACTGTCATCAGGTGGCATTCTAATTACCATGCTTATTGCATGCTTATGCTTAGTTAAAAGAAAAATAAAACAACTGTTGTATATACAATAACACAGTGTTTTTAAAGGAGGGTTCAGGGGTTGGTAGGGGGTCCTTGAGCAATGAGCAATTTGTGTTTCTCAGGTCAGTTTAAGTGACTCTAATGATATTTTTGTCCATCTGTAAGTTTGCCATTCTTCCCCCTGGCCAGCAATGTAAGAGAAATTCTCCCCACTGACCACTACACTAATGTACTGTGACAAAAATCGAGGGGGCATGGTTGCCTTTAAGCTGATGTCCTGATTTGGACTATTCACTCCCCCCCCCCTCCAAATCTCATCTCTATTACAAAGGGAGTTGGTCTTTTGTAGTTGAACATAGCTGGAAACACTGATAAGATTAATATATCAGCTCTGTCAGCAGCACATTAAAAGAATGCTCGAATTTTGGCAAGACAAACAGGTATTTTTCTAGGTAGAGGTCACCACCATTGTAGAATAGCAGGACTTTGCATCCTAACATCAGAACTGCCACCCACCCCGCCCCCCCCCAACCCCCAATAACTACAATACTATACTTGGAAGAGCAGGAAAATTTGTGGAATGAATGAAGCAGAGAGATCCTTACACAGAAGCTTTCTCTGCAGCAAGGAAAACCATGAACACAGTCAGTCTAGCAGCCAGAGTCAATAAATATATAGCAAAGGCTGTAAACACGGGAGTGTGCATGGCAAAAAGTTAACAAAGTGTACACTTTTCTGCATATTTCTTAACGCATCTAACATTTCTAGATATTTACTATAAGACAGCATACCTTTACTATTACCTTGGTATCTGACCTGCTGAACTCATCCTTATATCACCAACCTACATTGCAGTGCTTTACAAAGTCATAAAGACTCCTAACAATATGGACTGTGAAAATAAAGCAAACTACCAAAAGATAATTTCTTATTCAGAATTTCCTTTCCTCTATTCACTTTAAAAGCTTTCCTCTAGTACATTTCATATTAAAATCAAATCATTACAATGAATATAGACAGTAATACCTGGCTATGAGCAACATGCAAAGAAGTAATGCAATTTTTTGTAAAGATCAGTTACCAGCCGCTTAATCCCAAAATGTGTTAGCAATTTTGGGCTTAAATCTTTTTTTCTCAAACTTTCCTCAACTTTTTTCAAAATGAATTAAGCTATTCTGTCCTCTAAGTGTGGGTGAAATTTTAAGAAAGTAATGATAAAGGAAGAAAATAATAATTGAACCAACCAAGGCATTAAAAAAAGGTTATGAATTCCTCACATGATCACACTGAAGACAAGAGAAAAGATTTGAGTTACATTTGAAAACATTTATAAGGCTAAACTATACCAGATCTTCGGAATTAAAAGTTCCAAAAAGATAAAATATTTGAAATGTAAAGGAGGAAACAAAATGTCTTGAGTGACAGAATTTAACAACTGAAGCTTTTTACTGGGTGGAAATGAATGATAGGAAAATGAACTTGCCCAACAATACAAGAAGGAACAGAGAAAAAAGAAAAGGCTGAAGTACTAAAGTAAATAACAAAAGTCTAAATCAGACTCCTAGCCATGTGAAAAAAAAAAAGGTTTAATATTTGTCATAACAACCTTAGCAGAATTCTATATTTGAATATTAAGTATTTATTCATAAAAATCATAGCAATAAACTAATACTAATTAATAATATTATTTAATAAAAATAAAAAATAATAATTTAGTAGTAATTAAAACTCCAGACCTATTGTAACAAAAAAGAAAAGCAAAAATGCCTAGTTTTTGCAGGCATTTGCAACTGCTCGTATAGGTGTTAAAAAAACAAAAACAAAACAAGAATTATGCATTGAGAAACACCTAAAAAACACCCATGCAGGCTTTTTATGCAATTTAAACACCTCGTATTCAAGTCTATGGAAGTGGCAAACCAACCCTAGAAACCGGACTGTGTTTTCAGAAAACCAAATGGAAAAGCTGCACTCCCAGCTGCCTGTCAAATTAGGCATAATGAATAATAATATTCAGTCCAATGTGAAATGTTTATTGCAAGCATTTTTGGCATAGTAAAACTGGTTGGAGAAGCTTGAAAAAACCTTAGGTCTAAACAAGCCCTAAAGCTTTTTTTAAACACAATATAGCTCTAATTGATGAAATATAGTATATGATTACTCAACAAGTGTTACTCCTGAAAGAACTGTTCCAAAAACCTTGAATTACCTAGATTAATATAGCATCTTGTTCTAATATAGAACAACAATTTCTAGAAAATTAGTTTCAAACGTTACTAATTTTTTTTAATGCTGCAGAACCTATAATGGGTTTTGTGTTACTGTTTACAATTTTGAACTGGTACATTATACCTGAAAAGAACATTTATTTCATGAACATTTTATGAAAAAATAAAAAATATTGGGTTGATTACACAGCAGATGCAGCTTGCTTTATGGCTCTTTATTTCTGCTTGAAACCTCAACCCAAGCTGTCTGATTGGAGATGATTCACTACTTTGATGACTCAGAGTTTTCTGAACAACTGGCTTATTTCAGTATTGATAAACATGATACAAAACTTCAGAATACCTGCTGGATGCTAAGACAACCATATTATTAAACTGTATTTATAAAGCGCCAACATATTACACAGCACTGTTCATTCTTTTATTTATAAGGTCGCTTTCAAGTAACTACAAGTAGCAGATCACAAGAACAAAAGGGCTAGCTTTAGTCAAAACATAGGCTGCCCTAAATTTATTATTAAAGACTAACACAGAATTAGGCTACGTACACACGTCAGATGATTCTAGTCTGATTATCGCCTCAGAGCTAGTACCGGACAAGAATCAAGACGTGCACAGCGGCTGTCGGACATTGTTCATGGATCTGTCCTGGCGGATCCATGAACCACTGCAATA
>NC_092861.1:70389783-70438186 GCF_032062135.1 Pyxicephalus adspersus | reverse complement strand
AGGACCATTACCGCAGTTCAGCTATTATGCTTTTAGGTATCTTCTGTTTGGTATACACCCAAATTAATAGTACAGACCTTTTATTTCTACAGTTTTTCAGCATACAGCACATAACATTCTTTAATATACATTTAGGCCAACATTTCATTTCTAATGGATACAAGAACATCTACATTAACAAAAATATGCTTTAATTTTGGTCTCCAAATAAGGCTTTAATAATGACAAAAACATTATACTTTTACTAACATTGCTGAAAAAGAGAAAATGTCTATCAGCCAAAAAATTTAAAAGAGATGTCTAACATTTTTTTTAAACATAAACTGAGGGAAATATTTGGGATCCACCACTAAAACATTTGACAAATCTGACAACTTTCCTTTGTTTGTCCAAATTCATATGCTCTTATGCAAACATGCTGACTACAGGTATGGGCTCAGGTAGGTCTGTTGACCTAAAATGAGCTATTAGAGTTATAACTAGAGTTTTGACCCTTGTTGTATCCATCCTGAGCCTCTAGGCCCCTTTTCACCTTGATCTAGGACTCGTATTCATCTTTTCCAGGTAATGCACTCCATCACTCCATGCTCTGTATGACTACATGCAACTTTTATTTGTCTTCTGGCCTAACTCCCGGAATTCCAGCATTTCAACCCTTTGGCTATAATCTTAACACTCATTTTACACCAGTAGTCTGTCTGTACTTAACAAATAATCTATTTGGTGTTACTAGCATGCAAGCAAATTTTTAGTACTGTTCACACTACTGCTGCTACTAGGAAAATTCCTCTCTTTTGTCGTTGTCTTGCCATTTAGCCACTTTTTAAGCCACAGTAAAGGGTCACAATGTAGCCTCCTCATTGGGCACCGTCAGATTACCCTACCCATCTTTAGTAATCTGTGCCCTTCTCTCAATCCTTTTCTCACAATTACCTGCTCTCTCTACCTGGTACAGGTCTTCCTTACAATATATCTCTCGCTCCTAAATTTGAGAGAATCTCAGCATCCAACCTCATGCACACCACTAAAAACATTCGCTCTCTCCCTCCAGCAACTAGCGGAATGCCAGATCTGTCTGCAATAAAATAATCCCTGCCATAACCTTATCCTAAATAAGTCTCAACATTCCGGCCCTCACAGAAACCTGTTTGGCCCTCTGACTTCACTGCTATACTTTACTATTTAGGTCTGTACATTACTAACAGCACCAGACCTAACAATAGGAGGTGAGTCTCTTCCTCCCCCCTCCTCCTTCCTATTGCATCTTCACTGCCTCTCCATCTCTCAACTTCTGATCACTTAAGCTACAGCCACACCATCCCTTTCCTTCTATAGCTACTTTTCCTTATTGACTCTTTACCTCCAACGTATCCACAGTTATTTGTGCACTTGCCAATTATGGCACACCAGGATTCTGTCACTGCTACATCCCCTGAAGCTTTTGTTTTCGACTTCTGGTTTCACCACAGTCCTTTTGAAGCCATTGGATGGCCAATATGTCTTATTTCAGTGGCACACCAAATAGGCAGGGCTCAACATTGATGCTTGTAAATAAAGAACAAACAGCCACCAAGTTTCTTTTTTTTTTTTACCTTTTTCCCTACCCCTTCCCACACCAAGATCTCTGCAACCTAAACCTTACCACCTTTTCAGACAAGTGGCAGGATTGAATCACCCTGATTTTTCACCTAGATCTTTCCTGTTTTAACATTGACAATACTGCTCTCCACTAGTTCCTATCCTAACGCTGACAGCAGGCTGGGACACGTCCAGGATGGGCTACGAAGTGTAATAAATGATGCTGGCAATCAGGCATCTAGTGGTAGAAAAAAAAGTATTGAAGTAAGAACAAATTCTAAATTAAGGGTGGGAAATGGAACAAGAGTGATTTTGCTATTTCATCATTTAATGAACTATCGCAAAGAAATACCATTTTTCTAAGCTCCGTAACATCAATTTTCTTGTCTCCCACACAACTTACCTAAGAAGTAAATGTGATATCTGCTGCATCTAAATCTATGACATTTCTGCCTAATAAATAATTCCCAGCGAAAAGCCAGTTGAAAAGGTTGTGTCTACATCTAGAATACTGCACATTTTGCAAAGCAAACCATGGCTTAGGTAAATACTTAACAGTTCTAATATGGCTCTTGCAATTACCAATACATATCCACCAACAACCTTTTCACATTAGTGTAAAAATCTCAGGGGAACAGAAATTTTAATACATTCATTTTCTGGAAATGAAGAATATTTGAGAACAATGGTGGGTTACATTGAGTGCCATGAAATGTGTGGGACAGATTTATCTTCAGTGTTCTTTGTTTACAAAACAACAAAAAGAGATTGTTACGTTCAATCAGTATAGAAACTTATCATTAATCAAATTACCACCCAAAAGCAGCCGGGAGGTTACTGAAAAGTGCCACATAGTACACCCGGCTATAATGGGCTGGGGAGAACATGGGAACTAGGATCTGTTCTTATATGTAAGAGGAAAATCCACAGCAGTTTCTCAATAGTCAACAATAAATCACCATAAAAAATGTACTTTGTTAGAAGCGACTGCAAATAACACATAAATAAATATACTATAATGTGTAGAAGTATAACAAAAAAGGGTATCATCACACATATTGTTATCAAAACAAATTCAGCTAGAAAATTTATAAAGCTAATCTCTGGTTGGAAATCCTTGTCAATCCTTGCTCTCTTTAAAGGTTAAACTCAAACTATGATTCAAGATGTAGGTTGGGCTTAGGGTTCTGCCAGCAAATGCATATGCAGAAAGAAATTTGGATCTGCATGTTGTATACAACCCGTAGTGTAAACAATATTACCACCAGACGCTATAAAACTTTATTTTCAAAAAAGTGGCAGGCATTTTTAGTAGAATTTACATTATGTTGAAATTACAGTCAAATGAGATCCTTATCTTCAGGTGTCATCTTGGAGAATTGAGCCCCACATCCAGCTTTACCCATATGGCACAAAAGTGAAGCAAGGCATGACATCCATTTGGAAATTATTTCATTATATTAAAATACTTTTCAATGACAAAACATTAGGCTGCAAATTATACTTGTCATAAAACCTTCAAACAACATTACACACAAACTCAAATCTGACATCTGGGGAAAAAATGATAAGCTAATGTTGTCTGTACACGTTCTCTCAGCAACTGTTGGCAATAATAACCTCCAACATGTGAAGGTTTTGCTAACATTGAGAAGCTCTACATTACTGTAAAGCACAAAAAAAATAATAGATATGCAATATCTTTGGGACTGATTCTGCAGATGCTATAAGTAAATAATATAGACACAACATTTTTTGAGCTATGGGAGTCATATATAAATATACTACCAGTGGCAACTAAGCAATGTATAATATCCATGTTTGAACAGACTCCCTGGTATGTAACCAAGCTATTGGACAATGATCCACCTGTAGTTTTGTAATTTGTCTCACACAGAACTATGTATGTTTTATAATGTACAGTTAATGCCTGAATCTCGGTACTGTTTATTTGTTATATGATGATTCACCTGTGTTACTATTCTCAGTTATGTTGTAATTACCGGTCTATAAATTCATCTGTGGTTTATTTGAATTTTTTTTTTTTAAATTATAAATAAAAAAGTAAATAATAAAAAAACAAAGTTAAATGATGCATTAAGTATTTATTCAAAACTAAACCAGATTAGGAGTTACTAAAAATCCCCCCTGACACTTCATCCAAGAGAGCAGCCAAAGGACAGGAAAAGGCTGATAATGGTCTCCCAAGAAAATGTTCAAGCAGGGTTGGAGATTCCCCACATTATCCCTTTTGATGAAAATAGTTTTAATCTAGGTGCATTATGACATGTTTTTAACATTTATAGTGCAATGAAAACATTAAATAAAGTACAGAGGAGTAAAAATAAATCCATTATCATGGCTACTGTTTACACTTTTTGTTTCTTTGCAGCCAGTTCATAGATCCATCTGTGTGACAGAATCTGTCAGCATTTAAAACATGCCAGAAATGTATGAGCTTGAGCTTTTTGGGTCTCACCTGCAGGGACATGCATTGTTTTTTTTATAGAAAACTATATACAGTTACAGGTCGGGTCTGTTGGCCATCACACATATGGATACATTTTGTTCCAAGAAGACTAAACTGTCCAAAGCATTGGTTCAGAAGAGGCTTTTGTTGAGACCTACAGCCGGAAATGAATGTAAATAAAATCCTGCTAATTTTGGAAATCCCAAACGGCAACAATTGAGCTACTGCTTGCATACACGGAACACTGTGACTGAAATCATTTGTGCAACCTGAACAAATTTTCCCAAACTGAATTTCCTCTGCTAATTCTCCCTAGGCCAAACCTGTCCATATACACAGAGAAAGAAGAAAAGCTATATTCTAGCTCTTAGATCTGCTGTGTGTGCCAATACAACAAGCAGCAAGTTTGAAAAGTAAGGAATGAAGGCTTCAAGCTACCAATAAAGATAAAAACACAAACAGAACTTTTTCTTACAAAAAAAACATGGTGACAAAACTATAATTTACTCTTTTGAGTACAGTTTAATAAACTGAAGAATCATTTAAAGTAAAAATTGTAGAGGGAAATAGGCAACACTCAAAGCATCAGATGTATTTTTCCAGTCTAGCTGTATGAACAAACAAGCTCTCTGATCAACAATACTGGATGCCAGCAAAGGTGATGCAGTGTGCAAGAGTGTCAGGTTTGTGGACAAAGTGTTCATATATATTGTTGCCATTGGTAATGCCACTGATATTTTTATTAAGAGATGAGGAGGGAAGTCATTTGATGAAGTTTTTACTGTGAATTTTGGTAAGTAGAGAGTTAAATGGGATACGAAAAGGAAAATATTATAGCAATTTTTAAAATACATACTGCCTAAATCTTTTTTTTCCAAATCTTAGGTAGAATGGGGAACAGTTAGTACCTTTTTTCAGGTTTTTATTGCTATCTGTTCTGCCATAAGATGTATGTAGTCAAGCAGACTGAATTCAAAGAATCCAGAAGTGAGTGGCACTCATACATCGTAAATTTAGAGGCACCCAGTCCAGGAAGAATGCTCACCCCCTGCCACTGGAGAAAAAATAATTTCTAGATACATCAATGGAATGGGTAGATGCTAAATAAAATTATGGAAGAAATCCAGGAGTTCCAATTTCTAATATGCATACTAGGCCAAATAATAAAAAATCTAAATAAACACTAATTTTGTAATGAAAACCAATTTCCTTTCAATTGAATTGTGCTGGACATTGGTGATGGAGGTGGGATCCCAGAAGTACCAATTATGGACAGAAACATAGCCCTAGGATTGACCCCAATGGTGACAGCAGCAGAAGAAACAAAACATTATACAAGAATGATGTCTGAGGTCAAGGCAAGCAGCTTCCTAAACCAATATCACTTTTTACCATTTTTTTTTTTAATTACAAAACAACAAAATACAGAAACATTGCAGAGTATATAACGAGCATATGCATTTTATATGGCAGGCATATGTTCAATAAAGCTAAAATTGTAGAGGATTGTGCCAAAAACAGTAGGAATAATTATTATTGTAATACATAATATATATTTTTTTATTAGGACGAGTGATCCTGCATTCACTTTGATCCCCCAGACTTGTGCAAAGGAAGTTACAGTACAATTTCCACTGCACAAGTTTTGATTACACCTTCATTAATGGATATGAAAAATGTTTTCACCTTGTAAATCAGCCCAGTGCATGTGTTAAGATTCAACAAAGTTGAATGCTATAATAATATATTTCAATATGTCAATATTAAATATAATAATAGTTTGTAAAATAAAACAAAAATGTGATGATGCTACTATAGACTGCAAAAGTTTAGTTTGAGATGTGTTACATTTCATCACCCAGAGTGATAATCAGCTGCTATGTGATGAATTCAGTTCAGTTAATAATGTATTTTATATTTGTTTGTATCTCATGACATAACTATAGTTAGTCTATCATCACATGTAACTGCCAAACTAGCAAGAAATCTTAACTAATATTACAATATACATGACAATTTTCAGTTTTTAGACAGTAACAGAATTTCAAACATATAACAAAGGAACACATTATCATCCCTCAATTACACAAATCAACAATAAGACTCAAATCATAAAAGGGCAGGCAGTACTAAATATAGATCTACAGGAGAAGAATGTCTATTGAACATACAGCTGTTTTCAGTTTGTTGAATGATTTTTGTTCTATAAAACTACTGTTTAGGGTCCCCATGGTACAAGAGAAGTATGCATAACAGTAAAAAAAAAAAAACAAAGACCTCTTACTACTTCTAGAAATAACAATTTACCCAGATTTTATGATAGTGGTTACAGATCTTCTTTTATATACCCCTAGCTAAATGTCCTGGGAGTCGGTATAAATAAAGAAAGGTGACTGGTGCCTTGTTTGGCGACACGAATACATAAGTATATACAGCAAAGCACTGATAGGAATTATTAGAATAGTTTGAAGTGTAAGAACGTTTTCTAGCAGAGAAGTAACAGTTACATTGACAGTGTACTACAAAAACATCAGAATAGATTTTTAAAGTCAACAATGAAAACAAAGAATTTATTATCCTATTTAAATAGAAAAAATAATTTGTCATTGGGAGCACATGAACTGACTGGCTCCTTTAGCTGCCTGACCTTCTCCCACTGCACTTAAATAATGCGGAAATAGTATAAACTGGTGTGGTGGCCTTAGAGCCTGTAGTTATATCAACCAACCAAAAAATTATCTGTCAGTTCACAGAGCAGTGAACAAAATAGTGCTGTGTACTGAACAGGAACAACAGGAGCATACAACTATAGGTACACCCTTCCCCTCTATGTGAAAGTGCCCAGGCCTTTTGGTAGATCAAAAAAACAGCTGGTCTATCATAAGCTAAAGAGTTGTTTTCCCTTTAGGCTGCTTTATGTTTTTTTATACATATATTCACTAACATGTTACTTTATTGTGTGCCAGCCCTTTGACAGTGTTACGTTAAAACACAGGTATAACACTAATCCAATTCCTTTTGCAGAGCTAGAAAGTGCGGCTGGGAAATTCAGCATTGGAAGGTGTATTATCTCATTGCTGCACATTGTGATGCCCCATCCACAAGACATAATAATGAACTAGCACCCAACATGAGTGGGAATCTTAAAAAAGGCAAGACGCTCAAACCAACTGAATCCTAAGGACGCTGCCTCCTTAACATACTTTTTTATATATATATATTCACTAACATATTTTTTTACTGTGTGCCTGCCCCTTCTTATTAAACCAGAGCCCAATCTCGAGCAGAGCGAGATCATCACCTGGTTGTTCACATTTGTAGGACACTCCCTCACATGCACGCTTAAAGTAAGATTAGGTGACGTCACTGACGTCATCAGGCGAGCTAGAAGAAAGATGGCGGCATGGAACATCAAAAGGAGTACAGTACATTGATTCTCTGGAATAGGATTATCAGACACGTTTACTATGGTGAAGCTCAAAGCCCAACCCTAGGATAACCTACTCTACCCCCAGCAAGTGGCAGTTATGTGGTGACATCACAGCGGCTCTCTGTATCATATGTGAGTACAGGTCATTTTGGTGATACCCCTCAGGGGGTGGGTGAAAGAGGTTCTCTACTCACACAGAATGCCCTGTCTTCTGGGTTAAATGACACAGACATCTACTGCAGGAAAAAAAAGTACTGCCAGGGACAGCATGAGAAAGAAAGTTAGTATCGTGAATGGTGCTGTTTTTTTTTTTTTTTTAATTTACCTTAGTTTAGTATCTATTAGTTTTAAAATACAAAAGCTGGACATAATAGTTCTGAGCCAATAGCACCTTGGAGAGAACTGCACTATGCCTATTTTGGGCAAAAGGATCTCACTGTATGGATGGAACAAAAATCTGGAAAATAACCGTGCACTCCAACTGGACTCCTTATTGAAACCTTATTATTTCCACATGTATGAGAAGAAATATCTACCACAATCTCTAACAGTTTTGGCTCGACAATTATCCACTTAATCCAGAAAGAAAAGAATTTTGTTTTTTTTTTTCCTTTCTTACAGCACATTTGTAGTAGACATCTTGCTGTATATGACAATCTGCACACCAAAGCAATTATTTATAAAATATTTATATTGTTTAAGAGATTATGTTTTGCAGTTCTTAAATATGACACACACTTTGTTTGTGTAAGCTAATGCTTTTTCAATTACAATTACTCAAAAGAAGGATTAACGTAAGCCCTTAGAAAATGTGCATCTGTAAATGTATTTGTAAAAACGTAATTGCATTTCTACATTACACACCAAGGCACATCCTGTATTGTCCTGAGAAGTTGCAGCTTGATCTAAATTGTTTCCTATTAATATCATTTAGCTTTATATATGCTAAAATTACAAGGACAAAAGGAAGAACTTTTTGGGTCAACTGTACAAGAAACAAAACAATATCATCCCCCGATAACTAACTACATTTACAATTCTATTATACCACACAATTTTTTTAAACCATGAAATATTTATCCATAAGCTGCTGAAATATTAATATTCTTAATAAAGTAGTATTAAATAAGTAGGCAACAATTACTTTGGTGACTACAATTTAAGAAAAGTGTGAATTTCTAAACAGTTGAGTATATAAGCATAGCCAACGTAGGATAGTAAGCGTTTTGTTCCCAGGATTACCAGGTGAAAAAAAAATGAAAAGGGCCCACAACACAGAAACACATCCAACTACCACAAAAAACTGGTAAGCTTGTTGAGCTGCAATATATTACATTTTGTTTTTCAGATTTAGATACACTTTAGTGGAAGATGCCATTGCAGACTAATGTTAGTTACCTCCCAATTAAACTTACCATCTGATGTTACTTTGGGTAACTAACTCAAAACAAGCGAGCTAAGAAGAATTAGCACTCATCTTCCATTACTGAATAGTAAACCAGGGTCCAGATTATGGTCTTTTTTCACTTTTAGTTCACTATATTTGATTTTATTAAGTTATTGATTTACTTATGATTTAGCTCAGGTTTTTTTCTTTAAAGATGTTAATAAAAAAGTTGGACTAAAAATAGGGATACAGTATACACAATACTCAAAAATAGTAGGAATACGGTTATTACTTTAATTGGGTTGTAGAAGGGGTTCAATTAATTTTCCATCTTGCTTTTCTGGTAAGACAAAGTACTTTCCAAAAAAGTTATAGTTCCTCATTAACTAGCAAAAAGACAACACTACAGAGTAAGGTATCACACTGCAACTGCAGCAAAGAGAATAAAAAATAGGAAGCAATCTTATATTTTCTACAGTTTTAATTTTTGTTTTGATAAATGATTTACAATTCTATACATTTGTTTCTAACTGCTTTTTTTTTTTAACTGTATTTCCCCCTAGCATTTAAACGCATGCCTGGTGCTAGGAAGTCCACGCTTGTAGTAAACCTGGTAATCACATGGCTATAGGTGTCAACCCTTGTCAAAACCTCAGAATAGAGATTGTAAAATATTAGAGGTGGATGACAGATGTGAGGATTGTCCCCACCTTGGTTTAGAGATCATTTTTCTAATTTGTTTTCTTTCTTAGAATTCCTGTGTCCTGTAAATGCAATCTCCATCTAAGAGGAACTAAACTCAAAACATAAGGCTAAAACAAAAAAAAAAATACAGTTACCTTCAATCCCGCTGACCAGTTGATCGGTCCAGAGGTCTCTTCTATGGGGTCCCGCATTGTCTTGGTATCCATCTCCAGGCTGGTGCTCCAGGCGCCACCATCTTCTCCTCTTCTTCCGGGTTCTTCTTACTCACCCAAACTAGGCGCGAGATTGTGTGACGTAGTTAGGGGAAAAAAACTTGCCAATCTCACTGCGCATGCATGAGATCGGCTGTTTTCCCCCCTTTTGACGAAAGGGCTGCTCAGGCATTCGCAGAGCATCCAAGAGCCTCCCGGGATTCGTGACGTAGGTATCACCGGAGGCTTTTCACTCCTAGGCCATAGAGATTTAGGGGGCGGTGCTGTACTCTTATGTAATGTGAAAATTCTGAGTTTAGGTAAGCTTTAAAGGGAAACCAAAAGTAACCTGGATTTAGAGTTTTTTTGGACTTCTGATGCAAAAATGGTTTACCTCTCCAATTCTAGTCAGTACAGGGAAATATTAGATAAGGACAAAACAAAAAAATGTGCAAAAATTTAATACAGAATATCATGTTAGATAAATAGAAAGAAAAGTTGATAAGAAAGGAACATAAAAAATTTGTATGCAAACAACTACTGTAACGGGTCATAAAAAATATCTATATTTATATCAGTTCCTTTTCAAAGGTTGTCCAACAAAATATGAAACCAATTTAGAAGCATTTAGGTGACAGAAAGGTTTCTGAATCCTAAACTTTACACAGTTTTCGGATTTACAGTTAGGTCCATAAATATTTGGACAGACACAACTTTTTTCTAATTTTGGTTCTGTACATTACCACACTTAATGTTAAATGGAACAACTCAGATGCAGTTGAACTGCAGACTTTCAGGTTTAATTCAGTGAGTTGAACAAAAAGATTGCATAAAAAGGGGAGGAACTAAAGCTTTTTTTATACAATCACTTCATTTTAGGGGCTCAAAAGTAAGTGGACAAATTAAAAAGCTTAAAATAAAATGTTCATCTCTATTACTTGGTTGAAAACCCTTTGCTGGCAATGACAGTCTGTAGTTTTGAACTCATGGACATCACCAGATGCTGAGTTTCCTCCTGGCTTGCAGTTGCTGTTTGTTTGTGGGCCTTTCTGTCCGAAATTTAGCCTTCAACAAGTGAAATGCATGCTCAATTGGGTTCAGATTAGGTGAATGACTTGAATATTCCACTTCTTTGTTTTAATGAACTCCTGGGTTGCTTTGGCTGTATGTTTTGGGTCATTGTCCTTGTATTATGAAACGCCTCCCAATCAATGTGACTGCATTTAGCTGGATTTGAGCAGACAGTATGTCTCTGAACACCTCAGAATTCATTCGGCTGCTTCTGTTCTGTGTCACATCATCAATAAACACTAGTGTCCCAGTGCCACCGGCAGCCATGCACGCCCAAGCCATCACACTGCCTCCGCCATATGTTACAGATGTTTTTTGGATGTTTTTGAGCAAAGTTTATTCTAGCCTTTCTATTCTTAAAGCTTATGAGTGGCTTGCATCTTGCAGTGCACCCTCTGTATTTACTTTCATGCAGTCTTCTCTTTAAGATAGACTTGGATGTGAATACGCCTGCTTCCTGGAGAGTGTTGTTCACTTAGTTGGCTGTTGTGAAGGGGTTTCTCTTCACCATGGAAATGATTCTGCGATCATCCACCACTGTTGTCTTCGTGGACGTCCAGGTCTTTTGGCGTTGCTGAGTTCACCAGAGCTTTGTTTCTTTCTCATGATATACCAGACTTTAGATTTTGCCACTCCTATTATTATTGTAACAATTTCTCGGATGTTTTTTTTCTGTTTTTGCAGCTTAAGGATGGCATGTTTCACCTGCATGGAGAGCTCCATTGAACGCACATTGTCAAAATCTTCAAGATACAAGCAACCCTCCCCCCCAAATCAATTGTCGAGGCCTTTTATCTGCTTAACTGATAATGACAGAACAATGAAATTGCCCACACCAGCCTATAAAATAGCCTTTAAGTCAATTGTCCAATTACTTTTGAGCCCAATGAAATGAAGAGATTGTGTAAAAAAAGGCTTTAGTTCCTCACATTTTTATGCAATCTTTTTGTTCAACCCACTGAATTAAAGCTGAAAGTCTGCAGTTCAACTGCATCTGAGTTGTTTCATTTAAAATTGTGTTGTGGTAATGTACAGAACCAAAATTAGAAATAAATTGTCTGTCCAAATATTTATGGACCTAACTGTATTTGGAAATTGTTGGACCCACAAAACACCACTTTTTCTAATAGCTTTAAAATAATCTGAAATCAATATTTAATTCATTATGGAGTGGGGATTTTAGCATTGAGATAAACTTGGATCACAAAATTGTTGAATGCATGGTCAGACTTACTTGTACTGTAGAACTTATTTCTGATGCAAATCCTCCTGTTAGTGGAGCTTCATGACTGATTAGTAACCGGCCAGTCTTTGCCACAGACTAGAAAAGAGAAAAAAAAAATGTCAGAAATCAAGGGAAATGCACCAGAGAACTTTTTTTTTCAGAGAAATAATTTCATCTACATTTAGAAAGCACCGAAGTGCTGATTCACATGCCATCTAGAACCAATAAGGGGGGCTGTGAAAATCATAGACTTAAAAGCCAACAGATATACTCATTTTATTGAAGTCTGCAAGCCACAGTTAAAGCTCAAATCAGTACTGGCACTAGCATCTGCCCAGCCCCTACAAGCCGTAATAAATCCAAGGCAATTTTCAATGTGTTGATGCTGCACATGTCTGCTCATTCCAAGGTCTAGCACTGGATATGGGAATCAAACAATGGTGGCCTTCAGCAAAAGACAGGAAAATGGATGGTTCTATGTACCAGATGTAATGCTCTGCCCTTTGAGTCTAATACCCATTTATTTGAGAGGTCTCAAGTGGCTCCCAGTTGGTCACTGATTTACCTACTGCTATGAGCATGGTGACTGTCAAGGGATTTTCCTGGACTGGACGTATTCCATTTTGTACCCACCCAATCCACTATGTGCTCTGAAGTGACCTGTGATCAGTAAAGCTTTAGGACATCCACCACCAGCCTATATTACTTGAAACATACCTGACAGTTACTGGGAGATAAAGGAGGTGAAATGTACTGCCTCAATTCCAACCTGTCCTACAGTCAAAATTTACCAACACCTTTGTGGCTGTATTGCAATGAGAGAAAGACAGTTTAATTCAAAGAGTAATAGTTCCAATAGTATTTTTTCATGATAGATTCAAGCATTGCATAGCTTGCGTAAGAAATCACATGTTATGCTGCAAAGTCAAGGGATTACACCTGCTTTAGCAATTGGTCCACTCAGACCCATAAATAAAACCAAAGAATATTAATCTCATTTCTTACTTATCAGGATGCTTTGGCCCAGAATACAAAATCTGGAGAATATTAGCTATTTTGTACTGTAAATAACCTATTGTGTATTAAAATAAAGGAAAAGTTGTCAGCCGATATTAAAGATCATACTAATCCTAAAATGATTTAGGTAAAAAATATGTGTTCTGATCCAATTCTAAGAGTGTAAACACTGATCACAAAAAACAAGGACTTGCAAGAGCATGTGCTTAAATAGACTGTTTGCAGTCAAGAGAAAAAACACACAAAATGTAATATTATGGAGTACCATACACAGTCCCATCTGCTAAGGGGGACTTGACAGACAAACACAAATGTAACGCCATACAAAATGCAGTTAGTCACCAAGAAAAAATAAAATCTATATGTATCCATCACTAATAAAATGCAACACACAAAATGCTACACAAGTAATGCTGTCTTACAAAGAAAGGTTAAGCAGAATACACGAAATGCAATCGGTCATAGAGAAAACAATGAAAATTATGCATTGAATGCAGTGTCTATGGGGGCAAAGTTTGCACATAAAGAAGGTGCTTAGGGAAGCAGTATACAAAATGTTCCCTGATCATATGGAAAAAAATTACCCACAAATTAGACTAAAGGGAAAAAAAAGCACACAAAACCATATCTGTGACACACCATACACAATGCTGTCATATGGAATATGCCATATACAAAGCAAAGTCGCAATGTACAGCGCTGCGTAATATGTTGGCGCTATATAAATCCTGTTTAATAATAATAATTTAATAATAATAAAGTCTGAAGTGTGGTATACAACTACTCTTGGTTTAGGAGGTATAAGAACTCACTTGTCACCATTTGCCAACTACCAAGAATAGTTTAACAAGTAAGCAGAATGCCAACAGTAGTAAGAAAATGACTTCAAGCAATGAAAAGACAGAAATAAACATTCCTGTATTACAATGTCCTTTCCTTTATAGTAAAATCAGTTGCTTGTTAAAAAATTGCATGCATTTATATGCCATCTTCTGCTGTATCAGTTTCTTTTTAAATAATTGTCAAAATTAATAAATCATTTATGGTAAGTTTTATTTATATATTTTCCAAATATAACCAAAAAATAAAAGAAAACCCCAATGAGTGGACATTTTAGCTTTATAGCTTTTTAGTGAGTCTTTGTTTAATGTAAATTATAAGCTGCTGATTTTCTTCTAAAAATGTTGGTTGGTTATCATGCTGATCCTCTAAATTTTCATACTCTGAATCACCACCCAGAAGGCAGATTAGAAGCTTTTCACACATATTTTCACATATTTCTGCTTTCCATTACAAAAAGTATTTTGGTGTATGCACACCTTAGTGTTTTTGTGTGGTAAAAAAAATGTTTAATGTGCATGTACAAAAGGCATTATAAATTAAATGATCTATAAAAAAAAATACAAGCAGGCAGGTTGTTTATTGCAGCAGAGACAGGCAATGAAATATACACATGTGCAGCTCAGAGAACAATCCTGGCATAACAGACTGTGGGGAATGAAAAACTGCAGGATGTATGTGCAGGAGGACCAGGTGAAGATGCTGGCTCCCAAGGCAGAAGCCCTGATTTATCAAGCAAAATCGGATGTTCGCATTTGCGCGCATATTCGTGATCCAGCATCGGACCCCTCTAACCTATTTACGAACAAATTTTCAGCCCCCGAGAATATGCTGGCGTATTCTCCTGGCATTTATCAACTGAAATGATCTGGCGCTTCTAGGCGCACATCTCAGGTAGCTTGACACAATGCAAGATTGCATTAAAAGTCATTCTTTCCCTAACAAATCATTCCTTCAAATGGCAATCTTCAACTTAGCCCTAAATAAAAATGTATGATGTGTTCAAATATTTCAAACATATATATTAGCTTAGAAATACCCATATTATTAATTGACCTAATATTTTCAGGTTCAGAAAGAGTTAACTTTCAGCTGATGCCTGACCTAAGGATCCATCTGGTGATAAATCCCTGAGTACTCTGGCAGGCGAGACCTCACTTTTGCTCGTTTTGTGTGTTATCCTAATCTATTTTGCTACATTTCATACTTTGCTTACCATTTAGCACAATAGCTGCTTTTGTTTTTTAAACTTTGAATGTTTCAATGTCCATTTTGCAATTAAGAAGTCAATGTTAGTGCTATGTTATTGTGTTTGTAGCCATATACCGTGTTTCCCCGATGATAGGGCATCCCCATCAAATAAGCCACCTCCCGATTTTTGCATAAACAATTAAAATAAAGCACCCCCCGCAAATAAGACATCCTCCTGAAAATAAGACCTAGGGCATATTTTGGCATTTCAAAAAGACTTATATTATAGGGGAAACAGGGTAGTTTAATTGTAATATGTCTGTATTACCACCTTTTAATGTTTGTTCGGCATAAATATTTTCTAATACAGTTTTCCACCCTTGATAGATCCAAACTGCATATTGGTTTTTTAAAGCATTTTTTGAATGCAATATTTCTTGAGCCATTTTTGAACTATTTTGGCTTTATATGTAAGTGTGGTTTTACATGCGTTTGTGTATTTTTTTTTTTGTCATTTAAATTTAGTGGTGTATGTGTGGTCTCTATGTTGCATTCTGGTTAAAGAAGGAATCCACCTTTATGTGCTTCCACTACCAAGCTGATGTGAGTAAATGAATAAATAGTGGGCCAAGGTCTAAAATGGCATTCAAACCTACATCAACACCCTGGAAAGGCTGTAAAAGCAAGAAAATATGTTTGACAAAAAGTGTATTTGTCCCTGGAAGTTTTATATACTAGTACTATTTGAATTATGTAAACACCTAAATAATGCATACAATCCAGTATTTAATGAGCAAAATTAAGCTGAGCAACAAGAGAACATCTGTTCATTTCTAAGAGTGCTTGACCCTGCTTGTAAGCTTGTCAATCAATGTTGTTTGAGGTTGTGCTTGGCAACTTGGACCTCCTTTTATCACCATTAGGTGTGTTACAATCAGTATGCAACTCAGCTGGACAGCTAAGTGACAATGTGTTTGGCCAGGAAGTGGAAGTGTGCTTGTATACAATAGGGATAAGACCAGGCAGCACAGCACAATGGGAACAAACCTATAACACTACTACAAATGAACAGAGGAGTTCTGTAGAACAGTGGCAGCAAATCAAAATGAGTGAAGTATGTTAAAGGAAAACTTCAGCTTATTCAGCAAAGATCAGACTACTAAAAAAATAAATTAAAAGAAATAAAAACCATGACAATTTATTCATAAAAGGAATATGTACATAATACATTCAAATACCATTATGTGACAATATGACTGAGAATGGGACAAAGGCAACAAGGGGGGTCAAGTGCCAGTTTGCAGTGGAAGCCATGCATACATTTGTCCTAACTATTTGTGGATAAAATGACAAAACATTGCTGACGATTTGCTAAACAACAGAAAACCGTAATTAGAAACCAGGCACAAAAACATTGCAGCAACAGATGAAGCTAGCAATAATAAAGTTTACAAAAAGTCAAATCAATGCATACCATCCAAGCAAACTTACTTATTTCCCCCACAACAAACCAGTTCAGTTAAAATAGTATTAATGAAAATACATATGTATTTATATACATTTAAATGTATTTTGACATACACACACACAAGTGAATTAACTAAATGTTTCAAATATTTGATTTCTCTAAAGCCAAAATTTAATTAGTATATATTTAATTTTAATTTAATTTGAATCAGATCAAAAATGCTTTGGAACATTTTATTTTACATTCATACTATGAATGAGATGACATATTATAAAGTGCTAATTATTATATATACAGCTTGATATAAATTAGTTTGCAGTGATGCAACCGAACAAAAAAGTATCAGAACAACAACTGCAACAAATCAAACTATAAATAAAGCAATTTTGTGAATTAGTATATTGTAACATAAAATGTAGCACTTACCAAAAAGATCAAGCACTAAAGATTCAAATTGACCTGTAATGGACTGTAGGTACACACAGAACAGAAAGCAGGTGTGCCGTAATTGATTGCTATGACATCACTATTGACAGAGCTCCACCTGAATTGCGCAGCTGAAAATTAATCACCTAAATTGGCAAATTCCCAACCCCACTGCTGATTTATCAATGTTGTAAGCTGGTAGGCGAGTCCATTAGCACTCAGTGCCAGCTCGCGGTAATAAGCTGTGTCCAGCTGTGAGTGTATATGCGAGTGGAGAGCTTATGCACATTTGCTTGATAAATCAGGGCAAGAGTGAAAACAGAATGCATGGCAACAAACAAGTAAATTTATTTTATTGCAGAAGAGACATTGCCTCTCTTTCGTTTTCAAACAAGAACCTGCCTGCTTGCAATTTTTTTGAAATTAGTTCCAATTACAAGTACTATTGTTTTTTGGCACAATTCTCATATTCAGATTTAGTGCAGTTTGTTAAAATGCTAGTAAAGATGTGAGCTCTGTAGGATAATGAACATTACACAGTAAACACCAATTATTCAGGTCAAATACATGTTTTCTATTCACTTCATGGGAAAAAATACTAAATGTTGGCCTTGCCTCTCCTCCTGTCCGGTCTGGAGAGATTTTACCAGCACAGCCTACAAAATGATAGTAAGAATTTTTTTTCAAGTGTCTTTTTAATGTAGACCTGTTTTGCCAAAGTCAAATTTATAGATGCATAATGGTGTGAAATAACAAATCAACAGAATCGATTTATTTAATTTTTACAAATAAGTCATTAAGGGGGCAATTTCAAAGCACAGACCTTTACAGTGTGTGCAAAATATACCGAATTCTTGCAACTGAACCCATGTCAGAAGTGAACATAAATCAGTTGCTAATGATAGCTTCCCTGCTCAAAAAACAGCAAAGGATATAATGTTACCCAAAGCACCAAGGGCAGACACTAGCAACAAAATGAATGATTTATTTAAAAGATGTCTGTCTAAATCCTAAAGTCTGCTGATTATATTGTACATGACCACAAGCTGTCCCATATCTTCCGTTTTGCAAAAGTATAGGTTAACTTTCCAAATATTATATCCAGATGTGGCAAAGCACCCAACTGAAAACTTAACAAAGTGCCTAAAAATGCAAAGTTCAAATCCAAGTCAGCCAGAAATATATTTTATATTTTAATATCCATAAAATATGTTCCAATTGTCCCTGAAGATTTAGGTCTTCCCTTCCCCAATCAGAATCACATTAATCTTTAGCAGCCATGATATACATGCTAAATTAACCTCCAAGATTAAGTTTCTTCTATTTAGAATGATAGGCATCACTATCATCTTCTGTGTAAAAGTCACAAAATGAGAATGTAATACGAACCTCACCTATTTTCAAGTGATTCACCTAGAAGACATATGTTAGTAGGAATGCAACAATGTTTTCCCGTTGGCAGAGAATATTTGTCGTTGCGAACATGTGCTACCTGTCAAACCACCTTATGCCTTGCAGTAAGCAATAACTCATTAAAAAGCTTTAAAGTTAAAAACTGTACTGTGTACATTTCTAGCACCTTAATACATACCTGTCAAAACACCCACTTAGAATATTGCTTTTTAATGTTAAGCTCAAACTTAATGTCCATCAGGTTTCAACTGCTGTCTGTGTACCTTTTGAAAAGATTTCTCCTGAGTGATAACAATGTTCACAATAAAGTCATACAAGAGTTCTTAAAGTTTCTTTTAAAAAAAAAAAAAAAAGCACCTTTATGTCTTAATTACCCTCTATAATTTGGCCTTCCTAGCTCAGAAAGACACTCTTGATTGACAGAGGCATGGGTGAGGCTAGGTGGTGCCCTAGGATGGGGTTGATCCATGTTAAAGCTCTGTGCTTCCAGAGATGAGACTTACTTTGCACTTCAGGATTAAGTTAGGAAAATTGAAACAAGCAAGTGGTACTCCACTGTGCTCTCCTCTATTCACTTATTTTGTGGGTCATTCATCTTCTGACAGTCATGAATCTATCAGGGCAAATCCATAAACATCTGCACACGTCAGATTCTCACCCAAGACAAGCACAAACAGTTTTATTGGGCGAGAATCATCTGCCGTGTATACTCCAGGCAGAAATAAGACAAATTATAATGAAGCTTTGTATTTATTCATTATTTATTAAATAATATTTTAAAAGCAACCAATAAAGATATCTAAATTTGATTTGGTTAACAGCATTATTTGCTCGGAACCAAACATTTAATATGGCTGCTAGATGTGTTTTAAGGTATTTAGAAACATACTCAAATCTTGCTTGATACCAAAAGGTAAAATAGACTGTCTTCAGCTTTATATATATATATATATATATATATCCACCCTACTCCAAGGTAAAAACAACAATGTTAACACAAAGCAGAATACAATGGAATTTTCAAGAGGCTCTACAGACTTACAAAACATGAAAACAAAAGCTAAACCAGAGAAAAAAAATAATTGGCTGATCATATAAGATGGGCAAAAAGAGATTGAACTGAGAGAAGAGAAGAACTGAAATTCCTGTTTCCACCTGCTCTACAAAGTGCTTGTTCTCTCCCAGGTTAAGCACTCCCTCTTAAATGTCATCAGGCTATCCTCGGGCACCATTGTATGAATATCATAAAACAGATTGTCAAAATTTTCAGCATTGATCTTTGGTAGAAAAAAAAACACTGCGAGGAAATGTAAACACATCAAATACCATCTGATAACATTTCAGAATGTACTTTGTGTTTTATGTCTTTTCAGCAGTGTACAGCTACATAATATTGGAGTGTCTATCCAAAATAACGTGATGGAAAATTTTGGACCAAGTGCATTTCTCATGTCAACAACTATAAATCCTTTGCAGCATCATGAGTTATGTGAACATGAACAGTTTCCATGAAACACAGCTGGGAATCTCGGAGACAACTTAAATACCACGCAGCAAAAGTCAACAACAAAGCCCCCTAAACCACCTGAGCTCTGTTGTGCATTTTTATGGGAGTTTTAAAGCTTCAAAGACTTTGATGCTGTAACCAGGTTAAATTAATTAAAAAATGTATAGCATTGTCATTTATTTAAAGCATTATTTTTATGACCACAGCAAATATATACAGTCTGAATAAAGCATTTGTGTGCTTATCCAAATATTTAAAAAAGGTTCTACCATGCTTGATCTAAGAATACATTTATTGCTGAACTGTTAAATTTGTATATAGCAAGAAAATGTCAAATACTAAAATATTAATAAAAAATATGGGACTAATGTTAGATAACAAAATTTGCAACTTGGAAACCAGTGTCATGGGACGTTGATGGTTGCCTGGCTGTAGAGTTGATGCTGCAATATGTTGTTAAAGGGAAATTTAACATGTATTTGCTAACCTGATTTTAGAAGGAAAGCATCAAGCATTTTTAAAGGGTTGCCAGCAATGGCAGCCCTCCATAGTACAGATTTACTTAATATAAACATATTCCTGCTAACTTCAGCATTTATCACACTGACACAAGTTAGTAAAGTCCTGAAAAATTGTAGAGCAACAGTAAAAAAAAGAAAAAAAAAACGGGTCATTTTTATTAAACACACTAAGTTCCATAAATTGCCAAAACATTTAAACTGACCCCTAGACACTGAACCATCCTTTCATTTTAATTGTAGTGCCAATGTTTATTCCCATCCTGTAATCCCCCCAGAACAGCAGTGTGCAAACTGAGAAAAGAAGGGCCAATAAACACACAGAGGAGATGTCACTATTGATTTGATGCTTCTTCATTTTCCAATCAGCAAAACAGTGTACAGGAGATAACTCCACCATATTCATGAACTGCAGAAGGTAATTTTCACATCCAGGCTATGTAGCATGGCCAGGTTTGTCTGAAAGGACATCTTCAAGGTGTGTCTGGGATGTACTTGCACTATGCAAAATATCTTGTTTGTAATTGTGACTAAATAGTTTTTTTTGGAATGGCTCTTTAAATCTAAATGGTGATAGCAACGTACATATTTGAAATACTTGCACATTTTCCATGCTGTAGTCTTATTGTACCCACAGGGAAATACCAACTGGATCTGATAGAAATGCATTCATATCGTAAGGTGTTTTACTAGGAAAAAAGAGGGAAAGGGATAGATCCTTTTTAGCCTTGTATGGATTGGTCCCTGTTATGGACATTCACATTTTTACTTGTACTGGTGCTCATTGACACCAAGAAAGTGGGGGGAAATCCAAACATTTAGGGTTCTCCCCAGAACAATAGGTGAGGTGAAATCTTCTAATGGGGACACTCGTACCCAGGAAACTGAATAAAAGGGTTATTCTTCTTACTTTACGGCCTTTTTCCTATCTAGGCTATAGGCCTAGCTAGATTGTGGGCTTCTGTACAACCCAAAGGCAGATTCAAGTATACAGATATGATAAATACCTGTTAATCTCAAAATGCATCATTCTGTTTAGAAGAATGTATGTAGGCTTCAGTGAAATGTTTTTATTAAGTAGTAGACTGGATTCTATTGATATGTTAGTGCTATCCTTCATTGGACTTAATGGGGTCAGCCTTTCCAAGTGTTTTTGAAAGTGCCACCCTGTCAACCAAAATCAAACCAATCAAATCAACCAATCAAAAAAATGTAAAGTACAGATTTTTTTGTTATTATTGTCAGTACACTAAATAACCTTTTTATGAAAGGGTTTCAATAAATATTGCACATTAACATTTCACATATCTATATGTAGGTGCTTTACGGCACTGGAAATGTTGCCCACTCCCCCCAAGGAGATATATGACAGAGAAGCCTACCTAGTTTTCAGTTTCTGTTTACAAAACAAAAGCTGATGCAAAAATATTCACACACAATAAACACACATGAATGAGTCAGTGCTGTGACTCACCCCTTCCCTCCAAACTGTCATCCATGATCCCTTAATCAGATACATGGCTGACTGAAAGGAGACATACGCCTCATACCTCTCTTTAGAAACCACTAAGAGCATATTTACCAAGAAATGAATGTGACATTCAATGCGGCTGAATATATTACCACAGTAAAAATACAATTGTCAGGGAGATTAATTTGCAGTGAAAGTTTGGTGCATTTACTATTTTAAATATTCTGCTAGGAATTCTGTGTTATAAGTAAATATTTTAATAAAAACCCAAATATTTACATATAGTACATAGTGAAAAAAGCAAGATGTGGGTTAAAAATATATTAAAATGTATATAATTAACACTTCATCTCAGATAATGCTGAAGGTGAATATTTTCATGGGGTTGGTAAAGCCATGTGTGTCCCAATTAGGTCTGGTCTGTCTGACCAGCAAGTGATAGATAGATGATCAAAACTACAATTTTAGCAGGTGAGAAAGGAGTAAAAACCACCAATGCTGGCCAAAGGCTTCAAAAGATTGCATCAATGGGACAGTTCTGCTGGCTTTCAGGCTTTTCATTTTGCATTTATTTAGGAGAACTCTGAGACTTTCGGAAATAAAAAAAACATCATCACTTGCCCTCTTTACTACATTAAGCTGCACTCCCAATGACCAAATGAATTGAGAAGCAGTTCTGATGAAGCCCAGCATACACAGGCCCCAACTCTGACCATAGACTGACAGGTCTTTCAAAGTTAACAAATAGCAATACTGGACAATGCAAAACATTCACCACAGCTGGCCCTTGACCTGGGGCATGGGGAGCCCATTGCAATATTATTATTATTATTATTATTATTAATAAACAGGATTTATATAGCGCCAACATATTACGCAGCGCTTGTACATTAAATAGTAATATTTCTCATCTGTGCATACGACATCAAATCATTTAGATGGAAAGTCCCTGGAGGAAACCGGGAAGACAAAACATAATGTATTATTAGGATATCATGACTTCACACCTGCGCCTCATATGCTGTAATATAGATGCTTTTATTAAGTCATAACATTTTTATGCTGAAATTCACCATTCTCCATTCTTCATAAAGGAACATCCAGACTAACATAATCAGAGAAAAATTAACATATAATGAGTACTACACTGTACATTTTGGAATGGAATGTTTTCTACTGCCAAAACATACCGTATCAAATGTTGCTTCTTGTTTAAGTACAGGTGTCCCCCTTCCCCTTTCCTTTATGGTTGTCTCACTATTTCCCATCAGTGTTTCTCCTTATACAACAATGGAACCGATCATGTAATTACAGTAGGCAGACCATTTCAGTTAGCAGAAAGGAGGAAGTGACTGGGACAGGAGGGACAGGTGTAAGACTGCTATTTTTTTTTTACCTATTTTTTGACCTGTAATTATGCGGTGGCCTGGGGAACACCATTTTTTTTCAATAAATAATTATATGCTTACCTACACCTTCAAAGCAGGCCTCCCAATCCTTTCTGTGGACTTGCACCCTTCTAAAACTTCTTGCAGTGCCTTGATCAGTATTTGATTGCTCACTTTTAAGAAGAGATGAGTGATGTTTTTTTTTTTATTGGTTTGGATGTAGCTGTGTCCGACGGCATGTGATAACACATGCTGTGGCTTGTACTGAAGATTGCCGAGCCAATCATTCCACATAAGGATGTAAATGTTCTATGTACATATCTGTATAGCTCCTGAATCCCAATCACTGGGTTGGCCATTGAAAAGTGACCCTAGGTCACATAAGGATAATCAGAAGGCAAGAAAGAACAAAGACTCTGGATTTGCATTGGTAGGAACATGAGCATATGTTTCCCTAACACCAGCACCGGAGCTCCTAAATAACTGCTGAAGTTGTAAAGAAACGTCAGTCATCTCCACCTAAAAATATATCAGCAATGATATGTAGACTTCTCTCCCAATTTTTCTTATTTAACTTTAAGATAAGCATTGCAGTGACCAATTAGAAACCACACATCATACATTAGTCTTTCATCACCCTGGTTGTTCTAAGCCCAGATCTATTACAGTGTCTGCATTTATAACCATTGCCTTCCAGCATTAGGTTGCCAACTTTCCTTTTATATGTTTTGACTACCAAGTCCAAAAAAAAATAAAAATAAATAATTGATGAGGAGGATTCCACAAAGCATGAAATTACATATAAAAACAAAAGCAGTAAAGCTGTGTGTTATAGGAAAATGTGCCGCTATCCTGCATTACAACATGTAACTGGTAAATATACACATAGGTGTTAGGCACTACAATAATTGGACTGTCAAAATGAATAATTTTACATTTAATAATGTGAAGGTATATCTTTGCCTGCTTATGAGTTGAAAAAATATAAAACAAATTTAAAAAGCACCTTTACAATCTAACCCTTTCACTGCTATTTATTTTTTTTCTTTGGCACGCACATACTACTAAAAAATTAAACTTTCAACCCCCCATAAAAATGATGTTTTTCAAAGCAGAGACCTGTAAAATAATATGGTATTACAGGTAGACCCCAGGTTAAAGACATCCGACATACGGACGCCTCCTAGATACGAACGGGGCTTCCCTGCTCGCTCCTGTGCAGAACAGAGACTTGAAGGGGGGGAAAGGGTGTTTGCATGACTTGCAGAAGAAATATTTTGTTAAACACAGCTGAGGTTGTGAGTGATCTTTGGGGGCTGAGCTCTTTCTTCAAGCTTTTTTAACTCTTTAATGGCCAAGACAAACTCTGCAGATGTTTCTTTTTTATACGTTTGCATATCAAAGCACAGCTTGCTCCAGAAGTTAATAAATGTCTAGACTCCATAAAGATTTTTTTTTTTTGCTTTGTTTGTGATTAACTCACAGTGAGGATTTTATACAGTAACTGACACCATGCTGCCAAATATATTGAGATAAACATCTGTTCTAATTGTATTTATTAAAATAATGTACCTGTTCTGACATACATACAAATTCAACTTAAGAACAAGCCTAAAGTCCCCACCTCGTATTTGACCCGGGGACTACCTGTAGTTGCATTTTTTATGTCACACAATATTTGCGCTGCTGATTACCGAAGGATAAATCTCCCAACTGCATCAGAGTAGAAGATGTGTGTAACACCGAATATTTAAACACACTTTTTTTCTAATATTTCATTTTTTTGTGTACATTGGCCAATTTAAAAAAAAATGTTGTGAAGAAAAGTAGACAGCAACTGTCAATCAACTACTCAGGTAATAATAATGAATTTACCAAGATTCGATAGTAATTTAAATTTTATCAATTTTTTCTCATGATAACCCTCTACTAAAAACGTTCGGTTTGTAATTGAATTACAAAATATTTGGCCGAAAAAACAATTTATGTATAGATATTTATTTCAACAGCATACTTGGCTATATGCCTGAAGAACACATTTGCTCAGTATACATTTATACTATAAATGAAACAATGTCTTTTATATTGAAACCATATATTCCACCAACACAAAATTGTTGATATATGATGTCATAAGTGTGCTAGTTTCTGCACTGAATGCTTATACTGATGCATAAACAGTTTAAAAGCAGAAACCTGTGCCACAAATAAAGGCCGGGAGAAAATTAAATCTTGGAAGCAAGTATACTGCTCTCTCTATTGACAAAACCTTAGCCTTTCTGCTCTAAGAATGCTCTCCAAGGCAGACCTTACTCCACATTTCATGGCATATAAAACTGTTAGCTGTATTTTTATAGGATGCATGAGAAGGAATAAACAGAGTAAATTTTGCTTTAGGTAGCAATTCCACGAGTTTGTGTAAGTGTTATTAGACCATGCCAGTCAAAAAAAAGCTGAGGGGCCGAGTTTGGCTTTATGTATCTTGATAAGGAGTAGGAAAAAGCTAAAAATAAAAAAGCCAGTATATGTAAACTTTCCAAGTAAAGTGGTTTATCTCCAATTCAAAACATGACATGGGAAGGTTTGATAACAAACTGAAAGGCCAGATCAAGGTCTATATTTTTTGTTTTACTATAGGCAGTAGAACTATATTTTGAAACTAGCATATGTTTGAAGTGACTCTGTGGTCCCAAATGCACTATTAGGGAAACTTACAGAACAGTACACAGCATACCAGCAGACATCCACTATGTGTGTCTAAGCTCTTTCTTAGCTGGATCAAGCTACCTTACCAATTGGGCCCGTTTCAAGGTTTTGCATATCCATGGACCTGTATGAAAATGAAATAGTTTTTTGGAGCTAAGGAAAAACAGTCACCAAGCCAGGTCACTCTCTGATCAAATCTGCAACCATCTTTTTTAGTCACTAATTTATTAAAACTCCCCAAAGCTGGAAAGGATACACTTTCATCAGTTAAGCTTGGTCATCCAGCAAATAGAAGAATCCATCTGGAATGGATCTGGTCCCTGATTCAAAACATTTGCTAGTAAATGACTTTGAAGAAACCTATTCCAGGTTTGCTGGATCACCAGCTTGATTAGTGAAGTCTCCCATCACATTGGTGGGCCAACAATAAAACACAAGATAAGTTAAGGTATGTCTGAGCAAGTGATCATGGAAGCGACCACTTTCAGAAGAAATAGAGGATACATATCACTTTTAGTAAAAAGGATTTATGTGCCTGAAATGGTTTCTTTTTGCATGAATAATTAAAAATGTTTGGGGTAAAAAAGTATTATGAGCTATGGCAAGGCCATATACTTTGCTGAAAATTTTTGTTGATACAAGGGATCCAACTTTCCCCATTTTCAATATATTTAAATGTAAAGGATTTTTTAGCTGACTTGTGTTTTAATCTACACCAAGTATTAGGAAAACAAAATATAGTGAACTCCCAAAACAAAGTGTACAAAATCTGTGTCCAGAGATGAATCCCTAAAGGCTGTGCTGAAGAGCAGTAACAAAGATACAGGCAAAATGATGAGTAATATTCTATGAAATGCAGAACCAAATTTTCTGCCAACAGCAGACCATTTACATCACAGATAGCATATTATACACACAGACGCACAATCTAGTTTCACAGCATGTTTAATCATTTTGTCCACATTAAACTTTAACCCTTAATTAATAATAAAATTGAGGAAAGCGGGAAAGCATAAGTATTTTTTAACTATTGTACATTTTTATAATATTTTCTATTTGTGACTATTTTGGGTGAAAATCCTTTAATTAAACAGCCCCACTGAGTTAGAGAAATCACAAGAATGAAGGGTTGGGCAAAGTGTATTTGATATTTAAGTTTGGGACAAATTTGTAAAACTTCTATTAGTATGTCTCAGAAGTCTCTGATGTAGGCAGCAATACCATTACCAAATTACCAATTACCAAATGTCATTTACCAATACTACAGCAGTGACTTACAGGTTCAGCTTCATTTACCCCAGTTCCTAATAATACGCAGCCCAGGAGTCTGACAGAATAGGCCAATTTTGAGGAAAAAAACTTAATGTAGTTGACACCTGATGACAGATTTTGGGAGAAAATGTCTGATGCATATTAGCTAATTGTGCCTTTATAATTATATATTGGTGTCAAGAAGTAGGATAATAACGATTTTTGCACTAATGGCATAAAGTTGCAAAAACCCAAACAAAGCTATATTTCTGTCAGTTACCTATTTTTGAAATAACTACAGGTAATTCAGCTTATGAAAATAATGGATATTCAAAACAGATTAGTATGTATCTCAGAATGGAGACCATCCCTGTAGAAGAGGCCCGGGTCCCTACATGTGGCCCAACAATCATGATAGGGAGTTACTCTTATCTGAAACAGAAATAGGAAAAACAATGCACTTTTAGCATAACAAGTAAAATGATGTACTTGTTAGTAGGCACTATAGTAGGCACTATAGTAGGCAAGATCCCAGTATTGCAGTCTTCAGGGGACATGGCAAGACAGCTGCAATCACATTCTATTTAACCACAAATATTTATTTTGGGTGATTAGAAAAAAAAAAATCAACAGATATTTACAAATATGAAAATCCTGAATGAAAAGGTATATGTGTAGTCAATATAGGCAATTTCACTTTAGCTACCTTTTTTTTTTTAAATAGCACTTAAACAACTATAAACTTTACTTATATGAATGGAGTGATCTCCCCCTTTTTCACCTGGATGGGTGAAAGCTGTAGTTGAGTGGTCGAAACGTGAGTAGGACAGCACGCAACTGATTGATTGTTCCCAGTTGTTTATGACATAGGTATCCAGAAAGCCCTATTATTGTGCCCGCCTTCTTCTACCCCGCTATACACTTCCCTACAACTTTATAATGGAAGTCAACCCTCCACCTTGATATGTCTAATTTTTCCATTGTCGTTGAATTTTGCCCCAACTGTCTATTGCCCCTAATTTTAGGCACTAAAACAGCTTGCAAAAACCACTGGAACAATCTAAACTTCAGCTCTGTGCCCCCTCCCCTCTTCCAGCATGACAATAGCTTCATGTAAAAGGTAGTAAATTTCATGGTAGCTTCATGTAAAAGTAAACTTTCAATGAGAACTAGCAGCTTGTCAGTTAAGTTGGCAGATCATTTGAAGGGAAAAAAGATACAAAATATTGATCTTCTGATCCTTCAGCAGGGTGGACAGGCTACTAACTCCTCCTGACAGCGCTCTCTACACAAAACTCAGCTTGATTGGCTGCCTGATGAAA
The DNA here is from genome assembly GCF_032062135.1 of Pyxicephalus adspersus. Classification (NCBI taxonomy): domain Eukaryota; kingdom Metazoa; phylum Chordata; class Amphibia; order Anura; family Pyxicephalidae; genus Pyxicephalus; species Pyxicephalus adspersus. Next base: position 70,409,611 of record NC_092861.1, on the reverse strand, counting down.
AGTGCTGGGCGGTGCACCCAGCTAAAAGGGTCTGGGGAGAAAACTGGGGCATATAATGAATTTACTCATTTAAAAAACCTACCACAGGATTATTACCAATAACTTTTTCTCTACAAGGGGTACCCAAACAGGATATCCATGCACCTTAAAAAACTGAAAAAAATAAAATTTGTGCCAGGAGGCTATTAATTTTTTCTGCTTAAAGCGGAACTTTAGTTCCACAATAAAAATTGCAAGCAGGCAGAATGAAGCATGCACAAAACATACCTGCCTGCACGCAATCTTTTTGTTTTTTAAAAGTACTGCCAGTAGATGGATGAACTCCCACATGCATGAAAGAATGTTGCGACATTCTGGCATGGCCAATCAAGATAGCATAAAGATCAGAAACTCAGAAGATGACCAGATGAAAATGGCAGCCCCCAGAGACGGAGAAGGTAAGGTTATTATAATGCAGATTAGACTTAAAAAGTAAGCATCTGACTTTTATCTTAATGGTAATGTCACCTTTTTTCTGGTTTACAGCCATTAGGCTCACTTTAAAATAAATAAAAAAGCAACAAAATTTCTGAGTAAACCGGTATAGCAGAATCATTGTAAGTATTTAAAATTTCTTTGATACATTCATCATTAAAATAGAATAATTGAGAAGTAGCATGACCAGTCTGTGCCCTCAGGCATCTATGGCTGCTGAGTAGAATGCACAGATCAAGGTTTCATAATGGAGGCCAACTCTTAAAAAAAAGTTTCTAATATCAACTCTCAGCATGAAGCACAGGGTGTACCTTTGACTTGGTATTTGCAGGATTATAAATGTCAGAATATTAAAATTATAAAAACAACAATTATGTCTACACAAATTAAGTAAACATAGGTTTAAGATGACATAGGCTACTGCCATGTTAAAACATTTCAAGAGATTTTCCATTTTTATTAGATATTTCTCCTCTTCTCGAAAAATTCACACATATCTTTAAAGAGTTAGCAAATGTTAACTGCCGACACACATTTGGTTCCAATAATATATATATATATATATATATATGCCAATGTCACTAGGAAATAGTGTTGGAAGTCTGCCCATCCTGTCCTGTACAATCCAAATGGCCAATAACCATTTTACTATTTGCATATCCCTCTTGTTTCAGCACACTGTACAAGAATTGGGTGATGTCTTTAAAATGCACTGTATATTACTCATTTGCAGATTTATTAACAAAGTATGAATTTTGCATAATGCAATATCTACTTTGTGCAGGACAAAATATTTTTTTCACAGACAGATTTCAAGTTTTAACTTTTTCAAAATTACAGAAGTTTGCATAAAGCATGGGTATTCCATAAAAATCTGAAATCCTTACCCTGTATATCCCCCAACATATGTAAATTCTGTAAAGCCCTTACTACAATGTTGTGTTTGGATAATAATAGTTATGATATCCAGCTCTCCCAGCTTCCTTATACATAGATTCTCTGAAATTTACCAGGCATCTAAATTTCAATAACATCCTCATAAAATTACAGTGTATTGGCAGGGATCCACAAGCTTAAATGAAAGCAACAAATGTATCTGCTCTGGAATAAGGAGGATACCTGAAAAAGCTTTCAAAAAAATAATAAAAAATCATCCATAGCATCGCTATACTCTGGAGGAAAGAAGTTGTGATTTAGGAGTATCTTGAGATTGACAAATATGTTTTCACTTACTCAAACCAATACATGGTATAGCACATCTTGACATAAATATATTTGTAAATCAGTGACTATTTAAAAAAAAAAAAAAAAAAGTCTATGGATTTTCTTTCAACATGTGCATTGGAAAAAGTTGGGATAACTCATCAACTGGCAGCACGTTCTGAAATCTGTACTAATAATAAACTACAGAGATTCAGCAGATACGTAAATAATTACCAGACTGAAATACACATTAAACACATTCATACAATGTCAACATGCCTCTAAAGGAAGACCAAACATTACTAAAATCTCAACAACTATTAGATTGGGACCTTATAGCCATGCCAACCTCATAGCTATATTGCTAACATAGCCATCCAGGCCAGAAATGTTAGAATGAATAAACAAATTCTGAGGTGCACACTTATTCCCAATAAGAAACATGAATCACTGATTAGCATTGCAGCCAGGCAAGTTAGCAATGATAGCCTCCAAACATAAAAAATACATGGTTTCCCTTAAACTGTAAAAAAAAAAAAAAAAAAAAAAAAAAAAACAATGTAGTTCTCTATTACCTAGGAGTAAACTGAACTTTCCAATAATCAGATAAAATGTTCATTGCTATTACATGGAAACAACAACTTATATATCTGTGAATCCCAATGAAAAGAAAAAAAAGTGAGGGTGAGATGTAAAACAAAAACAAAAAAAAAAAATCAATGATTAACTATTTCAGGAGTATAGTAAATGAAAGTGATAGTTTGTGGCCACAAAGTTACCAATGTGATTTTTATTTACGAGGAAAAAAAATATATAAATAAAAAGGAAAAAGTAGATCTTAGTAAATAAACCAATGTTTAATTAATGAATGTTGTGAGCTGCAGTGACAAACTCCCATTTAAATCAAAACCACACTTTTTCACTATATTGAAACTGCAGGAGTTGGGTATTGTTTCAGTGTTTCATCCACTTATACGTTACAGTTTTACAAGTCTGCATTGCACACTACAATCATGGTACTACTGTACTTATGGTTTTCTGAGCTGAAGAGGAAAGGTGGAAAGTGACAGAATCAACTGCAGCTTTTAGGTTATTGGCTATGACAGAAAATCAATCATATTTTATTTTTCCACCCAAGCACTATTATAGCAGTTTACTGCATAAAAGTAATTATGTACTTGAAATATTGCTACTTCCTTACTTTGATCATTGTTATTTTAACTGCATGCTGTAAAAGAAGGAATTTCATATTCTTTGCTGTTGAGGAAGAGCTTCTCCATGAAATGTTCGGCAGGACACTTTCAGAGGTCTTGATCAGTCCATTTGTTTTTTGTTAGAGCTTTTCTGACGGCAGCAGGTAGGTGTGTGTAGAAGACAAAATGGCCATTTTTTTTTAATTGCCTCTTCTTAATAAAAAGTTATATAGCAATGCATTATTTAGAAGCAGCCAATCAGCACAGATGGTAAAACACTCAAGAGACAACCTCTACTTATATTGGTTTCTTCCAGTTGTTAACTTTTCCTGATTTGGTGGGGGAGAAAGCTCAATATTTGTGAATGAAGCTTTTAGCAGCATTTACCATAAGAGGAATTGAAAAGGATGATGAAAAGGATAAATGATGGGTCAAGTGGGAAGGAAACAAAGACAGCTTTCTAAATTGACTGAACATGTCTGGGATCTACCAGTCTTTTGCAGCAGGGGGAGGAGGACTGGAATAATCCAATCCTTTTTTTAAAAGAGTAAATAATTTACAAATCTTGACACAGAGTTTAGGATGACACAAATGTATAAAGAGAGACATTTCATGCACATATCTTTCTTTTTTATATAAAAGTTCAGTGTACCCCTCCAATCTCACTTATGAATGAAGAGCTAATATTATGTGATGGGGCAGGGTAAAGCTGGACTTTCAGACAAGGTTTGCATATAACATTAGCTAAATATACATCCTGGTCTTTTCTTTTACCATAAAACAAGACAGACAGTCCATCTTTTCTTTAGCTTAAATTTTTAATTCAGATTACATGATTGTTTTCCACTTACCTTTAGTTTATTCTATATCAGCTCAGGAACAGAGAAGGCAGCAGTGTTTCTAGACTATGATTATGGTTAATTATTTACATGGTAAAGTTTTACCTTGCATCTGTGGGTGTAGTAAAGGTGCGTACACACTTCCAATTTTTATCGTTCCAATCGAACGACGAACGATCGATTGGGCAAAAAATCGTTCGTAAAAAAGTAACCAACGACGCCGACGAACGAGGAAAGTCGCTGGAAACGAACGACCGGACCGTCGGATCGGATTGGACGACGATCGTTGAACATCGTTCGTGTGTACGGTCGTTCGTTGATAGTCCATGTTCAGAGCATGCGTGATGAACGAACGTCCGTTCACTTTCCTGTCGTGCACATAGTTCCTCTATCGCTCAAACGATCGTATCTATTGTGTGTACAATATCTACGAACGATCGTGTCGTTACCTCTATGTGCAGGATCGGTGCTATACGATCGTTCATATATATCGTGCATGAACGTTCGTCGTTCGTTTTCCGACGATAATAATTGGAAGTGTGTATGTAGCTTTAGAAACTGTTCACAGACAATGGCGTTAGGAAATGTTCCTAAGCCTAGGCACTAATTGCCACTAGTCAACTGTGTTTGTTATTAACACGCTACCATCTGAGAGCTCAAGGATCACAGCCAATTTAATATTGGTTTTGGACTAATCCACTGTGTATTGATAAATAATCTAAATCTTTCAATGATGTTATATAAAGTGTGCAATACAATCCAGGAATTGTTGTACTATCTGCCTGCACAGTCTATTACAGAGTAGCATTCTTTTTGCTCTTATCAAACAATTATTTTAAAAAATATCCTTTCTATGTTACCTTTAACTAAAGTTCAATGGTAGGGTTTACACTTTACATAAAAATGTTAATGAGTTGCTTCTTTGTTCCATGGTATTTTATCCAGCAGTTGTAGAATTAACACAGCCAGTAATTTTTACTACAATTAAGGTGACATACAAAAGATGGGGGTAGCTAAACTACATTTAGAAGTATATAAAACAAAGGAAAAACATGAGCTAAGAGGAAAGATGGAAAACCCAAAGATCATAATAGTAATTTTGTGGATTCTGGCTTTGAACGAGCAATAAAATAATCAATGATACTCAACCGACAAAGAAAAAACATTTTCGTGTATACCCAACATAAACAAGTAGCAGCCAGTGTTTTATGCCTTTGTCAAAAACATTCCAGATGGGTGTCCACAAGAGCTGAACAATCAAAGCAATCAAAAAGAAAACGTAACCGCAAGCATAAATAATAACATATGTGAAATGTTCCTGCTTTTCAATGCAGGGTTTATAGGTTTTCCGATATAGTAGTGAAAACATATGCACTCATTTCAAAATAACGTTCATTCTTACTAGAGAATAAAAGTGCTTTAGTGTGTCATTTATTGAAAAATACTTGATAAATCAAGAGGGAACAATTGCTGCCATGTTTTAACACATATTGGCTGTTTTAAATCTGGTAGTTCAGTACCAGTATACCTGCAGAAGGTTCACAAGCCCTCACCACCTTTACAATATTCTTTAAGCTTTGTAACTAATTTGCTCCAGGAAGAGTGCCTAAAACAGAGGTCTAGACTAGTGTTGGTCGAATATCTCACTATTCGATTCGACAGCTATTCGATCACATAGTGAGATAGTGTTCGGGTGATCGAATGGCGAATTCGAACACCATTGAAGTCAATGGTGGGAGAATTCAGGGATATTTTTAGGGACTATTAAGGGCTGCAAGAGCAATCAGTTCTAGTTGTATGTGTTCTTTGATAGAGTTCTTTCACAGGAGTCCTGTGTTTTTGGATGGAGAAACTCTATCCAGGAACACATACTACAGGACTGCAACAGCGATCCTGATTGCTGTTGCTAGTAGTATGTGTTCTTGGATAGAGTTTTGCTATCCAAGAACACAGGGCACTAGATGTGATGAATTGGGAAACTTATCCACATTCAACCTCCAGTGCCCGGGGATCGCCTGCAGTCACAGGTGTGACCGCAAAGTTCCCACGGTCATCTGACCTGCAGATAAACTCTGCAGTTCGATTACAATCCCCGAGGCACTACAGGTTAATTAACCTTAGTGTCCCAGGGATCGCACACTCTTCTCAATAATTGCAGCCATGGCTGCAATCATTGATTAGCTCAGTGTGCAATCGACGGGGCACTACAGGTTAATAACTCTGTAGTGCCCCGGGGTTTGCCTGCAGTCACAGCCGTGATCGCAAAGTTTCCACGGTCATGTGATTGTGGGAACTGAACTCCATATAAACTCTGAAGTTCCCCTACCATCCCCGATCGCACACTCTTCTCAATGATGGCAGACACAGCTGCAATCATTGAGAAGATGCCCCGCAAGTATCTCTTAAGCTGAGTACACACGTCAAATTTTTCTCGCCCAATAATCGGCATCGGCCAGATATCGGGCGACGATCTGGCGTGTGTACAGCCCAGGTCGTTTATCATCCGTTGATCGGTCCTGGCGGATCCACGGACGATGAACGATGAGTGATCGTAATGCAAGGGAAGGGGGAGAGCGGGCAGCAGGGTGCCGCCCTGTCGCTCTACCCCTTCCCTCTCCATAGAGCAGAACGGTGCTGTATGTACAGCACTCGTTCATGCATCTTGCTGTTCTTATCATTCTTAAACGACAAGAATTGCACGCGTGTATGCGGCTTAACTCTGTAGCACACTTTCCAGCACAGTAATAAGATACATTTGTTACATTTTTCTCGCAGTGGATAAAAGAAAAATGTAACGGATGTATCATATTATTTCTGTGTTGTAAAGTGTGTTACAGAGTAAGAGATATCATTATCATTGTAGGATAACCTGTAAAAAAAAAAAACAAAAAAAAAGCTAAATAAAACGCACACTCAATAAATTAGTTTAACATTTTTTTTTTTATCCAAATTTTTACCATCGGATCTCTTTTTTTTCGAGTCGGGTCTACCCGAATTCGAACAGCCATATTTGGGTTGAATATAAGGACAACCCAAACTCGAACACCAACACTAGTCTAGACAGTACCTACTTCATTCTTCTTTTAGTAGATCACATAAGGTGATTGGTGGGCATATAATTTGGGTTAGGTGTCTGGAGAAGCAGTCCTGAATTAAGTAGGCCTACTGTATACGTAATACACCAGGAATCATGTGTTACTGTCCAGTAATGGATGCCTAGCAACTATCTGCTCCGTACATGTGATTTAAAGAAACCTTGAGCTTGTGAATGTATTCCAGAGATGTACTATATATTTATATTATAAACCTCAGGCTGCCCAGAATCCACAACCCAGATAGCAAACTATTAACTATAAAAACTGAATCAGCAACATATCCACCTCTTTCTGTTACGTTAATAACATTAAATACCTGAGGTAATAAATGGTAATAAATAATACTTAATGTTATGAGGTAATAAATAGACAATGGTCCATGAAATGAGGAAGATCAGGCACATAGTGGTGATCTAGCTGTACCAGTAGTGAGAATAATAATGAGCATGAAAAATAAAGTAGCCCCTAATAGGATAAATGTAATTAAGTGAAATTTGTCCTTTATGTATACAGTTCAAATCACTTCACAGAGAATAATTAGCAAGTACCTTAACACATAAATGGCTTGACAAAATTGATTAATCAAGTGAGGCTGCAGATGGGTTAAATTTGCATGTGACTTCACTCTCCTTTTATTATAAATAGGTATAGACAGACCGGGAGGGCGTCTAGGAGTGTTTGTAGACCATATCAGGTTACTGCTTGGGTATCACCAAGTTGAATAGGTCAGTGAGGATACCACTTCAGCTAAGTGAACACACAAATGTTGCTGTTTCTAACTGTCACCCTTGTTACAGAAAGTGGAAAAATAACATAGATAATACATACATACATTATAAATATAAAAGATATCACATACAGAACGCAAATACTATGGGTAGGACATGCAAAATGATAGTTTACTATAGTAATGAGACATTTCTTAATTTATTGGGAAAGAAATATGTTTAACTTCATACCTATTATAGCCTGCTTCAACACAATTATAGAAGATTGTAATATTGATGGCCAATGTAATATTATAGGCTAGACAGGGCTCTTCTCATTGTTTGTGTTATTCATGTCCTTTCACTAATCCACGGTGAAATGTTGGCAATTTACAAATAAATGGTAATATTTGAGCTTTCTGCTTACCATTGTTTCTACCCTGGTTGCTATAGGAGCTGCACATCATCCACAAATTTAAACAAATATTTCATCTGTGACCCAAACCCCTTGATATATACTAGTTCTTACAGAACTGTAAAAGCTGATATTAAGTGTGAACCTGCTATCTATGACAGAAGCAATAAAATGTTCACCGAAGGCAATGCAAGTCATTAAGCTGACTTTCATGGAAATATTCCTGCTTACACTGGCTTTAAATCACTATTCATCAGTTTCATGTTCTCGTTTCCTTAGTTCTTCATGGTCTAGAATTTGCTGCAACTTGTTTAAATCCAAGTTAACATGGCAAATGAATCTATAACAAAATACCCATAGTTGTATGAAAGTAATGTAAGGAAACAAGCAATTTATATTGGTAAAAGAAATTCAGCTGCAGTATAATTAAGGGTACCAGAAAAAGTCCTTAGTTCTGAAAAAAACTAAAAAAAAATTGGAAACACTAAGTTTGTTTGGATAGATTAACCCCCCTAGCGGTCTAATTATGTCAGTATTTTTTTGCAAAAAGTGTTAGAATTTTTTGCATGGCAATTTATTTTACATTGTAGGCTTACAATTCTTAGGCATAACTTACCGAAATATGTCCAATATTTATTAAATTTAATAATAGGCTTTAAAAAATCAAACACAAATATCTGTTAAAAAAAAGGTGCATAAAAATAAAGAAGCATACAGTAGCATATATATATATATATATATATATATATATATATATAATAAAGATTTTTTTGTGTTGGACTCAACACAGTTATTTTGTATGTAATCCAATGCATGCACCAACGCCAGAGAACATCAGTGCAGTCGTCGGGACAGGATCAGAGCAGGAGGACGCCGCCTGAGGACTTGGATGGACGAGCAGGAGGCCAAAGAAACAAGGTGTGTGGGGGTTTTTTTATTGTTTTTAGTGACCTCGAGATTACTGCTTTTTGCAAGTAAAATCCACCCCGAGTCACACTCGGGAATACCGCTAGGGGGTCAAGATACAGAAAATGTAAAAATTAAGGCAAACAAATGCCGAAACTGTAAAAAATTGGTAAGAAAGGGGGCTTAGTATGTTTGGCCTGAATTGGTAAGTTGAAAGCTGGTAACATATTAAACCATTAAGGCCATTTCAGACTTTCATTTGACTGCAGCATTCTACCATGGGCTTAAAATGGCTCACAACTGCTCCCTTTTAACAAAAAAAGCTGCAGTTAGAAACAACTTTTGTGCAAGCAAGCATTAACAAGTGGTAAATCAAAAATGCTTCTGGCTGCATGGTTGCTTTCCCCCTCGAAAAGGGCAATGTTTTAACCTGCAGTGTGGTTTACCATTCCAGGGCACATACCAGCAGCTTGGTATGGGCCTTGGCGCAGTTTTCCACCACAAATGTGCCTTGTATTGCACCAAGAAAAAGTAAGGACAATTTCTTGGCTATGCAGCATGGCAGTGGTGCATGAATGAAAAGACTTTGGCAAACTAACACAGATTACATATATAAATTCTAACTGTGTATTTAGCCAGGAGCTTTGCCTCTGTGTGTGAAAAATGCAGAATATGAGGATATATTTTCCAGTTGGAACAGCTGTCAGTGCATGCCTTTTTAATACAGGATGGTAAACCCTCTCAGTTCATATCCAAATACCTGTTTAATCCAATGTTCCCATGATGTTGTTTTGCTTACCTTGCAAACTGTTTCAATATCCCATGGCAGAATAGTTCTCAAGTCAATCACTTCACATGATAAGCCAAGCTTTTCTTGTGCCATAGATGCAACTTCACGAATAACATGAACCTAGAAAAGAGTTATGTAACTTGTCAGCGAAAACAAGTAATTGTATATTAATGAATGGTGCCCAAAAGCCAAAATCTCTTGAATGCAGAAGTAAATACATTCCATGAGAACGGAAGGTAAGCAACCGCCAACTTTTTCCTCTTGTCAGCATTCAATAACAACACTGACTTGCCCATGTATGTAAACAGCAAAAGGACAAACTCTGATCCAAAAGCTAGAAGTGTTTAATTAAAAGTAAACAAAAAGAGTACCACCTTATCCAAAGCAAACAATAAAGTTCCTCAAATAAATTAGGCAATATTCCAGCATTTGGTTTTGTTTTGACAGCACAAGATATGAATATTCACAGACTAGGAACTGTGACAGGGCTCTCATTTCTGAACTAACAGATGCAGATGGTAGGAAAACCAGGATACATTTCCTTCCATACTTCCCCCATGGGTTTTCCTTGTTACGAATTTGTGTCTTACACCAGAAAACTGATGGATGGATGCTATCTAGGCTCTATACAACCCTCATGCAAGCTTTACACAGAAATATATACATTGGCTCAGCTCAAGAAGGGCAGGTATTGTTTATCAGGTTTTTGCTTTTAATATATTCCTAAGTGCTGGCTGTTTCATAATAGTTGTTGCATAATACATTCGCTCCGCAGGACTAATGCGGTCCCTTCCATAATTTTTTTTGGACCAATTTTCTTTTTGAGATCATTTACCAAGATCTTACATAAACTACAGTCTATAATCAATTGTTTCTTTAGGTACACTTAAACTCAATTTAAAAAAAATATTGTTTAAATTTCGATAGGGTAGGGAAGAATTAAAACTCAGGTATTTTTACTGGCTGCTCCCCAATGGGGATATTGCTCTTTACTGACTGTGCTAATGGACACAACAGGAAGAAAACATAAAATGTTGCACACTGAACATAAACATGCTCCAAAAAAGCCTGGAGTTCTACCAGCCAAGTTTTAGTATTACAAGTTGACAATTGAAAATCTGGCCATCAATAATCCGGATCCTTCGGTTTCCCGGCATGATTTTGGATCACATTTACAATACAGGGACTGCACTACACTGTTTGGCCGCTAATGTTTTCATGGCTCTGTTCTGCAGGAACAGCTGTTAGGTCTTGCTTGCTAAACTAAATACACATTGAGATGTCCCTGCTGCCTGCTCCCTGGAATTGTGCCAGATGTCCGTGGTGCTGCGATACAAAGGCTGCCTGTGTGTGAAGTAGGGTATATAAAAAAAAAAAAAAAAAAAGACCTGGAATTTTTAAAAATCCGACACTCCTCAGGTGCAGAGGTTACCGGATTTTTGAATGTCAACCTGTAATATAATTTCTAACAGTGCTCAGGATCTGGACTCTTATTGGTCGTATAGACAGTTTTTTTTAATTATAACATTCACACATAATAAATGCTATATATTAACCTCCTGGGCAGTTCATTTCTGTCTGGATTTATATGTCTAAAAGCAGTACATTGTTTTTCATGAAATTTATTTTACAGTTTATTATTTATAAAATAAATGTTCATTAAAGACAATGAACTGCTTTTATTATTAATAATAAACAAAATTTTTATAGCGTCAACATATTACGCAGTTCTGTACATAAGGGGTAGCAAATGACAGACACGTAGAGACAGTGACACAGGCGGAGAAGAGGACCCGAAGAGCTTACAATCTAGGCAGTGGGGGAAGTCTCACACAATAGGAGGGGAGATATGGAATGATGGGTAGTGGGGAGTGTTTTAAGAGACAGAAGAAGACGGGTAGGCAAGCGTGAAAAAGTGTGCTTTGAGTGCTCTTTAAATGAGTGGAATGTAGGAGCAAGCCGAATGGGACGAGGAAGACCGTTCCAGAGAATGGGGCAGCTCTGGAAAAGTCCTGGAGCCGTGCGCGTGATAACGTTATGAGTGAGGAAGTAATTAGTAGGTCATTGAAGGAGCGAAGAGAGCACTAGGGAAGTATTTTTCTACCAGGTCACAACGGTAGGTTGGACAGGAGCTGTGTAGAAATTTGAAGGCAAGCACTGGAGCTTGAATTTGATTCTCAGGTGAAATGGAAGCCAATGAAGGTAACTACAGAGGGATGCAGCAGAAGAGCAGCAGTGGGAAGGATGGATGAGTCTGGCTGCAGCATTCATGATAGAATGTAGAGGAGAGAGTCGGGTTAGTGCAATACCAGAAAGGAAGATGTTGCAGTAGTCCAGACGAGACATGATGAGAGCATGTTTGGTGGTCTCTGGTGACAAGTGGGGCCAGATTTTGGAGATGTTGCGCAGGTGAAAGTGACAGGACCTGGAAATGTTCTGAATATGGGGGGTGAATGAGAGGGCAGAATCGAAGGTGACGCCAAGATAGTGTGCTTGAGGGGAGGGATGAATGACTGTGTTGTTAACCGTTAGGAATATGTCAGGGGGAGATTTGGAATTTGATGAGTTCCGTTTTATCCACATTGAGTTTCAGAAATCTGACAGACATCCATGATGAGATGGCTGACATGCAACATGAGACCTTGTCCAGGACTGGGGGAGACAGGTCAGGGGGGGACACATATATTTGAGTGTCATCAGCATACAGATGGTACTGTAAGCCGAAGGACGATATGAGACTAGCGAAAGAGGAGGTGTACAGAGAAAAGAGAACCGGTCCAAGGACTGACCCTTGGGTAACACCAAGAGGGAGGAGAGTGGGAGAGGAGGAAGTACTGTTGAAAGAAACTTGAAAGGAGCGGTCAGAGAGATAGGAAGCAAACCAAGAGAGAGCAGTGTCATGGATACCAATGGAGTGCAAGGTTTGGATTAGGAGGGGGTGATCAACAGTTTCAAAAACAGAGGAAAGATCAAGAAGAGTGAAAATTTGCCTTGAGACTTAGCTCTGATGAGGTCATTTGCCACTTTAGTAAGGGCTGTTCCGGTGAAATGGGCAGCTGGGAAGATTAGAGAGGGTCAAGTAGAGAGTTGGTGCTCAGGTAATCGGTCACTCCTTTGAAAACAAGGCGCTCAAGAAGTTTGGAAACAAATGGGAGAAGGGACATGGAATGGTATCTCGCAGGTAAGGAGGGGTCTAGTGAGGGTTTCTAGGAAGGAGCTAGTTAGGTTGATGGTGATAAGGGTATGGTCAAATGGGGAAATGGCGAGTTGTCAAGGTGGGAGAGGTTGCACAGTTTGGAAAATACCAGGTCTAAAGTGTGTCCGGTGATATGTGTGGGGCTGTTGGATGTTCTGTGTTCCGAAGGAGGTGATGGAGAGCAGTTTGGCTGAGGAAGGATGGATTTTACACACATAAATCCACTGTATTGCATTCAACAGTTATTTTGTATTTAATGCTATACACATAGATTTGAAATTCCCGTCACGCCCCGAACGGAACGTCCACATGCACCAACATCACCAGGAACTCCTGGTGACTCCGTGGATGCAGAGGACGCCAGCCAGAGGAAGCGAGAAGACGCAAAGGATGCCAGCAGATCAGATAAGGCTCAAATTATCATTGTTTTGCATTGGTTTAGCTACCCCGAGTGTGACTCAGGGTTACCGCTTTCAGCATCTTTTTTTTTTTACCCAGAGTCACACTCGGGGGTTACCATTCAGGGGATTAAATAAATACAAAAAAGCTAGCATTAAAAACACCATGATACTAACCTGAGTACCCCATGACAGAAGAGTGACATCACTTCCTTCTTGTATTACCTCAGCTTGAGATAAAGGTAGGTAGTATGGTTCTACAGGCACTTGTTCAACTAGAACATAATCAAAGGTTTGATTCCGATTAGTGCATGCCTGCAGAAAATGCTCAACATCTCTGTTTAAACTAGATAAAGGACACAAAAATATAATTTTGTTATTGTGAAAAACCTTTATATCATGATGTATCAGTGCTGCACAGATAATCATACCTATCCTGAATAAATGCAAGGCTAAAGACCGAATAAAAGGCATATCACAGCCTTTCTATTAATATTTATATTAATATTATCATCAATAATAAACAGGATTAATATAGCTCCAACATATTACACAGTGCTGTCATAAACACCCTCTGGTTCAGGTGACTACTGAAACAGAAAAAGAGAGACTTGAAACACACAACTACAACAGAAAGAACTAACAAGTAAAATATCAAAAATGTCTATAGCAGTTCTAGTAACTCTTGTTGAGGGAATTTCACGCACTTGCTCTTTTTTTCCTTGCCTCTTTAGGACAGAAAAGTATGAAAAAATCTAACCAGAGAGAAGCAGATAGCAAGATCATACAATGCACAGGCAGTCCTGACCTACATGGCACTTAGGCCATTTCAGAGCCCTAGTATTCCTTAACCACCTTCTGGGGTTCTTGAACTACAAGTGTCATCTTAGTCTCATCAGATACACAACCCTTGGTTTAGTCTAGTAAGTAATAAAATGTAAACCTAAAACATTTAAGGAATTTGGTTAACTTATATTACTTGCAATTGCTGAGCAACCAAGCAATGGAACATGAATAGGTTTGTTTTTTTTTTTTTAACTTTTAAGCTACTAGGACACTGGTGCTGCTTTGTATCTGGGAGGAGCTGAGAAATATTCAACAATGACGTGTTAATACCGAACTTATTGTAGGACAAGTTGGGCAATAATTTTGCAAAGTTTTCCAAAACCATGCCTTATTAGTTGCATCAGCAATATTCTAAAATGGTTAAGGGTTATTGCAACCCTCAGATTTTGAGAGGCATTAATACCATATGTATGCTAAAATGTACTTTTTGCTATAATATAAACAAAATAAAAAAGTGGCTCAAGACATTACTTGAACAACATGTACAAAAATAAACATATAATTAAAAGACCATGCCACTATCAACATAAAAGCAATAAGTTACCATGGCAGCAGTTTTTTTTTTATTAACTTTTGTTAAAGCCTGTTTTAAAAGTGTGTATTGACATCTATGCACCCATTCTCACTTATAAGGCATTGGAATAAATAAACTGGCCTTAACTAACATGTGCTGAAAATTCACCAGTCTAGAAGGTGCTGATTTGTGAACAAAATAAAAAAGCATGCTTAGGCTCCAGGGGCTCTACCTTTATTCTCACCATAGTAACCACTGATGTAAATCTTATTCATTCCCACCTCACTGGCTATATGTCACATGTGATACAATAAACTACACAGAAAAGGTCAAAAGACATCACACATGGCTCTCCATTACACTTCTGAGACACAGAATGTCAAGGTGACTCACCACTCCTTCACATGCTTTATAATTACATCCTTATTGACAGCAAGCAATACAAACTTCAGATGCTTTTATTTTCTCAAGGGTCATTGGAAGAACATGATTAGAAAAAAAGGAAAAGTGTGACTAATCAGGGAGCTTAAGATCTTTAGTTCTCACAGCAACCATATTTTACTTTCAAAGACTAAGAAAGAAATATGGCTGTCCTCAGCTTCACATTTGCACATTTTCTTTACTTCAGATTCTGTAAATCACATATAGTAGGGGTATGTAAAAGAGTTTAAAGCTGAACTGCAGACATCTAGTAAACGCCATATAATGCCTTTGATTGGTATTTACTAAAACTGTCATTCCTATGTTAGTTCATGACATTTTACTTGTTTCTGTTTTTTGTTCAAGAACTGATTCCTGTTTATCTGTCTAAATGTGGAATGATAATGCATGTAAACTGGTCTGGAAAAATGCATTAAAAAAAAAAAAACAATGGCTATTTTCCTCCTACCCAGTAAAGCCTACTGTATGGTCTGAAAAAGTAACAAATGATGGGGTGTGGTGGCACAGCTTTAGTCACAGGGGCTTCTGCACAAACTGGCTGCAAACAGTCCCCTGCTGACCTACACAGGCAATCAATTATAGATTGGATTTAAAAAAAACTGGCACAAGATCTGTGACAGAGACAGTAACAACACAATTTATTAGTGTTTGTAAAGCTGCCTACACACGTGCAATTCTTGTTGTTGGAAAGGATCTTTCACGATCCTTTCCAATGATAAGAACCGCAAGAGGCATGAACGAGTGCTGTACATAGAGCACTGTTCTATTCTATGGAGAGGGGAGGGGGAGAGCGACGGAGCGGCACCCTGCTGCATGCTCTCCCCCTTCCCTTGCATTAGCATCACTTGTCGTTCATCGTCCGTGGCTCCGCCAGGACGGATCCACGGACCATGAACGACGCAGGCTGTACACACGCCAGATTCTCGTCCGATACAGGCCCTGAGAGACGATTATCGGGCGAGAAAAATTTGACGTGTGTACGTAGCTTTAGGGTCAGGACTGGTTACCAGGACAGGAAGCAAGGGGAAGATTTCCCAAACTGGGATGTGGAAATACTGTACTGTATAAAAAGGGGTTCTAATTCTGGCCAATGTATCCAAAACTAAAAATTAAAAGATAATGAATATGACTGCTCCACACAGACTTTGGAGTCATTTAAAACTACAGTCATATTGGTATACATTATTGATAACATTCAGAAAAAGGACTAAAAGTTTTATTAGGAGCCAATAATATTGGCCACTTTTGGTCTCCTAATTATTTAACTCTATTCACCTATAAGAATATTTAACCTCCCTAGTGGTCTAATCAGGTCAGTATTTTTATGTCAAACAGTATATTGTACATTGCATGGAAAATTTGTTGATTAATATTGTAGGCCGGTAACTCTTAGGAATAACTACCGGGTATGATAAAGTTTGAAACACAAATTATACCTTATATTATAATAAACATAAATAATATTTAATATAAAAACAAATAATTTTTTTAATAATTTAAATCAAATCAAAAACACTGAAATTTGTCCAAACAAGGGTGCAATATTATTTATAAATTAGTAGACATAGATAAACTTTTGGATTTATTATATTTCACTGTGATCAATGTGTTAAAAGCAGATTACAATGTAACCTGCTTTTAAATTTCCCACCAGGCCACGCCTCCCCAGCGTAGCGGGGATTGCTGGAGGACGCCGCGGGATCGTGGAGAGCAGGTAGGATTTTTCCTATACTACCAGGAGTGTGGCTCGGGGTTACTGCTTTTGGTATATAAAATTTACCCCGAGCCAAACTCGGGAATACCACCAGGGGGCTTAAAATAGTAAAAAACATAAAATGCAAATTTGCAGATCAAACCACATTTTCCATTTGCATTTTCTATTCAATGGGAAATCGAGATATCAGTAACCTTCATAAAAAATATAATGCAGCCAATGCTACATTCACCAGGCCATCTTCTCTGAAATATGTGCTGCTTAGAGAGGCCAAATCATTAAACCTTTCACCTTTCGTTTTTTACATACTACTTCCTGTTGAGGACTTTCCACGCTTACCCTTTTTTGGTAGTCAAAAGGAAAGTTGAAAGCTTTACAATAAGGAAAAAACGTAAAAATGGACAAGGTCCAAAGGACAGCAGCTATGTCCATTATTTAGGAGTATGAAGACTTAACACACACCTCAATGAAAAAGTAAGAACTCCTCTTCTTTTACAGCGCGCTGTTAGTTTAACTTTTTTCTGTTTTGCGTTAAACATAATTGTTTTCAAAATAACTAAAGAGCCAGGAAAAGTCTCTCTCCCTTATCCTTCTTCATCAGGGTATTGTATTTATACCTACAGCACAAGTGCTTTTTTAATATTAATAAAAACCACAACAATATATCTTGGTAAATGTTCTTCAATAGTCCCTTGGCAGAAAGTGTACTAAACTCATTTGTTTTGCATAAACTCAGAATAGATGACTAATGTTAAACTGTGTTCAGCTTAAAAATGATTTTTCAATTTATTATTGTACATTTCCTCTCAGGAGCTAAATACCATTTTAACATATTGATTGACGTGTGTGGATGCCAGTTCTACCCGTGAATCACTTAGAACTATTTTTCAGAGATCAAAACTAATGACAGTGACCTTCCATTTTTGTTCCAGATAGCAGAGCTTGCACAACTTGTTTAAAAGCATGTAATAAAAGTAAAGATGCATTACAGCAAATGTAGCTTACTGTATGTACTATATATTAATAATAAAGAAATGACGCAGAAAGCTCCTGTGATTATGTGGCCATTTGGTCCTTTGTGGTGTATGGCTCACTGTTCCACTTTAAAAGGTGCTGTCCTCAACAAGTTTTAAATGAAATAAACATTGCTAATATGTTTCCGTGTACAAAAGCAAAGCCACAAAGTGGCTGCATATGCAGATGATCTACTTTTTTTGTTTCTTCTCCCAGATCGTCCCTCCCTAATTTGTTAGCAGAGATTAACAAGTACTCTAGTCTATCCAAATACAAGATCAACCGGCAAAAATCTGAGGCGCTTTCCATTGCACTTTCAGATGAGGCGTTGTCCCCATTTTTTCTTTTTAAATGGGCAAAGGCTGCTATTTCATATCTAGGGACCAAGATCTCTAGGGACCTATCCCCGTTGGCCAATCTAAATTTTCTCCCACTTCTGAATACAGTAAGGAGAGATCAACAAGGTTGAAGACAAAACACATTCTCCTGGTTTGGTTGATGTAATATTTTAAAGATGAACGTGATGCCACCTCTGCTTTATCTACCCCAAACTCTCCTGGTCCATGTGCCTCAACAGATGCTGTGCAGATTTAGGCAGGAGTTTCTCCGTTTTGTCTGGGGGGGGCCCCCGTCTTCAGAGGCAGATTCTGTGGTTGCTGAAAATAAAGGGTGGCATTGCCTTTCCAGACCCTCTAATATATCAGAAGTCTGTGCACTTTGCAAGTTTGATTGGTGTAGAAATGGTGCTCAAAAACCGTGGGTTGCGCTTGAGAATGCGATTTCACCTGTTCCATTGGCTGGGGCCGTGTGGGCTCCACCTGAAGTACCCTTAACATGTTTTAAACTGCCTTTAATAAGGACTACTTTGAGTATTGCACATTTGAAAGGTCACTGGGCTTGGTTTTACCCTTCACCGCTATCCCTTATTCTAGGACATCCCAAGTTCCAACTGTTATGAACACCCTCTTAGGCCGCACCCCTGCGCATAGACTTTCCAGCACAATCAGCAACAGTCCACGCACCATCAGGCTGATAAGGGACCATCACTTGGCAAGGTTAACCACTGTTAACCTTTGCCAAACACACCTTGAAAGGTAGACTGCAACCACGTGCTTAGACGGAAGCACGCACCGTTACCCCTGTCAACCGCAGTTATGCTTTTGCTTCTTTAGTGTCACCCACTGCAGACAGTAATGTCTCAGAAATCACAATGTTTATAGTAGCGTTTCGGATTAGCAAGTTACTCTATTTCGACTTTTTATAGTGTTTAATAAGTAAAAATAGTAACAATAACAGAACAATAGTGTCTCAATTTGTGTGTCCCCTATCTCAGTTGGAGTCAGTTTGCGCAGCCACTGGTCCCATGCGAGGAACCCTCTCCCTAGCATACTAACTGCTTCTGGCAGAACTTGCCGTATATATATTTATTTATAGATAAGTGGGGAAGAGACCTCTATGTTACATTCTCTGAAGCAAGGAGAACGTCTCCTGTATATGGGTCACAAGGCTGCACCTAGTAACATGTATCAGGAACTGAACTATAAACTACTTTCCTGTTGGTATAGAGTGCCAACACTTCTAGCCAAAATGTATCCAGGTGCCGATGATCGCTGCTGTTGTTGTAAATTGGATGCAGGTAGTCTGCTTCACATATTTTGGGAGTGTACATTGTTGACTCCCTTTTGAACGCAAGTGGCGTGCATTGTTGAGGAATTGACGGATGTGAACATCTGTGACAAGCCTGAACTGGCACTAGTACATTTGAATGCATGGTCCAGAAAAAAGTATCACAATTCGCTGCTTAATCATCTATTAAAGGGAGCAAAAGCATTCATTCCTGTGCTATGGAAACAATCCTCTCCCCCTGCTCTGCTCCAATGGTTTAGCCGAATCAATGAGATTATGTCAATGGAAGACTTAATTTCTTCTCGTGATGGGGGATCAGATAAGTTCCGTAAGACATGGTTTTACTGGATACAATATAGGGCCTCGCTGGAGTGGATAATGCAGATGATGTATAATAATTACTGAGCTACTGGTTGAATTGTTACCATATGTGTTTTAATAACACTGTATCCTCCCT
>NC_092861.1:70377202-70388855 GCF_032062135.1 Pyxicephalus adspersus | reverse complement strand
CATGAACAATAACTGTGTACTGTAGTCTTCTTCATGGGTAAATAAGGCATCCCCCTGAAAATAAGCCCTAGAGCATATTTTGGCCTTCCAAAAAAAATAAGACAGTGTCTTATCATCGGGGAAACAGGGTAGTCGTTACACTTTCTGTTTATTGACATACTGTTTGATTTTCGACATTTTCTTTCTTTGTATGATTCAATGTGTTTATTGTTATGTTTTACTGTTTGCAGACTAAAACATAAAATAAAAAAAAATTTAAAAATATAAGCGGTAGAGAAAAAACTTGACATGATAGAAGAAAGCTAACTGCACTTTCAGATTCAGAATACCTACTTTAGTGTAAATAAACTTAAAAACTGAAGTCAACAAAAATGTGTTCAAAATTGTTCCCCAGTGTAATCTGAATCCAAGTTTCTCTTTTGTGGTATTAGCATTCTTGAGTTTTACATCTAGGTTTCCCCTGCACATCTATTACTCAAAATGTCAGGCACTCCCATGGCACAGAAAGCCAGAGAAAAAGGACCTTCTAAAGTTAGGGCGTCATAGAGGCAAAGAAGCTGATGTCTTAGTAGGTCAGGAAAATTGAGACTAGACCTCGAAACAAGGAACTGGAAATGAAGAAAAATCATAGGAGCTGCTGGTAGTTTAATATAACAAAAAAAACATTGAACAATGTTGCTAATACAAATATGCTATTACAATACAGATGATGTCTCTTCTGCAATAAAACATACCTACCTGCCTGATCGTTTTCTTCTTTCCTAGAAAACGCTGAGCTGGGCATGTGCAGGATATCCCCCTCCATCCCCCAGGGGATGCCAGAACTGAATGAACAAGAGTTAAATAATTCAGCTCCAACATCAAGATGGCCAAAGATTGGAGGCAGGAAGTGGAAAAACAGAACCGTGCTCAAACTCATTCATGATTTATTAGTAGCCCCGGATACAATTTTGGTGGTCATTTAAATCAATGCTTTGTGTAGCAGTATACCCCAAGGTATACAAACTATTAGACAATTACGATCTCCAAACAGAATACCCAAATTCAAGTGACCAAAACAGTTTTATTATTTCCCTGTGATCCTTCATATGCCAACCTTTATCTGGGAGAACAACCTATTCTCAAACATATCAATTAAACTATACCAACATCACATCCTTTTCTTTCCACATTTCTTTAAGGAGGCCAAATACCTCCTCGAAAGACTCCTCCTTCGAGGATACTCCAAAAAAACAAAAAAAATATATATATATATATATATATATATATATATATATATATATATATATTAGAAATATATATTTCTGCTCTGATTATTAGTTGACTCACCTCTATATACCCCTGAAGAAGCCAATTGGGTAAAACGCGTTGCTAACAAGACGGCTTTTTTGGCATAATGCAATGATCAACAATTATGGTTTATATCTGAAATAGTCTATCTCTGCATAGCACAGTAGTCACCATCCCATGTTATTTAAATGAGCGAGGGATATACATGATGCATTAATGTATCTTTTGTATTCACTTGGATATACAATATAATTGCATTTTCCAAACCAGGTAAGGGTATTTTATTGCAGAAGAGACCTTGCCTGTCCCTTTTGCAATAAAGAACATGTCTGTTCATAATTTTAGGGGTAAAAGTTTAGTTGCTGCTTCATTCATAATTTAAATTAGGAGTAACCTGTAAAGGTTTTGCAGGAACTTTGGGGCTATTATCAGACAAGTAATATTGACTACGGTGATATGCTGCTAAAATTGCTGTAACGTGCAAAGTTTGTACAGGAACAGTACTGCCCTGTTTAACAAGTGATCTTGATGATTTGTTGCTAAGATATTATCTATGCCTACCCATTCTCACCACATCTACATGACTGGCAGCACAGGGTACCTAAAGCAGAAGAAAGAAGCTTCAACTGCATCATGAGGGATAGATTTTGCTATCCTTTTTCAGACCTGCTCATCAACTATATGGATCAAATATGTTTACTAGAAGATGCCTGTTCCTTTTAAATACTTCATAAAAGTTTTTTGTCCTGTTCCTGTACTGGAAACCTGGCCATAACATAAGTAAAGTGAACCAAGGAAAACATCAGATCAGTGTTGTGAATATCCTGCTGTAAAAATCCTCATACAGTATTCGGTTCATTACAAAAAATAAAACACTTTTGGCGGTTCATCTAACTTTTGACATTGCTTGTGGATGTGTTTCTTGGTAGTCAGATTCAGATGAGTAGTCTAATCTACTCTATTACCTGCTGAATGAATTGCATCTTAATTACATACAAACATAAGAAAACAATCAGAAGAAATCTATTTTTCCTGAGAAGTAAATATCCTGAAGTTTAGGAACCATGTCTCATGGAATACACATATCTTTTCAATAAAATAAATTGAGCAGCCTATAATTATCTAAATTTCTAATAATATCTCACTATTCTGTAAAGCAATATACACTGCCCTTTCAAAGAACCATCACAAAACAAGGGATTATTATAACACATGCAGCAACTCTTATCTTGTAATAAACCCCAAATAGGTCAGCATAAAAACATTTCAGATTTTTTATATAGAAACAGATATACTACCAACATCTGTTACCAAATGGGAAGAGCGCTTAGTGTTTAGAATTGTTAAACGTAATCTTCATGTAATCAAAGTTCTGCAGTATATTACATTATATATATTACATTTTATTATAATGTACATTACATTATATATACCACAATGACCCAAAATATAATGGTTCAATAAGAAAGCTTTCTATAAATGACAAAAAAGCTAATTCAGATTGGGATTTTAATCCAAAGTGCAAAAGGTTATATTCCACTGTAGAGTTACATATAGCTCAGTATCTTTTTTCATTTCTTTTATATTATGAAGGCAATCCAAAACTCTTTTGGTCATTTGATTACCAAATGTTTCTTTGTGGATAAATCAACAGACACATGCTTGCAACCCTATTTAGCTCTGGTTCCCATAGTAGCTGTATGGTGTGCTAGTAATGTAACAACCCCTTTGGCTAGGCAGGCACAATTATATTGATCTGCTTAGTTTGCACATCTGCTATTTTACTAGTCTCCTCTTCATTACAACTGTTGCTAAATAGGACCAATTAATCAACTATTCTTTTATGGTTTTTATTTGTGGAGCTGGATCACAGTTTACTTGATGTTGGATCTTGCCATTTTATTCTGTTGTATTTCAGTATCCAGGAAACTATTAAATAGAACATTGGCAGAGCCCCTTACATTTTTATTGATTCAAAATGGATTTAAAATTTGATTAAAATATGCCTGTTCTCAATATTGAGAGACCCCTTTCTGCAGTAAAAAAAAAAGTTAAAGGGATCAAGATTAACCTTCTGGGCTAAAGCCCAAATACATATTAGGGCTATGTCAGACAAACATTTGTGCAAGTACAAAAGCAGTGTCAGCACCTGCTGCAAGCCAAACTGAGTGCCTATGTGTCCAGATCAGGCACACGGGTTACTAGTATGACTTATTGCAGTTTACAGAAATTACCATAGAAGAGGGCAATTCCACCGAAGCTTTCTTTAAAAAGGGAATGCATGCAGGACTTTTTACCTTTACTGTACAAAACTATACACAAATGTGAAAAACTTAAAAAAAAAAAAAAAAAGTCTCGTACAAAAAGAAAAATTAAAACTAAAGTAAAAAAAGGAAAATGACTAAATCTGAAATTACTTAGCCAAGGAAAATAGGAATAAGCCAGGCAACAGCTAATGGCCAAAGCACACAATTCTGCTTTAATTTAAAACAGTTGCACACACTTGCTGTCTGTCATGTATTGCAAAAGGATTTTTATTATGCAATGCCAAAGAAATAATTTGGCTACAGTACTACACACAGAAGCTGTACGTGCATACATTACCTGCTGCTCTATACAGTATCTTAGGTTCAAAGAAAATACATGGGTCCTTGTCCTCAATGCAGGAAAGTAGCAAGCCCTTTGCTTGGACTGGACTTCTGGGTATGACCACCTGCAGAATACAGACAAGTATTACATCAATTTTTATGCCAAAAATAGCATGAAGAATAATAAAATAAATGGACAACATTTGCTCAGACCTGATGTCCGCTAAACATGCTGTTTTAATCACTTGGTATTATAAGACTTAAAGTGAACTTGCAGTGTGCAGTTTAAAGCTGGTAAATTACCACCAAGTCTGAAAGGCAGATATGCAAAGCTGCATGAAAATACACACAAAGTTGCAGAGTTCCTTTCTAAAGTTCTGAAAAAAAGACCTAAGTAGCAATAAACCCAACTATTACAATTACTTAAAGATATATTCATAAACAATATGCATTATTACAGAGGTGTATTTCAGGTGTCAATGTGACATTTCAGGGCAGTTGGCTTAAGATTGTCTTGTGCTGCAGTAACCAAATGCAAGGGTTTTCCTCACAGGGCATTAGTGTCATCTCAGTCCAGTAAATCAATACTGAATTCAGCCTTCTTGGTAGGTCTAAGAAGATAGGAATCCGCTTTTTCCAGCTGGTTCATTACAGAAAAAAACTGCAAGTCCCTGTTTCTCTCTTAACACCTATACGACACTCAACTAAGAGACAGAGCTTGGACCAGATGAGCTAAAAAGGCAGACATGTCCACAAATTGCAGTCCATAGTTTCCCAGCAAAATCAGCTTTTGTATACATTTTGAAAATACCAGGTAGGGACCAAGGTTTGAGTCATATTTTTTGGCAGGTTTGTGTGCATACAGGAGCTCAACTCTAAAGGGGAAGGAGAAAGGATGGAAGTTTGCTCCTGAGCGGTTTCACATGTCAAGAAGAGAAATGGGACTTTGAGAGATGGAGAAGGTAAATTATAAGACTTGGCACAGTAGGTACTAGTTGAGAAATCCATAGTGTAATTTTTAATTTCCTTCCAAATCTATTTTTAATGTGGCCAAAGTTTTAAGGGTCATTTTTACAGAGAATGACTGGTAAATGTTACATTTACTGCTGAAAAAATAGACCCCCAAAACATCAGCCGAATTAAACATAGATAGACTAAGCATTGTAACTACTGGTCTAGAAACCTACAAATCAGTTTGGATTATGTTGGCAAAGGCTGTTGAAGTTTCCTTACATAAGACAGGAAGTTTTCACAGGTACTGGGTAGTCATTATGTATACAGTGATCTACAGTTGTATTTAGCCGACAGTGGAACATTTTACTAAACAAAATGCTGAAATACTAAAGCACTTGCCATACTTTAGGCAGATGAAGTCAGTGTTGTCACAACTGTACCTAGGTATGGCAGTGAAATGTTCTAATTGGCTAAGCAAGCATAACATAACTGAAGATGCAGAACACAAATGTGAAAGAAGACAAAGAGCTGCGACCCCACTTTTCTTCAAGAGCTAAATTAAAATTGTCAGCAGCATTTAGGAAACCATCCAACAGGGTGGATCCCAGGAATTGCTTTGTATGTCAGGTGAGTGGATAGGCAGGTAGTTAAAAAAAAAAAAAATACATTTTTATGAATGATTTATTACTTCAATTGGGGCACGGCAGAGTCTGCACAGAACAGCAACTTTTAAGTTTGTATCTCACAAGAATTTAGGAAGTTCCTAAATTAGGTCATAAATTAGATGAAACATTTAGGTAATGTGCTATTATGCTATTAGCATGCAGATGTATCACTGATTTCAATAGTTAAAGATTAAGACACATATCTTACCTTAATACCAGGAGAATGAGCAAAAAAAGCTTCTGGGCTTTGGGAATGGTAGAGTGCACCATGACCCACACAGCCCCATGGTGCTCTTATCGTCAAGCTCCCACAATTAAAAAGATTACCAGATCTGTATCGATATTTTGCAGCTTCATTTACAATCTGTAATACAAATAAAATCCCACCGTTAAAACAATTTAACAGCAATACTATACAACATATACAATGTATATATTCATTATGACAGAAAAGACAAAATGTAATACTGTAGACTTTCAACAAATGATAAAAAAGAAAATACCAGCATAAGGGTATATTTAGAGGGGACTTGCAGCAACATATAGCTAGGTGGGGGAGGGATAGAAAAAAAAACGATATCACTTGTGTAAATAAAGCACAAAAAAAAAAAAATAAAGATAACTTCTCAACCAGGGTTCCTCCAGAGATTGCTGGGGGTTCTTTGACCAATGACCAATTTGTGCCTCTTAGGTCAATTGAAGTCAGAAGTAGGCAGAGTAAATTTTGGTGGTCCACAGAAAAAGGACCCCCCTGTGGGGGCGCACCGGTCATAGCCACGGACCATGTCTCCCATATGCATTGCAGGCTCAGGACGGTAGGTGGGAAGTTTCTTTCCCATTTAAGTGACACATGGCTCCCCGCGCATGAGCAGTCAGGAGTCCCTGAAAATAGTAGTCCATGACGTTCAAAAGGTTGGCGACCACTGGTTTAAAAGTGACATCAATCATCTGTAAGGGTGACATTCATCCCACTGGCCAGCAATTTAGGAATCATCCTTTTTACGGACCACCACACTAATTTACTGTGAGCTGTGAATATAGTAATTCTAACAGGGGTTTCCTGAAGACTTAAAAGTTTTTAAAAGGTTCCCCCATGTTAAAAAGGTTGAGAGCTTTTTTTAACATTTACCAAAATGCTTTATTTGAAACACAACTCCTTTGATTTTATTACACCTAAACAGAGGAACACTTAGTTTTAGACTGAACTTCTGGCAATTGACGTTTAAGTTACAAAAAAAAAGCTCAACACTGCATAAGGACATCAGGACTGTCAGTCATAATAAATATCTGTAATGCTACAAAAAACAAACAATCTAAATATTACAAATATACAGTCTACAAGCTTCATAACAAAGTAGGGTGTAACTCATGACTTTTTAAGTTATCAAAAAACACCTCCTGTCCTAATGACTGCAACTGATACCCTTCATATTAAGACCAATACATACTTAACCAAATGAACCAAAATAAATTAAAAAAAAAAATATGCATTCTGCAAAAGCATCAAATTAATCACTTAGAGGCTCATTAAAATACAAAAATACAAAACCTATTCACCCACTTGTGCCAGCACAACTGAAGTCTAATGTAAAGCATACATGTATGATAACACCAATCATGCCATGTATATCGTTCCCAAGAAGGCTAAATAAATGACAAAGAGTGTATTAAAGCCAAGTCTGCATGATTCAATTTAAGATTTCCCAGTGGAACAAAGGTCCCCCAAAAACAAACCAATGAGAAATCTTATCTATAAAATTGTCATCTGCTAACATGGTTGTTGAGACAAAATGTTATCTGTCAGTTTTAGTAAATTCTGGCACTCTGCAAACCTAAATAGAAAAACAATTCTCAACAATATTAAACTACAACACAGCTTGTGTATACTTGATCACTTTAAAGTTATTTTAAACCATAATAAAAAGCTTTTACAGACAGGGACAGATTATCTATTAACTAGAAAAAGAAATGCCTAAACAAGGATTACCAAAGATTTGATTTGGAAATATTGAAAAAGTATTTTGAAATTAAATTTTGTATAAATTTGTATAGGATTTTAATGACTGAGCTTACATTTGTGTTAATAAAATTTTATTGGAAATTTGTAAATCATTGTACAGCTATTCTCAATAAGGAATTTTGTTCTTAGACTCCACACTTGAAGATATTTAAAAACAAAATATTGTACAGTTATGTGTTGTTAAAGTAGGATAACCCCGAATAAAGCAGATGCTGATAAAATAGGAGTAATTTCCTAATTCGTTTTAACAGCTGTTTGTGTTAGGCTAATGACAAACCACAACATTTTCAATCAGATTTCAATTTCCTAAGCAACTTTGCTACTGTAATTAAAAGATCTTGCTGCAAGGAAACAGTCAACATTGAAAAGCATTTAGTTCAAACAATTACATAAAGACCTAAAATAAGTTTGGTCAATAAATACAAGGAACACGCTATTAAAAAGTGGATAATTAACTTTTTGGAGGACATTAATGTGTTGGATAATTCAAAAGCTTTCTTGTGTCTTACATCAATAGTGAAAGCACTACTTTCCTACAGTTGGTTACACAATAATGCTTACCAGTTACTTTAGTAGGTATAAAATATAAAAGGGAAAACATTTTGTTGTGCCATTTGTCAAGTCGGATGAAAAACACAGGTAGAGGCTACCACATTAACAACTTTGTGATACTTCTATGATAACTCTACCAAAACATTTAAAATTTCTATACAATGTTATCGTGTTCTATTTCATTGCCGTGTGTAGGTACCATTTTTGATAGATAAGCTGCACAGACAATCTAATTAGGTTGGGACTTGTAGTACATAATACAGGGCAGCAGACACATGACTACAAAGACCTCCAAAAAATAGCAGAAAAGCTTTATCTTATTGTATAGACAGAAGGAGAACAATAACTACTTTTATTTTTTACAGTATGTGACATATTTCTTTTATTCACAATTGTGAATTGAGGGAGATATGGACCTGTTTCATTAAAGCTCTCCAAGGCTGGAGAGAATACACTCGTCAGTGAAGCTGGGTGACCCAGTAAACCTGGAATTGATTTCTTAAAACTCATTTGCAATTTGTTAGCAAATATTTTCAATCCAGATCCACTCCAGGTTTGCTGGATCACCCAGCTTTACTGATAAAAGTGTATCCTCTCCAGCCATGGGGAGTTTTAATAAATCAGGCCCATTGTGTACAGGTCCGTGTTGCATGTGCACTAGAAGATGACAAGATAAGCGAACATGGTGTCTGCAGGGGATCTGGTGTGTACAAATATACAGTAAAAGAAGGTGGAAAATGCAGATGGCATGACTTGCCTACAAGGCTTTACACAGGCTTGGAGGACTAAAATAAAGAGTAAAAAAAGAAAAACTATTCTTTAAAAATGCATGAATGTTTTTTAATATATGTGCCTGAATTTTAGCTATAAAAGTCAATGTAAGTTAAATTATTAAAAATAACTTCATTATTAAAGTCAAGACTGGCGTGTTTGTGCACTGTTGTGCCATTCACTGTGCTTATTATCAAAATGTTCCTCTTAGATTAACCTGCGCTGCAGAGCATTGCAATCAGCAGGAATGCAATAATCGTGTATTGCGCTGTATTATGCAGACCAGGTTACACTCTCCGTCAGCTAGAGTGCATTGGTAGTGTGCACAGAATATTTATTTCGAAAATATATATATAAGCACAGGTGAAAACAACAGGTGCTACAGTAAACAAACCTCTCATAAATAATTACATAAAACAATGAAATCTAAATAAGTTAGCGTTTTACTTTGTATATAAATTAAGACATGCCATCCCTATACTTTGTAAACTAGATGAACAAACCTGATCAAATGCTGGAAATATGTAGTCTGCAAACTGGATCTCAGCAATGGATGTAGCGCCAGCAACTGCAACTCCGATGCCAAATCCAACAATTCCCTGTTCGCACAAGGGAGTGTTGAAAATTCTGTCTTTACCTGGAAAACAAATTTAGTAACTGACATACTGCTTGATAAAGTGATCTGTTATACAATCTAGTTAGACTTTTACTCAAACATGAATCACTGCCGCCAGAAGGAAACCCAACTTTGACAGAGTTATACAAAGAATCAAGAGCAAAAGGAATGTGTCACTTATTACCAGGTTTTGTAAATAGTGAAGAGCTGGGGCTGACTGCCACATTCTATTATAAAGGACTTTGCAGCTCTTTGTATCAGGGAGAAAGCAAGCTATTAGTCCCATGAGCTAAACAGGTCTGGTATGCTTAGTATTTCATACCCAGAGCCACAACCAAAAGTAAAACAGTGAGTGCCAATTTTCAATACCAAGGAGTCAAAGCAAATATCTGGCTACAATAAATTCTGAATTTATTAGCAATGTGATAAATAAATTACTCACCTGGGAAAAAAACATATTTTGCATTTTAGATTTGCACTTGCTGAAGTTAGTTTCAAGAAAACAAAGCAATTCTAATAAAACAGCACCTTTTCCAAATGCTAAATAGAAACACTTGGGTAGGCTTTGACCCTGTGTGTTTGTGTGTTTGTGCAGAAAGCTGACCATGCATATCTAAAGATACTTGGATTATGTCTATTAAGTTATATATATATATACACACACACACACACACACACACATATATATATATACATATATATAAATATACATACATATACAAACACGCTGCTTTGCCTATCAAAAAAGATACTATACATATTAAGGTAACCAACCATTAGTAGACAATACTGTGATTGACATCTCTGCCAGTCAAGAAAATCATTCTACTGCTGCACCCTGATCAGTTCACTAAGGAGATGATTTCCCATCGTGCAGTGTGACACTTGCATATTGCTCAAATATTGTTCAGACAAAAAAATTTTGACAACTCTGTACCAAAGAAGTGTACAATCCAATCTTCCTACCAATGCCACACACTTTGTAGTGGCAAATTTGGCATTGGTCACCCTTAGCCACCCACTATCTGTATATAAGCTTATGAAGCATGATCCTTTATGCAAAGTTCAGCTATAAGTTTACTGATGTAATTATCCGATGACAGTATTAAAAATTAAATGAAAAAATGTTTTATGCATTTGTATGTTTAAATAACACTTTAATTTTAAGTATGCAAATTATTTGCTGAGATCTTGTAAGTGACAAATGCAAAATATGACAAATCTGACCTGGATGTCTAAGCACCAATGATATTTGTATTTCAAAGATTTTATTGATTTTTCAAAAGAAAGTTACAATACTTTTTTCACAAATTGTCTACATATATAAAAATCAATCACATTTGGCTACAAATGAGTTAACCTACAGACACAAGCGTGGCAAATATTATCCTTTTTTTTTTTTTGTATCTGGGTGTTCAACTCAACAACCACCTGCCAAAGGGAATGTCCTCCACTGTTTACACCAGCAATCCAATGGGAGTGCTTTCAGCTATGTACCCATTCGGCTCTGCTGGGTATTCATGAAAAAGTTGGGGAACACTCTCACTAGCTAAAGAATGTTAGGGGACACTCCTGGCTCTGCCGAGAGATGGATGAACACAAATGATCAACATCAAGGAGAAATCATTCATTTACACCAACCAACTAGGGTACCCAACAACTAGTGTGTGACAATATATAAGAGATTTTGTAATAAAATAGTAGTTACCAAAAAATACTAGATTTTAGATGCCTAATATTTTGTCAATACACCAACGAACATTTCAGTTTATAAGTTAACAGAAAATCTGAAGGAGACAGGGGTAGAACCAATAAACTAATTGGCTACTGTTCTTTTATTCACGAGCAGACAAACAAGGAACATGTGGTATTATATTACTTTGTGGTATTACCCTAAGAAAAACAATTTTAAGCCCAAAATCCAGGACTTTCCCTAGCAGTGTTCACCCAAACCTAGTTTACCAGTTGAATGAATGAGAAGCCAATGTTTTGCAAAGGAAAGAATGGGAATGAGAGCGCAGTGGGGTGCCGCTCTATCATTCTCATTTCCACAGTGGATGTACGACGTCGTACATGGATCTGTGCTGGCGGATCCACAAGCGACTGCAATACAAGTGAAGGGGAGAAAGTGCAGCGGGAGTGTCGCTTGCTCGTGAAATGTGAAATCACAAACATTTTGTAACATGTATCATATCAT
>NC_092861.1:70373509-70376406 GCF_032062135.1 Pyxicephalus adspersus | reverse complement strand
TGGGACACTAGTGTTTATTGATGATGTGACACAGAACAGAAGCAGCCGAATGAATTCTGAGGTGTTCTGAGACATACCGTCTGCTAAAATCCAGCTAAATGCAGTCACATTGATTGGGAGGCTTTTCATAATACAAGGACAATGACCCAAAACATACAACCAAAGCAACCCAGGAGTTTAATAATGCAAAAAAGTGGAATATTCTTGAATGGCCAAGTCAAGTCACCTGAACCCAAATGAGCTTGCTTTTCATTTGTTGAAGACTAAACTTCAGACAGAAAAGCCCACAAACAGCAACTGAAATCCACTGCAGTAAAGGCCTGGCAGAGCATTAAAAGGAGGAAACCCAGCATTTGGTAATGTCCATGAGTTTAAGACTACAGGCTGTCATTGCCAGCAAAAGGTTTTCAACCAAATATTAGAAATGAACATTTTTTTATTTTCAGCTTTTTATTTTGTCCAAGTACTTTTGAGCCCCTGAAAAGAAGTGATTGTGTAAAATAAGGCTTTGGTTCTCCACATTTTTATGCAATCTTTTTGTTCAACCCACTGAATTAAAGCTGAAAGTTGTTTCATTTAAAATTAATTGTGGTAATGTACAGAACTAAAATTAGAAAAAAGTTGTCTCTGTCCAAATATTTATGGACTTAACTGTACGTTTTTCCAATACCTATAAACAAAATCTGCAGTACAAGTCAACTCATTTTCATAGTTCCAAACACTGTAACACGTGAGCTTCTTTCCAAACACCAAATACTGTTTTCACCCTTTAAAAGAATGGAAATTTCAACTTACCATACTGCTTCCTATTGTCTTTGGCAATTGCCAGCTCCTTTACAAAATCATAATAGAACACATGGACTTAATTAGAAGTGAAAGGAAGCCAATATTACTCATCTCAAGAACAGCTTTTTAAATAGAGTTTATGTCTCTCATTCTAAAGCTACATACATGCGTGAAGTGAGAAGTGAGAGGCATTCGATCGTAACACATTTCCTTTATTAAAACATATTCTGTTCACATGATTGTTTTACATTTAAATCTACGCACAGAATAAAAGTGATTGTTTGATGCCTTTTTTCCTTTACAATTAGGATCGTGAATCTCTAGTACAGAATGTATGTGCTATCACACAAAGCAGCTGCTCCTAGAGTTGAAGTCTTAGCACAAGATTAGGAGCTTTTGTCAGGACAGGACATGGGTGACACATTTTGTGGCCAAAAAAATAATTATGCCTCTCCCTTCAATTGACCTCCCTGGTGCTTTGGGGGTCGGGACAAGGGAGAAAAAAGTCCTTACCCCTGTTAAAGCTCCAAAGCACACACATTATTCCAACTGTACCTTGACTTAATTTCATTATTACTTAAAAATCATCTTTAAAAAAGGATTACAAATAGGACCTAATTTTTAAAAGTGTGAAAATTGTTAAGGATTTACCTCTTTTTTTTTTTCTCTAAAACCTGTTCATCAGTTTTCTTGACCAGATTACCAAAAAAAAATTGTTCAGGGGAACAGACTAAAAAGGGAATGTAACATGAGCCATAGAAAAAGTTCCCATAGATATATTAGCCCTGATTCATCAAGCAAAATCGGAAGCGGAAGCAAAAGCAAAATCAAGCAAAATCGGAAGCAAAAGCAAAATCAAGCAAAATCGAATTCGCCATCCGAAATCGTAAGCCGACGCACTATTCAACAACTGAATGGGCTCGCTGCCGGAGCCGCGCATCCCCGGCAGCTTTACACTGGCGAGCTTGCATTAAAAGTCACTGTTCCCCTAAAAAAGGATTCTTTCTAATGGCACACATGTTACCTTTAGCCCTAAAAAAAAATGTTTGTGCTGTTCAAATGTTTAAAACATCTATATGCGCTAAGAAAAAGCATATTTTAAAATCGTATTTTTCTTTCCTGTTGGGCAAGAGTTAACCGAGTTCAGCTCATCTACAAAGGCGCCTGTCTAAAGGCGTACGATGCCTGATCGGAGGAACGCCTCGGGGAAATTCTTGCGACTTTCCGCAGGCGAAGGCTCAGTTTTGCCATGGGACTAGATTTTCGCATGTGGTTTAACTTGCTTTTTCCTTTTTCTTTTCTTGAAGGGGCTGTTGTTTTGTGTGTTATCCTAATAAATCTATGTTGCTGCATTTGATACTTTGCTTACCATTTAGCATAATAGCTTATCTTTTTTTACTTTGAATGTTTAATGTCCATTTTGCAATTTTGAAGTCAATGTTAATGCTATGTTATTGTGTTTGTGGCCATGTTTAATTGCAAAATTCTGCCTTTATTACCACTTTGAAATGTTTGTCCTGCATAAATAATTTCTAATCCAGTTTGCCACCCTTGATATGGCAAAACTGCATATTGGTTTGGTAAGTATTTTTTGAATGCAATATTTTGTTGGGCCATTTTGTTGGTGTGTTTTTTTTTTTTTTTTTTTGGTTTTGATGTGTTTTTATATTTTATTGTGACCTTTTAGCAAATGTTTCTTTTAAATAAAGTAGTTTGTAAAATGTTGTCGTTTGTTATGGGATCTCCTTTCCAATCTCCCAGGACACACAGTTTAAAAAGACAATTGTGATTGTTTTAAGCTGTTCCTTCCTCTGAATTATTTGTAAAGCTAAAAACAGCACAATTGTCTTTTTTGTTTGATGCGCATAGTTGTGCGCCAAACTTCAGACGCGTGTAGCTCATAGTTTTGCGCCACGGCGGACCTGCTACGTGTGCTTGAACTGTTTTATCAGTTGAAAAATGCACCACACTTTTGCACAGTCCTCATTAAGGTAAGTTTGTTTTTTCTTGTGTATTTTGCATGTTTTGCTTCATTTGCACTCATGTATGTGTAGACATGAGTGCACATAAAGCCAAACGTGTGTGTACATATACATAGAAAAGAGAAATTA
>NC_092861.1:70346161-70370822 GCF_032062135.1 Pyxicephalus adspersus | reverse complement strand
ACACACACACACAAACCAGTCCAGTTAAAATAGTACTAATTAAAATGCATATGTATTGCATAAGTGTATGCACAAGTGAAATCACTAAATGTTCCTTAATACATGTATTATACAATTGTTTGCCTATAATCCTTTACTAAAATATTTGATTTCTCAAAAGTCAAACTGGAACAAAATTTTTATGAGGTCACAAATGTTTGTTCACATATTTTTTAACACTCATACTATTGTGTGAAGACATATTTGAAAGTGCCACTTAGTATATATTTAGCTTGATAGAAATTAGTTTGCAGTGTTGCAACCAAAAGTAACAATAAGTGCAACAAATGAAGCAAGCTTGTGATGGAGTAGAATGTAACATAAAAAAGTAACACTTACAAAAAAAAAAAAAAAATCAAGCATTAAAGATTCAAACTGGCCTGTAAAATAAACTGGAGAACACAGAACAGTGCGCAGGTGTGCACTAATCAATTGCTATCACCTCATCATTGAGGTTAACATCTCCTGAATTGCGCAGATGAAAATTAATAGGCTTAATTGGCGTATTTGCGATCTTTGCGGAGAAACCAGCAGGCGAGTTCACTAGAACTCGGGTCCGACTCGTGGTAACAGACTTCGCCGTCCGGCACATAAATACACGCGTCAAGTGTACGCGCATTTCATTGATGAATCAGGGCCATTGAGTTTATTGTCAAGTACCCTTTATGGCATACAGCCTTTCTATGAACACTATTATGTATCAAATAATTTGACCAACAGTAACAACAGTGCCAACAGTATTGACATTTTTAAATAGCAATTATGTTTTGCAAGAAAATAAAGACTAATCTAGACTCTTGTCTTGATTCACAACAGACAAGTACCTCAGAGCACAGCACACAAATCTGAATTTAAATATTCAGTTTCAAACATTTAGCACATAATAAAGCATACTGCAAACACACACACAGTATAACTCTGTATTTAGGAACATCATTTTTAAATTCTTTCTAAAGAAAAAGGTTACATACACCCACATGGAGGGTCCTTGTGCCAGAGGGTTATAGCATCCAAACACTAATGTACAAGTTTTTGGTAGATGCTGGATAAGACACCTGATGTTAATTCTCCTGCGACTTTACAAGTGAGATATCTGTCGCTACGTTTATGGGTCTACACAAATATATTAGCCATTCTGAAAGGATCCCAAATGTCACTCCAACCTTTATTTATTTACAGTATAAATGAATAATTGGAGGTGGTGAAATATGCAGTGTGTGTAGAAACATCCAAAACTCCCACTTGGCGTGAAACAGTGTTGGAAATTAGACCAGCACACCTATAAACTGACTCGGCCCACCAGGCTGCACCTTTTTGGGGGGACTGACCCTACAGGAAATAAGAGATAGGGAA
Organism: Pyxicephalus adspersus; assembly: GCF_032062135.1. NCBI lineage: Eukaryota > Metazoa > Chordata > Amphibia > Anura > Pyxicephalidae > Pyxicephalus > Pyxicephalus adspersus. The sequence goes on along the minus strand of NC_092861.1, from coordinate 70,369,430 downwards.
ATGGGTTTATATACTCCAGAACTAGGAGATAGGACTAATCCCGCCTTGCGTATATAATAGGTGGGGCCAGTCCCGTGTAACAAATATATTGTTATTAAGAAAACAGACGAACGCTAGGCTTTTTTGCAGCAAATCAAGGTTATATTGTAAGCAAATAGATGAAATAACAGCTTTCATATGCGAACATCACATTTCATCATGGGATGTTTGTCCAACTGGCTAGACATAAGAATCCCTAAAGAGTAACAAAAAAACATTCTATCCCAACAGGTTTCACCGATAGGCTTCCTCAGGGGACGTATAGAGAGTGTTTGTATTACTGTATAGCAAAATATAATGACATATTTCAAAACTTATTCCAAAATATATGGCAACTTTAAAACATAATTCCAGACTTTTTTAAGAGATATGTGGTCATAAAAAAACATAGCTACATCAACATGATTCATTAATAAGTGGATTTGTTTCAGATTGTGTGACATCTTTTGTAACGTTGGGTGTGTGTTTGTTGGATATGTATATCTTTGTTAACATATATTAATGTATGTGAGGTTTATATATTGCAGAAAATAAAATCAGGTTATTTCTAAAGAAGCTTACCAAGAAGTATTTACTGTACAGTACAAAGATAATTTAATACTTCCCAGTACACTGCACAAGGATCAACTGGTTAACTATAAATAAAGGACATTTTTGCTGTAAGAAATGTCATTGCTGAATAAGTCATGGGTTGCGAGATGCGAATACTTCTGCATCTGCATGCTAATAAGATCTATTTGTCTAAAGGACACTGTCCTTCTGCTTGCGTCAATGGCTCAGCTGAAACCAAGGGCACGCATTTTCCAGGCTGCGTGCTGACTATAGGTGAAAGCACTATCCAGGTTACACAAAAACATCTGCGTCACTAACAAGAGAAAAGACTGTGATGCTGTCCATTTCAATTAACCTGTTTGTATAAATTGTCTGAGATCAAACAACTGAAAATAGCCGGCGTACTCTCTGCATCAGGCAGGAAAATAAATCAGATAGGTAACTTGAGTACAATACGCAGAAGCAAGACTGGTTACCCAGAGGCATGTGGAACAACTGTACCATCGCCGACTCAATTAAAAGGAACCACAATGAAACACAGTCATTAAACTAATCAGAGTCTATACTTTAAAAGAAAACTAGTCACGAGAGAACATGTAAGCTATTATTGTTCCATCTAAAACAGAGTTATAAGGTTGTCGTTTTGATCTTCTGGCTTCACACATTTTTTCTGATGATAGAACAACTGCGTAGTACTGTTTTTTCTTTTTCATTTTTCAATATCTTGCAGAAAAATGCAACTTTGAAAATATTATTTCTGCTTTTTTTTCTCTGGGTCCCAAAGTGTGGTAATGTGGTATGATTTACATTCAGCTTCTATCCAGTTTACTCCTATTACCGTTATGCAATATACCGAGGACCAGGAATAAGAATAAGGAACATATTACTCTAGATGTGTATTCTGCTTTCCATTCCACATTTCAGACAGCAGGGAATAAAGTCTGTTACAAAGGTTCAATAATTCTCACTGGAAACAATTGTTCATTATGGTTTCCATTGAAAGTAGAAGGAACAAGCATTGTACAACAGTATTCTTTTCAATGAACAACAGATGAGGTAAGAACAAATGCTGTGGTTCCCCAAAATAAAGACTAGCAATGATTTTCTGTCCTGTCTGCTATAAATTATTATTAGGCTAGACCCTGTGGCTCACCTACTCAATGTTCCCATGTGGGGAGTCTCTAAACATATGAAAGCCTTAAAAGCCCAGACCCTCACCACAACTAGATGCCTTATCACAGCCTAAGAGAAGTTATTCTCCACCTAACCCTCCCCAATCTGCACGCCCAGTTATATAACAGTCTAGAACGCCGTTTTTAAACCAGGGTTCCTCCAGAGGTTGCTAGGGGGTCCAAGTTACCATTGAACACCGATGCTCTTTTTGACCATCTATAATGGTCACATTCTTAACATTGGATCACAATGTAAGGATGACATTCTTCCCAGTGACCACCATACTAATGTACTGTTAGCTATAAATATACTAATTATAGTAGGAGATCCCCAAGATCTGAAAATCATTTTAGGGATTGAGAAAGGCTGCTCTAGATAAATATAATGAGATTTGGGCCCCATGGGACGAACTCTTTTTATTGGGATCAATCAGATAGCTCTTCTGCACCTGTGCTGGGCCCTTCAGAAATGAAGTTTAGTGGACGTAAGCCTTGGTCATGACTGAGTTTTAGCCCTTGCCTAACACCTGCTTTTTCACCCCATTCCCTTTCCTTTCACTTGACATGGTAATACCTGTGCTTAATTTTTCTTTTTGTTCGTCTTTCTATCGAATAGTTTTTTTAATAAAAATTTACATTAAAAAAATTAAAAATAAGACTAGAAGACGGCAGAGGTATGATGTTTATAGAGGCGGAATTGTGGATCTCTAGTTTTAGGGTTATCTATACTTACGTTAGATTTCTCACAAGCAATCATCTTGAGCAATGGACTAACACATAACCTATGCAAACTCCAAACTATTTTCCATTAAAAATAAGCCAGCCCTTCTTTTTAGGTCAAGTACATATTTAAATTTTGTATATTAATATTTTATGTTCTTGGTAGTGAGGATTTAAGAACTGTAGAGTCATCCAATAAATGTCAGAATTATTGCTGAAAGTGATCATGTGTATTCCTTTACCATGTAAGATCAATAAAAAAAGAACTGTACACACCGTGTTCTGTTCAATGGACAGGGGGGGGGCCAGGAGGCCAAGCAAGCGACACCCCATTTTACTCCCCTCTACAAGAGTGAACAGTGGTTGTTGTTACAAGTCAATATTTTGTTAATCTACACCTTTAAAAACATCAATGACAGCTTCATCGTCATTATATCCCATTTATTATATTTATTTATTATCATAGTGCCATAACTTTTACTATAAATGATAAAGCAGCATGCAGTCCAAATAGCTAAAAATACAAAGAATAACCAGTTGACAATAACCACCTATTTTTTATATCTGTACTATGATAGCAGACAAGCTTACCCATCAAACGCCACCTTGCACAGTTTTTTACCCTTTGCTTTTTTTATGTTAACTGACTTTTCATGCGTTTATATCTGTTATTTTTGATTGTATGGTTTTACAAATCAGAATAAAATAAAATTTGAAAAAAATTCTAACCACAATGAAATAAATCCCCCTTGCCAAGGTAATATAGCCAGTTCCTATTCTGAGCCAAAAGAAGATTTTGTTTTGATTTCAAATTACAGTAGATTAAAGTACATCCTAATGGTTAAACTTTTAAGTAGTATATGCTGAAAACGTATGTATGGATAGTAGATATATATATTTTATTATTATTATTATTCCATATTATATAAAGTTCACACAAAAAAATACTGTCTAATGAAAAAAGTTACCCTGGAATAAAGGAATCCACAAAACTGTAGACTCTTACATGAATCTGTGATCTTAACATGTCTATGCCAGACAACAGCAAATTTACCTTCAACCTAAAAATGTTAATTTCAGAAAGGTGATAAAATTGAAGTTTAAACAGCTTCTAGTACAATAATTGCCATTTCATAAATTCAGTCTGAACTTTCCCTCACAGAGTAGAGTGTTTGAGTATATGTGAACTTTCAGGTATTTCTGAAAGTTACACTAGTCAGTTCCTAAGTTTACATCACAGTATATATAAACATTTTTGAGCATATGTGAAAGTAATGTACCACGTTTTAAAATATATTATAATTAGAGTATAAAGAGAGCAGCAAGATGATACAAGTACAGAGTCCAAGATCTATAGCTGTAACAATTAGGAGACTAAACATGTTTTAACCCTAAGATTCGCCCAACTTTTACACAAAATGTACATTTTTAAACTGGATTGGATAAGAAAAATGTATGAAGTATATATTGCTGACACTACTGGAGTTTACATTGTTTAAAAATAATTCAGCAGGAGAAAACAGATGTGCCCTTGTACAACATGAGAAGGTGGCAAAACTAACTATTAAAGAAAAATCAATGAAATATCAGATAAAAAGAACATTTAAGAATTCAGTTCATCACCATCTTACCTATAACTAAAAAGAAGGCTAATTAATATCTACCAGACAAAAGCTGCATCTAAACTATCAAAAACATAGCAATTCCTCAAAAATCTAAATCAGAAGACAATAAATCTCAGAATGGCACACAGGGTTGGCAGAAAATTGTTTTGGAGGTTAGCTCAACTTTTAGAAGATATAGGAAAGTTTTTGTTCAAGCTGGTGTAAAATTAAAAGGCATCTTTGATGTATTATAACCATCCAGCTTTAAATGGTTTAATATTGGGGAATGATCTCCAATCTCTGCCCCACTATCTAGCAAGTTAGTGAACTGAAACAAGCTGGCACCCACTGACTTCTGAATGCCCACTATGTGTTCATATTGGTAACACGTTAAGTAGTAATGTCCAAGATCAGGAAATTGCATCTATGCTCAGAGGATCACTTCTTCCCAACTGTTGAAAATTCATGACTTTGATGCATAAGGGTTGCCAATTCTAAATTTTAACAATTACTGGATATCACTACACATCTTCAATATTACATAGAGCTTTAACCCATACTAATCAGTTATCCTTCAACTACATACGTTCAGAAAGCAGACTGCTTTCTATGATATACTGTATATTCACTTTAAATGTGCTAAGATGTAATGTTAAAAAAAGATTTACCAAGGGCTTGAAATCCTCCGATTTTACTTCAAATCCATGGACCACAAAAACATAGGTTAATCATGGGGGTTGGTGGGTTGGTGTATTGGTGGCAGGACCAGCAAGTATTATTGCTTCTGTAACAGGGAGCAGTTTCAAGCAGTTCCCCTTTCACTTTGCAGCATGTACTTCACTTTTCTTAGCTTCGCTGCCAATCTGCCACCAGGAGCATTGTGATATACTGAAACTTTCTAGGTTTGCATGAACATGCAACTTATTCCACTGTCCCATGTGATTGGCCTAGCACTGTCACATCGTGCCAGGGTCCACAGCCTTGTGCAAGCTTCTACAAGTCAGTTTAGAGCTTACACAGTCTTTTTTTTCTCCATCATTGCTGCACACAGTTATAGATTGGGGAGCTAAGTGAACCTTTTTATGGCCATCAATGGTGAAAAAATACTCCCTGGTTGACTGGCCAATGGTTTCCAAACAAAGCAGATTGTTTACTGGAAGCACAGAGCCACACTGCTTGATACTGAACCTATCTTTAGTAAATATAACCAAACCCATCCGAATTTATCATCAGCTGCAGGAACAAGTGCCATACCATCAAAACCATGATTCAGAGTGGAACCCCATACAGCTACTTTCATCATCATCTAAAATCAATAATCTGTAATATATGGAGTTAAACTTGAACTCAGCTTCACTCCACAAACATGTTCCAAGCTCATAATTACTTCTGCAATATCTGGATTGAATATACAATTAGATTAGATGAAGTCACATTGGAATGGAGGATGATTTTTCTTTAATCCAGTTCATATAATGAATTTCATTCCAATAACAAAAAATATTGATGATCCCGTTTAATTAAAACCTGAATAAATAGGGAAAAAAATAACAAAATATAATTGCTTTAAAAGCTGCACTGGCTGCTCTTTCTTGTTCTTTTAAATCATTTCAAAAAGCAGAAGATACTGATAAAGTATTGTAAACCAACTCTGATGTATTTAAAATATTTATAAGAAAAATAGATAAAATGCATGAAAAAATGTGTGGGCAGCTAGTCTTAGTCAAAGTATTGGTATCTCTATCCAAATTACACGTTTTATTGATTTTTTTCCTAAGAAAACATTAAATTAAGGTTTTGTGATTTGTATATATTTGTTACATTTAGGACTATGATATATGTTTTCATTTTTACTAATTAGTTGTTACTAATTAGTTGTTACATTGTCATATTTTTGCCATCACACTGAGCTCTATGGTCTGTTTTTTGTATCTTTTTCTCATGTCTAAGCTTAACAACTTTGCTAAAAGGTCTGTTCTTTCCACAGGTAAATAGCTAAAATGTAGGCACACTGCAATTTATAAGAAAGGAAGCTCATGTATCTTTCTACTTCTCCATGATCATTAAAGTTTCAAAGAAAGAGAGAGCCTCAAAATAAACGGCTTCTGTAGTGCTTTCACCTTCCTTATAGGGCTCTATTGATAAAACATGGAATCTGATATACCCTCAAATATTTCCTGGTGGGAATCAATTACAGCCATTGAAAGACAAACCTTTAAGATTCCACCGAGGGAATGTTTGGGCAAATGTCTGATTCCCGGTTTAATAAATTATGTTCTCTAAAATCCTGGGCCATAAGTGTACCTCCTGTTCTCCCCTCCTGTCGGGTGGGGGGAAACTGTAGCCGGGTGGTAAAAAAAAAGTGGGTGGGGCTAGACACAGCAAATTTGGAGCTCCTCGTTATTTATGCCATAGGTATCCAGTAACCCCTGCTATTGTGTGAGTGTTCTACCTTCCCCCTATACTTTGTTCCAACTTTCAAATGCCTAGTTTGTTAGAACGTACAATTTTTCCATTTTCTTTGTAATATGCCTCAACAGTCCAGGGCTGTGTATTTCAATCCAACTCCCTGGAGTTCCATGTTTTAATAGTGTAATTTCTTGTAGTAGTGTAATATTGTGATCAATGTGGCTTAACAAATTAGGCTTAGTTCACATTAGCAGTAAAAAAAAAAATGCCCCTCCTGAGTGACTACTTGGCAACTGCTAGGCACCTGGGATTTGTAACAGGCGGTAATTAGCTGACCTGAAATATACTAAATAGATTGAAAAATCCTTGGCAAGTTTTTTTTGTTGAGCTGCGTAATTATCCCTCGTCACTAAACAAAAGTAAGATTAGCTACAACTACAAGTACAGATACAAAAGGTTCCAAATGCTTTGATTTCATGTTCATCCATGGAAATAAAAGTGGACAGTTACCTGTGCATTTTGTTCTGTTTCAATCTATACAAAATACCAGAACATAGTAACATTGAAAAAATAGGTAGCAAACCAAACATGTCAAGCTTAAACTTTAGCAAATGGCAATAACTGCAAAGCGAAAAGCTTCAGACCAAGCACCAAACACGACTTTATTAAATACAACCTTCAACTTTTTTATCTATTCAGGATGAATACACATCTGTATCTCACATTTCTAATAATACCAAATGTCAGCCACTTGGTACTAAATGACTGCACAAGGCTATAGACTTAAATCCAGCTATGACACAACACAATCAACATGAGCATGACAAGTCACTACTTCCACTGTCAGAGGCTATTTAAAGAGAGAAACTTTGCATGTACACCTAAGTAGTTATATAAAGCATATTATATTGCCTCTTTTATCATGAGTTTTACTATTCTGCTCCATTTTATTAAATTAAAAGATTAGTTCTGTGCAGAGACTCACAGCAAACGCTGAGCCATTTTAGGCTGCTGGACAGCTGGATTCTGATTATTAGTATATTTGCTGTGCATACTATCCCATACAATCTTAATGAATAAAGGAACATCAAACACCAAATAGATTTGTGAAACTGATGATCAGTGTGATAGGAGACTCAATATAAAAAGGTGACATTATATAAATACAATCTGAAGTCAGCCTTTCTCCGCCCTTTTAATTTGGGGAAACCCTTCAAAAATCTTTCAGGTCCCAGAGAACCCCTGCTATAATTACTATATACACAGGTCACAATATATTAGTGTGGTGATCAGTAGGAAGAATTCCTCTTACATGGCTGGCCAGTTAGAAGAACATCACCCTTGTAGGTAGCCAAAAACATCATTGGCGTCACTTAAACTGACCTGAGAAGCACAACCTGCACATTGTTCAAGAAACCCTTTGGAAGAACTTGATCTGAGAAACTCTACTTTAAGTCCTACAGAAATAATTGCAGTTTTCATTGTTCACATACGACAGATTATTATATGACATTGGAAATTGTGCATAATTTGGAGAGATTCAATAAATATTAATGTAATAAATAGGAAAAGCATGGTATAAGGCAGAATTACCAAGGTAGAACAATTCTTTTCTTTTTCTTTTGCAATCTGCACCAAAATGATGTATGTTGTGCTGCAGGAAGAATTTCACTTTTTAGCATGATAGCTTTCTAGTAGCAGACAAGGAAGAAAACTAAAGTTGGACCGCCATCTGCTGGCCATACAGGAAGCAACAGACATATTGCATACAATAGATGTGGGTATGTAAATAACATTATAATCTCCTATTTATCCTGAGCGCATGCATCCCCAAAATTGCATACGTTTTAATATATACATTCACACCATATGGATATTAAGGAAATGAATATATTTTACACTTTAAATTACAGGCATTTGCAATACAAAGGCTGCAATTTAACAATTATTATTATTAATATTATTATTATTATTATTAATATTAAACAGGATTTATATAGTGCCAACATATTACGCAGCGCTGTACATTAAATAGAGGTTGCAATTAACAGACCGTGACACAGGAGAGGACCCTGCCCCTAAGAGCTTACAATCTAGTAACAATGGGCATGTGATATCAATCTATATATGTACAGTATATACAGTTACCATTAAACATTTTTCATATGTTATGTCAGGGAAGTGGGCCGGATGTGTCCCTGGACACAACCGCCCACTCTTCCATCGCAGGCTCAGATCTGTGGTGAGAAGTGGGTGGGGTTTTGCCATCATGACATCAATATGGGGGAGGTTTCTCCCCTTTGAGCGACACCGGGCTCCTCGGCATGCGCGGTCAGGAGCCGTTAATTTTAGTGGTCCGCGGGACCAAAAGGGTTTGGCGACCACTGATTTAGATAACTCATCACTAGTACAAACAGATTAAAGACATGGAGCCCTAATCTGCTCATAAGGAAACATCTGTAAGCTTAGCAGGAGGAGTACGGGAATCTTCACCACTCGTTTTACAAACTGATCACGACTATAGTACCGTAGTAGTGACTATAGTAGTCCCAAACAAACACTAGAGCCAGAAAAGCCCATTGACAAGGGAAGTGAGAATAATGTCACAGTATATTCGCCCACAAGCTTACCTTCCAGGTAGCCAATTCATAAAAAGAAGAAGTCACTATGTGTTTGTAAAGCTGTCCAGATCACACAATTTGGCAACATAAGTAGCAGCTACAGCTGTGCCAGTAAAAGTTAAGAAAGTCCAAGATTTGATGAGCAACCTAATACAGTAGTTACTCCTAGATAGTAAGCTCTTCGGGACAGGGTCCTCTTTCCTCCCTCTGTGTCACTGTCTGTCCTTTGCAACCCCTATTTCATTTAGAAGGGGGGCTACCATTGTTGGCCCTTGTTTGTCTAAAAAAAATATTGTCACAAATGAGTGTCAGAAAAGTGTTCAAATTTCCTAAACCTGTCTTTGTTCTAGGTCAAAGACTTGGGAAAAAAACACATTAACATCAAAGCATCTGAATGACAGCTAGGAAACTAACATTCTCAAATGAAAGACAAAACAATGGCTGTCACCATACTTTTCTCCTGATCAATTTTTTTTCAAATGTTTTTGTGCCATTCCCATTCTCCAGATGCCCATTCTATCTAGTATTGTGTTTACATTTGACGTTCCTATATTCATTCTTCATGAAACCAGTGAGCACAAGAGTGCCATCGAGCCACATAATGCCGATAAGTCCTTACACAATGTACCTGAACATTTCATTCATGTGGCAAATCTGCTGTGCAGACTCATTTTATGTTTAGTCAGCCTGTTATAGATTAAATGAACCAAATACACACATGTATAGCTTTCAAAATAAAGATAATTTAAGAGATGATAAAAAGAAAAGATAAAAGGATACTTGAAAGTCTAACATATGGCCTGCCAGATGAACATCAATGCTTTTCCATGAAATAATGGAAGAATGAACATCATGCTAATTTACTTTTAAGAAATATATAGGAAACACAACACGATTAAGTCTTTTTGGTCCGGTCATATCTACAGCTCCATATTTATTATAACTAACACAAATTAATGAAAATACAATGATGTGTAAACAGAGTAAATTCGTAAATGTAGCTATTGTTTATTGCACAGTAGAGCTCTCGGTAGAGAAGGAAGAAGAAGAACACAGAGCCAATCATCTGTGTTGCAGTGCAAGAAGCATGCTGCTAGAACGGGGTGATAAGCGTTTAGGTCTCTCAATAGACAGGATAGGAGGATAGGACATGTGTTTCAGCAGAGAAAATCATATCCGCTAGGCTGCCGGAAAGGGTTGGACTGTGTAACTGTTCTCAGAACTGGGTTCTGACAGAGAAATATAAATCATTTAGCAGGTAAAAAATGAATCCTATGTGATCAAGGATCTGTACATACTGGAATATGATTGTGCATGTAAGGCAGCAACAGGGAGCACCTAAGTGTTTTCTAGTTTTCCTCTTCAAAGGTAATGAAATTTTCAGTTAAAAAATTCAAAGTCCCCAATGTTTACCTCCAGATTGAATTGCTACAAGCCATATGTTTTAAAGCAGAGCTGTAATTATTTAAAACTATTACTGTGAAATCATTTCTCATTAATCTTTTATATAATGTGTTGTATGAAGAATTAATAAAACATGATGACAAGGGAAAGCCTGTGTTATGTGATCGCAGTGGGGGAGAAATAAGCTTTCAAAAAAACATTCTTTTTACTTCCCAAAAGGCATCTGTTACAGCAGCAAGCTCATTTCACCAGAACGATTCACAATGTAATGCTTACTATTAATACCAGCTTCTTGGTATAGACACATATCTTATACAGCTTTTACGGTAACTCAAAGGCATAGCATGTGTTATATGTAAATAGCAACTTTAGTTTCTGAAGTAACACACGGCTTTGCCCACTCCTGCATCCCAGTTCTCACTATTGGCCCAGAATTATAGTGCATGGCGTGCATGGCGTCCCTGGCCAGCAGTCATGTAGTAATGTTGCAATGTACTTTAAAGTAAATGGAAAGAAAATATACAAAACATCCTTATGAAACTTCTACTGGTCACAATCATATATCTATAAATGACTATATATATGGTCAGAGTCATATATATATATATATATATATACACACATACATACACATACATACACACACATATACATACACACACACACACACACACACACACACACTACTAAATTACTACATTTCAAGAAATGTATCTTACCATATTTATCTCTCAGGCCAACAGTACATCGGAAGACGCCTCCAAAAGCTACATCCTCACCAAATATTACTGCAAAAAAACAAAGCTTAGTTTTAATAAATTGATTACAGTCAGGATTGAGCTTAACTGATGCGATTTTGAACAAATTAGGAACACAGCTTCAACAGAAAGTGATATCATACTGCACAAATACCCATTTGATAAGGTTTTATTAGAAGTTGCCATTGTTAGACCTGAGTTACATTATAGTTCTGCAGTAGCACAATCTTTTTCAGCACCACTATAAGTAAATTATTATTATTATTATTATTATTATTATTATTATTATTATTATTAAACAGTGTTTATATAGCACCAACATATTACCCAACGCTGTACATTAAATAGAGGATGACAGACAGTGACATAGGTGGAGGAGAGGACCCTGGCCTGAAGTAAATGCTCAAAAATAGACTGCGGTGCTGAACCTGACAGAAAATGGCAGCAACCAGCAAATGCTGCTTAGACAGGTAACTGGACCTGCCAATAAAGTAATTGGAAGCTTTAGAAAAATATAAGCAAATTATGGATAGCAATAAAGGACCTTATAGAGGTGAGAAATAGTTCATCAAAGTATGCAGGTTTTTTTTTACTCATATCTGACCGATTTATCCACACAGAGCCACCATATGGGAGTGTCTGAGGGACCCTTTTTAGGGACTGGCGGCCCTATAGACAACTGGCACCAGACTCAGCCTAGGACAGCTTACTTCTTGCACATATGGGCACCCTTACAGATTACTTAGATTCACCTAGTGAGATATACTATTACTTTGGTTATGTAAGGGGTCACAGTGCACATTGTATGCAAGTTGCTAGAAAGAGAAGTAAAAAATGTTACTTTAACGGTCACAGCTCAGCAACTATGCACATTTAGTTCTGGGCTTGATCAGGCTGTCATGAAGATCATTTCATTGAAACTAACACATAGCAGCAGGATCAGATATAAGACAACAGATTCTTTATTTTAGCGCTTTTATTAGCTGTGCTGTCATAGAGCAGTAAGTGTGACATTTCAAGGACTGGCAACTTAAAATCATCATTTTAAGTTCTGCGTAATGTGTTGGACAGCCAAATATGTGACGTTAATTAGAAGTGAAGAAGGCACTGTCAAGTTAGATATTCTCAGTGAATATGACAAACATTTATGAGGTTGAATATACAACCTGCCATAGTGTTGGAAATTAAACTAAGCTTTAAAAGAAAAGAGAACTTGAATTATGATTAGATTAAAAGGCTGTTTTTCCTATTTTTCTCCAGTCATGCAAACATTACTCTTTGAAGCCTGTATTGGCCAGTAGTCATATATGATCACCAGTCAAAAACACAGAAAATACTTGACTTAGGATATCTTTTGCCCTCAATATATGTATTGGAACTTGAATTTAAAAACTGAAAAATTATTAAAGCCAAAAGCAGAGAGGCAACCAGTATTCCTTTAAGAGAGTGATAATAAGGTATTTTCAATGCAAACTGAGTTGAATGGTATAAAATGCAGTTCAAAACTGGATTATTTCTACAATTTGGTAGAAAGTGGTGAAAGGGTGGTAAGGGCTGAGTAGGCTTTTATATCATTTCCCTAAGCTCCCAACTTGAAGGGCTGTGGGTTTGGTAGGCATATTCACTGATAGTTATAAGCACTGGCCACATCTTAGCAGCAACTGCAAGAGAACACCAAAGAAGTTTCCTTGCAGAAAGAATTGTGTGGTCGCCCTATCAAGTGCCTATCCAATAGTTCTACTGGCAGAACAACAAGGTATTCACAGAATGTTTCAGGGGATACTTGGGAAAAACCGAGAGTCCAGCCTTACTGGTACTGGCAGCCTGCATTACATATGCATTGTTACAGTTTGCACATAATTATTTTATGATCTGGGTGAGCCCTGAATGTCTTCATACTGTTTATCTATGACTAGCGGTGTTGTCTTGCTCTGACGGCAAATTCAACAGCATTTAGGCAATTATGCCTTAGTGGTCATGACATTGGCAGAACATGAGCAGCTGCATGCTCTCTATGTAAAGCCAAGCCCAGGGGGGGCACACAGCGCATTTCCTAAACTGTTGCTTTAAATGGTCAAGCCAAGTATAATGCTATCATTTTTGGTTGTGTGATTTACACTATGCAACAGAGAAGGAGATTTTTTTCCAGGTGACATCTACCATGGAACCTCTACAATTCCATCTAGTATTTTTGTAAGCTGCAAAATATTTTGTATTTAACAGGTAAGCTACATGCATAGCAAGTAACTTAGTGGCAGCAATAAATAAAACACCATGTTATGTCCAAATGATGGCCAGATCAAATTAAATGTTAAAGCAAGAAATAAATGTGAACCACAAACATACACCCCTGATACCCTTTTATAACTTATGTAAATATAGAGCACTTCTAAATGGGGATCTACCATACTTTAAAGGTGGCCATACACTGGTGAATGAGTGTAAAACCAGGTAAATATTTTCCTGAGATTGATTGTTCACCTGCATTAAACTGACATGCAACCACTAACTAACCCTATCCAGCGTCACAAACTCCACAACAAGAAGCTAACAGTAATCAACGGGGAGTGACCCCCCAATGTTTACTATAACCGAAAAGTTCACAAAAAGAAGTTATTATAGTAAACAGTGGGGAGAACGGAATTAGGCTGCTGGTCAGAAGGAGCACGCCATGATGATTTACATTAGTTATTAGAAATTCCTAAATAATGTTCAATTTATTAATACTGAAACAGTCTAGTTTTCAAAAGATTTTAATTAGATGCAATGAAATGTGTCTAAACTTTTGAAAACATTGCATAGTGTATGGCCACCTTTGGACAGCAAGAGGCAAACCATTTAGGACCCTTTTTAGAAATCTTTTAGTGAACGGCTTAGAAGGTGCTTTTGAAAGAAACACATAATATGTATAACATTATAAATATATCACATTATTTAATCATGTCATGCGGCACAAAATCTTTGTACAAGAAAAAAAATGTAGTCGGAAAAAATCTTATAAAAAAAAATTGATTACTAATAAAGACTTTATATTGCACATCTAAAACACAACGTACCTGCTGTTGGGTCTTTGGATAAGGTATTGTCCAATGCACTTTGCACTGACTGAAACAGATTCATTTTCTGTGTTGGACCTATAATAAAAAAAATTAAAAAAACAAATTAAAAAAAGATCAGACGGTACATTAGAATACCAGATATTCTTTGTCTTCAACTCGTGCAGTATGGCAAGCAGCACAATGCTAAATTTTGGTTGAATTGTCTTTCAAAAAATATGTAAGGTTAGCCCAGAACCCCAGACAGTTTCTGGCAGAGAGGGAAAAATATTTTACATTCTATTCATTTTAAAAGCTAAAATTAACTATTAAAAATACATGAACCCAAAAAGATAACATAACTGTATTTCAGCTTACTAGTCCTTAGATGTAGGGGCTGCATTTGTCTTTGTTTTCTTTATCACTTGGTGATCCTACCAGTAACACATCCTGTCCTTCCTGTTACAATGTACACTCACCATACTGTATCTTGATTGGAACAACACATCCCACTCCCATTATCACAATACATAGGTGGAATGGGACTGTGTAATTTACTGTATATGTAGTAATAGTTGGGAAGGTTAAAACCATTGTTTAAGATATCAATTTCAGTACACAGAACCCAACAAGGATAAATAAGTATTGTTTTTTTCTGTACTTGCAGAAAAATGTGCTTAACATGAAAGAAGAAAAAAAAATGCAGACACCACATTTAAGGATATAAGCTGCAAGCTATTACATTTTTTGGTTTCAGATATACAGTACTGTTAAGGTAAACTCCAGCTTTTTCTTTCTTTTTTTATGGCACAAATGAAGATGGCCCTCTTCTGTGCTAAAATGAATTAGTGCCATTTCCCCCTGATACTTCCCCACAAAAGGTCTCATTTATCATTTCCTGACTAATGAGCTACATGAATCATCCAGCCCACTACACACTATTCATGATGTCCAGGCCCTGCTCCTTGAGCCGTTTCCTTTCTGTCCTGACTTTGTGTCATGGTATTTATTTCACAAAGATTTCTGCTGAACTTATACTTAGTAGAGTCACAAAGCAGTGACTACACCAGGACAAAAGGTGAGGTCAGTAGTGCCAGAGGGCACTAATAAAGTACTGATTTCAGTAATTTGGAGAGACAATAGGGTTGCCTGCAAAGCTTTAATGTACAACATACTTTCAGGGTAAAAAAGACATGTATGTAGAGATGAGCAGGCTATGCTGAGCTGTGTGAGGCAGAGGAAGGATCCCTATCTTTCCTGCACTGACAGACCCATGATACCAGATGTCATTGAGCCTAAAAAGAGGCATGACACTAGGGCAGCACAGTGGTTTAGAGGTTAAGTGCACTGGCCTTTGCAGAGCTGGGTGCCAGGTTCAAATCTCAGCCAAGACACTATCTGCATTGAGTTTGCAGGTTCTCACGTTTGCATGGGTTTCCTCCGGGAACTTCGGTTTCCTCCCACATTCCAAAAAACGTGCAATTAGGTTAATTGTCTTTCTCTCACATTGACTGGAATACAGACATAGGACTATGGTAGGGACATTAAACTGTGAGCCCCATAGAGGGACAGCTACTGACTTGTACAGCGCTGCGTAAAGTCAGGACTATATAAATACTGTGTAATAATAGTACAGAGGTGATTTAAAACATATGTTCAATTGTAAGTTGGGAGATTTGAGGGTACTATGAGGTGCTGATGAGAGTTCAACTTTGACTTCTATGCACTGCTGCTACTACTGCAAATTTTTTTTTTTTTCTTTTTTAAACAATTGCACTGCACAACAACATTTTTGCTACTGGGAATAACATGTGATTTACATGATTTCAAATCTGAATTCAGAATTTGCCTATCACGTACAGATTTTGGGTTATAGGCGTGCTATAGCTGTTCAAATGGTCGGTAATTGGGTAATGTATTTTTACATGGGAACATTTTACCAGTTGCAGCTACAACTATGCATGCCGCTGCCTCAGCTGTATCACGTCCCCTGGTGGCATGCATGTTCCAGCAGCGGCTGGGCAAGTCAGTGAGCTAATGTCAGAAATAGGTATGTAAGGCGAGATTGACCAAGGGCTTGTCTCTAGTGCGAACCCATCTTTTTGGATAGTACAGCTAGTGAGTATGTGTCGAGCCTTTTAAAGATGAGTAGGTGCAGCAGTAATAAACAAGACAATTTTTGCTACATTTGTGGCAAATATACCTGTGTGATCAACGCAAGAACCTTTGCTTACAAGTATGAGTTTGGATGTGAAATTGGAGATCAGGATAAAAGCTGGGCACCTCATATCTGCTGTCAGGTGTGTTACATTGGCCTAACACAATGGTTGAATGGGAAAAGAATACAGTGCTAGTCCCTCCTACATCTGTTGTTACTGACAGAGACATGTCGGATGAGGAACAGGAAGATGATGTCCATGTTAATGAATGTTATGAACTCCAATTCGAAGAGGGTAAACCACATTTTATAAGCCAATCAGATTTAGATGATCTAGTAAAGGACCTGTCTTTGTCAAAAGAGAAGTCTGAACTGTTAGGCTCCTGATTAAAGGAGAGGAATTTGCTACAAAAAGGAACGACAACTTCTCACTTTTGTGATTGTCACACAAACTTTGCAGGTTATTACAAGCTGGAAAAGGACATTTGCTTCTGTACCGACTTGAGTGCTCTGATGATGGAGTTAGGTTGCGAATACATACCAGAGCAGTGGAGATTGTTCATAGAGTGAGCAAAGCAAGATTGAAAGCTGTATTGCTGCATAAAGATAACGAAAAACCTTCTGCTCCTCTTGCAAATGAAAGACATACAGTTAGGTCCATAAATATTTGGACAGAGACAATTTTTTCTAATTTTAGTTCTGTACATTACCACAATTAGTTTTAAATGAACCAACTCGGATGCAGTTGAACTGCAGACTTTCAGCTTTAATTCAGTGGGTTGAACAAAATGATTGCATAAATTTGAGGAACTAAACCCTTTTTTTACACCGTCACTTTTTCACATTTCAGGGGCTCAAAAGTAATTAAACAGCTCAAAACAAAATGTTCATTTCTAATACTTGGTTGAAAACCCTTTACTGGCAATAACAGCCTGTAGTCTCGAACTCATGGACATCACCAGATGCTGGGTTTCCTCCTTTTTAATGCTCTGCCAGGCCTTTACTGCAGCGGCTTTCAGTTGCTGTTTGTTTGTGGGCCTTTCTGTCTGAAGTTTAGTCCTCAACAAGTGAAATGCATGCTCAATTGGGTTCAGATCAATTGGGTTCCTGCCATCATTCTTGTAAAGGTTGAACTTGGTTTCATCTGTCCAAAGAATTTTTTTCCAGAACTGTGCTGGCTTTTTTAGATGTTTTGTAGCAAAGTCCAATCTAGCCTTTCTATTCTTGAGGCTTATCAGTGGCTTGCACCTTGCAGTGCATGCTCTGTATTTACTTTCATGCAGTCTTCTCTTTATGGTAGACTTGGATAGCGATACGCCTACTTCCTGGAGAGTGTTGTTCACTTAGTTGGCTGTTGTGAAGGGGTTTCTCTTTACCATGGAAATGATTCTGCGATCATCCACCACTGTTGTCTTTTGTGGACATCCAGGTCTTTTGGTGTTGCTGGGTTCACCAGTGCTTTGTTTCTTTCTCATGATGTACCAAACTGTAGATTTTGCCACTCCTAATATTGTAGCAATTTGTCGGGTGGGTTTTTTCTGTTTTTTGCAGCTTAAGGATGGCTTGTTTCACCTGCATGGAGAGCTCCTTTGACCACATGTTTGACCACCAGCGCATGAAATAGCCTTTGAGTCAATTGTCCAATTACTTTTGAGCCCCTGAAATGAAGTGATTGTGTAAAAAGAGTTTTAGCTTTAGTTCCTCACATTCTTATGCAATCTTTTTGTTCAACCCACTGAATTAAAGCTGAAAGTCTGCAGTTCAACTGCATCAGAGTTGTTTCATTTAAAATTAATTGTGGTAATGTGGAGAACCAAAATTAGAAAAAAAAGTTGTCTTTGTCCAAATATTTATGGACCTGTACAAATCCATGGAGGTCATTTTGAAATTGAATAATTATCAGAACACAAGGGGAACATTTGTGGTGACCTGAAGGTGGTGGTACTCCTTCTTGGCCTGCAATTGGGATATACAAAATCTATGTGCTTTCTGTGCCTGTGGAACAGTCCTGATGACAGCAATCATTGGAAAATGGAAAGAATGGCCATCCAGGCCTGAACACACTGTTGGCCAGTACAACATGAAGCATAAATCACTTAAAAAAAAAATCAACAAAAAGTTATTACATGTGCATGGCTGAATAGTAAATGAACAAATCCATGCATGGAAATGTATGCAGAATTCACTTTTTTATTCCTATGAATTTTTAAAAAGAAGCAGACAAGCAATTTGTCACGTTAAATCTCCAACACTATTACCAGTACAACATGAAGCATAAATCGCTTATTGTGCACAGAAAGTTTACCTTCCACCACTTCATATTAAACTTGGATTAATAAAAAACTTTTTAGTTGCAATGGATCATCATGGTACGGGTTTTCAGTATCTGAAGGACAAGTTTGGAAAAGTTATAACAGATGCTAAATTGAGAGCAGGCATTTTTTGTTGGTCCCCAAATCCACAATTTGATGCGTAATGCAGCATTCAGAGAAACTCAACCCACTTGAACTTGCTGCTTGGGATTCATTTGTGCAAGTTGCACAAATCTTTCTGAGCACTAGCGAGCTGAAAACCATGCTGAACTCGTGAACAACATGCTAACAGCATACCATCAACTTGGCTGCCGAATGTCACCTAAAATTAATTTCTTTCCCATTCCCATCTGGACTTATTCCCACTAAATATGGGTGATATGACTGATGAACAAGGGGAGAGGTTCCACCAAGAAATTTCTATTATGGAAACAAGATATCAAGGCCGGTACAGCCCCAACATGATGGGCAACTACTGCTGGTTCCTGCAACAGGAGAAACGGAGAGCCACAAACGCAAAAGCAATTGCCTGAAACACTTGTAGTATACATGCGTTTTCAACAAGGACTCTTGCAACATAAAACTATGTTTTTGTGATGTCATGGAACTATGAGGCAAAAGTTAGTTATGTATAGAGATTACATAGTAACTACGGAACTAGAGAATGTAGCTAATAGCGTCTATACGCGTAATTAACTTAAGATCCTGGTATCCTAGGCAGAACCGGACTTTAGACTTGGATTTAGCACACTTGATTTAGTATAGGACACATGGATTAGACTAAGTAGCAGACAATATTTATTATTTTGTGAAGCACGGTTATAGAAGGATTTGTCTTCTACTGTCTAGGTCTTATCCTGCTGATGTATGTTCCCCTCCTTTCTTTTCCTGATGACTTATGGACAGATATCCCAGTAAAATACAGGCTTTCACCAGGAGATCAGGGTCTAAAGAATAGGCAGTTGATATATATTTTTAATCAAGGTGCACTTTAGGTGATCAGCTAATTCAAGCTTGCAGCATAAAGCAAAAACAAATTTAAATACGGCATGTAAACCAGCCTTTACATTTAAAAAAAAGACTTGACTAGTAAATAAATGCTTGTTAGTGTGCACACAAACATGTTGCATCTGGCATTCCTTTTTTTTTTTTTTTTGAACATTAAGAACTAGCGTGCTTGTCCAAGCTACTTATTACAAGAAGAAAAACCTGACAAAATGAGGTCTAAGTAACCTAATCCCTTATCAAAGCTGTTTAACTTGTCTGATAAGGGTCAATGTGACACAGGAAATGACCAGACCTTATTACATTCACTGTGGTGCTTGTCACTCTAGGCTGCAAGTTATTACATGTGCATGGCTGAATAGTAAATGAACAAATCCATGCATGGAAATGTATGTAGAATTCACTTTTTTATTCCTATGAATTTTTAAAAAAAAGCAGACAAGCAATTTGTCACCTGTTAAATCTCCTTCCACACTTACTTGGTTCTGTAGTTGGAGATTTAGTGCTTCTTGTTTGGCTGTTAAAGGTTGGTAAAACCTGTATTGGGTACATGCAGTGAAAACAACACATCTTTTCACATAGCTTTACCTGGCAATCATACAATTGCATATAAAAGGAATAGGTTCAGGTATGAAATCTAATATCTGGCGCGCCTGGGACACAGAACATATTGTGAAGTTAGAAAAAAACAAATCTAACAAAATACAAATGGAAGTATTTTATGTGAAGGGGGGGACTTACATATTCTTCCAAACAATTATATTGATTATCATCCCTGTGGATAGCAGATAGTAAATGCCATACCTGTTTTATTAAAGAGGTATGGCCAGTTATAATCAAAATGAACCGCAAATCCATATAATATCAGGTTATGCACGTAATGTATTTCTCGCCAAAGACAAAATTATTGACCTGCGATCAGCTTTTCAGATTTTTGTAAATCTAAAGCCAAACTGAATTCTTGTTTTGTATTAATGCAGCCTCTTTATTATGAATGTGATGCCAAAGGACTAAACTCGATAAAAAGACGCATATCATAGAATACTATAGAGTGCTGCTGTTCTATTCACAACAAATTACATTGGAACCCAGAACTCCTATTCATGATGTGTTGTTTTGTATAGTGGCAATATGTGTTAACGTGCCCATTTAATGTGTGAGTGGGCACTGAAGAATTCAGACATCCACATTGTAGGGGAAAACTACTATTAAGACAGCAGTCACTAGCACATAAGTCCCTTTCAAAAGTTTTCCTCTCCATTCCCCTTCAATGACATGTTGCATTATTACTTACTGACTATGGACATTAGAAACATTAGATAATAAACAAATAGAGGGGTATATATCCCTAATCAGAAGGTAAACAGATACATAGAAAACCAACAGAGATTTATCTTACGCAATCCAACAAAGAAAGGTTGAGGCTTTGAGTATACTTGGAGTTCTCATTTATTCATTTACACAAATTACCAATTTATTAAATATTTTATATTTTTATTATTTGACATACTCTTTTACAATCTGGATATACTTGATTGTATTTGCAGTTTGAAAAAAGGAAATGTCATAGTCGGTGTTTGCTTGAAGTGCAAGCTGATCAATCATGCAGTATTATATATATACAAAAATTGTGACATGAACTGAATAATTAGAACAATTATAAAAGGGTATTTTTAATTTAGGATGAAGGCTGCTCAACATACATAAATCTGTGGTTCTTACCATTATGGGTTGTTGTCAGCACACAGGGGGAGAAAGTCATATCAGCAACAAAAGCTCTGAAACCACTAGGAAAAGAAATTCAAAGCCTTTGGGGTCTGGATTCAAACACCATTAGAATATATATTACATTATTCGATCCTAAAAAGAGAAACTCTACATATATAATGCTAACAGCAGACCACCCCTTAGAAACACATACTGCATATAAATAGTATTATCAACAATAAATATTACACTGTTATATGTGGATAATCTGGGCCTCTCTGGACCCTGGGCTCCTAAAATTGTTTCACATGTATTGAATGTTTCCCGACTTACAGTGCACCTATTTTCCATATGTAAAATAAATGATTGATAGGGAAGTAATCCTTAATAATTTACTGGTTGTGATCTGAGCTGGTCTTGAAAATGTATAAAGTATGCAGGGTCTCATTTCCTGACTAATTGCAATAAAAATGTATAAAATATACAGCTGTTTATCTCTCCTGCTGCCTGCAATGCCCGAATGCGGCTTCAGTAAGCAGAACAGCCAGGTGGGATTCCTTTTAGGAGCGTTAGCCTCCTCCTACTGACCCTGTGTCATTGCAGGACATTTCATAGTAGAGACACAGATTAGTGGGAGAACTGGAGAGTGTCGGGCAGGACATAGGAGATCGGTATTTCTGTCAGTTTTTACAGATTGTAAATATTATTGATTGACGCAGTATTCAGGTGGGCAAGTTAAGATGTTATATACTATACAAGGGCAGTGTTTATTTGCATTTATAAATTGCTGACAGGGCCACTACATGTCGAATACAGAAAATATTAACTTCAAATAACACAAAGCCATACTTCATAGTGAAAAATACAAATACTTGAAGACATGAAATTAGTTATCCCCTCCTGAATCTTTATTACCGTTATCTTTTTCATGCACTTCAACTCACATGCACCATGTGAGTTTCAGCATGCTGCATTAAAAAAAAAATCTTGCAATGTAGTGTGTTGGCTACCCATTCAGAACAAATAGGAAGCCCTAAAGTGGAATTAAACTCCGCTCCACTCACCTGTCCCCGTTCCATCACCGGGTGCCATCTTCTTCCTTCTTCTCATCCTAGATGCATTCTTCTGCCATTTTGATTGGCCAGGCTGGGATAATCACACAGGTAAGAGTGCCTATTGCAGAAGGGACAACGCCTGTCCTGTTCTGCAATAATGCCCTGCCTGGTGCAAAATATTTAGAAGGGGAACTTTAGTCCCGCTTAATGCCATTGACATTCTTTATGTGTTTCAGCAGAAGTTATCTGTATAATTGGGACACACAGCAAGAGCTATTCACACTGCATTTCTAGCTTTCCCATTAAATGCAATGGAATCACATTTGCCAACACCAGTAAACAAATGAAGACATCATCATGTGACGTCATGTGTTCTAATGCACGTTGACATTTAATGCAGAGTACATTGCAATGGCTACAATGTCCACTAATGGTCACTGATATGTGTTTTGATGCGTTTTATTAAAGTTGATGAAAAACACATCTAGGGAAATAGGTGTAGGTATGAATAGACCCTAAAGGTTACCATTCATGCATTATGATGAATAAACCCTAAAGTTGCCCATTCACACAATAAGGTCAAAAGAACCTAAAATGAAACATTCATACATTAAGGTTATTAGACCCTAAAAGGGCACATTCACACATTAAGGTCAATAAACCCTAAAAGGGCACATTCACACATTAAGGTCAATAAACCCTAAAAGGGCACATTCAC
>NC_092861.1:70226661-70346155 GCF_032062135.1 Pyxicephalus adspersus | reverse complement strand
AGGTCAATAAACCCTAAAAGGGCACATTCACACATTAAGGTCAATAAACCCTAAAAGGGCACATTCACACATTAAGGTCAATAAACCCTAAAAGGACACATTCACACATTAAGGTAAATAGACCCTAAAAGGACACATTAAGGTCAATAGACCTTAAAGAGTAACATTCTCATATTAAGGTTAATAGACCCTAAAAGGGATCCATTCACACATTAAAATGAATACACCCTAAAGAGGCTTATTCACACATTAAGGTCAACAGAACCTAAAGGGGCCCATTGACACATTAAGGTCAACAGACCCCAAAGTGGCCCATTCACAGACTTCCCGAGCAGTATGATTAGTGAGAATTTTTTAAATGTAAAAGCGGTACATTAAAAACTACTCATTATTTTAAATGTCCCTCCCGGTCGCGCCTACCTTCGTAACAGTCCTGCCCTCCAGCCTAAGACTCGCGAGCAGATGCCCGGCATCTGCTTCCCCTGGCCTTGCGTCCCGAACGTTCACATGCTGGGGAGGCAGATGGTGGCCAGGCATCTCCAAGGGAAGAAGATGCCAGGCATTGCTGGAGGATGCCATGGATATTGCTGGAAGACACCGCTGGAACAAGGTAGGAGTTTTAAACTCCTTGGTAATTCCACCTCGAGTGTGGCTCCGAGTTACCGCTTTTGGTATGGAAAATCACCCCCGAGCCACACTCGGGAATACGGCCTGGGAGGTTAAGGTCAATAGTCATACTGCATGCATCAAAGCATTGCAGTGCCATTCATATTGGCAGCCCACCCCTGTGCATACATTGCAGCACACAATCTCTCCTGTCCATATGTATGATGTGGTGTTGCAGCCTCAGAGGTAAATGTCTCCAGTGATATGGCAGTGACATTCCCTCCTTATACTCTCTGTGCCGCTTTGACCAGGCCTGTGCTGACCTCCTGTACTATCGCTGCACATTACAGGGGAAGCTGTGACTTCCTATACACCGCCAGCTCCTATAACACACGGGCTGCACGTATGGTAAACAATGTCACCCCAGCAGTGTCACCCAGCCAATGTCACACACATGCACACTGCACGTCTCACCATATTCGCTGGGCTCCGGATCCGGGTGGAAGGTGAAGTGTGCTGCCGATCTTGTGGAAGACTGTAGGTTAGTGCGGGACCAGCTCAGCACACAACGAGTTAGCCGGCTCCCGGTCCTAGTCACTGCTCTGAACGCCGCCATGTTTGCACTCACACAGACAGAACAACACGTATGAGGCGGGGATAGGGTACAGCTATTCTGATTGGTCACTAACTGGAGGCACGCTGGCAAGAGGCAAAGCAATGCCAGCCAATCATTTGGTAGAGTCTGTGGGCGTTGCCACGCAACATACAGGTGATGTCAGTGGCTGAGCGACCTTCCCAGAGGTAGAAGGGCGGAATGAGAGGCTGTAGGTGCAGGTCACGTGCTGTGTAGCGTTACCTACATGTGTGGATGCTGGAGAGATGCTCTGACAATGGCTTATCTTTCTTAGAGATTGTGTTCTCCAGATATCTGCATTCCAGCTCTGTGTAGAATTATTCATTATTGCAGTTTATGTATGATGATTAGACAAATACACCATTGCATTGTAATACAGCAATGCAACTTCAGCACACTCCATCAAAGCATACCTAAACTCAGAGTTTTCACTTTACATAAAAGGTTAGACATCCCCTTTATTTAAACTAAAAATTCTGTTTGTGTTTTTTTAAAGAGCAACACTCTTTCTAAAAAAAACCACCCTCTGGGGTCTGCGGTTTGAGAAAAAGGGTGAAGTAGGAAGAAGAGAGAAGAAGATGGTGGCGCCTGGTGCTCCCTCTGCCCCGGGCCGAAGACAGATACCAGGAGCAGTTATTTTGTATTGAATGCAATTTAAATGAATTTGAAATTCCTGCCCCACCCCGAAGGAACGTCCGCTTGCACCCACATCACCGGGAACTCCCTGGTGACTCATCGAGTGCAGAGAACCCCGGCCAGAGGAAGGGAGAAGACTCGTAGGACGACGCGGGACGCCGGTGGACAGGTATTTCCCAAAGGTTTACCTAGCATCCTTTTTCTACCTTGAGTCACACTCGGGGTTACTGCTGGGGAGGTTAAAAGGGTTGTCTACTCTTTTATGTAAAGTAAAAATGTTAAGTTTAGGTACGCTTTAAAAATGGAACTTTAGTGGTAGTGCACTACTGTGCATTGTGGTGCTATATCAGAAGAAATGATGAATGTCTGATTTTGCTTCAGACACATTAAGGGACAACATACCAGACAGGTGTGCATAGGCCCACTAGAACTGGTAAAACGTGTTTAAAGGACTGTGGTAAACTCTTGTATCCAAGAATATTCAAAATTGTACAATCAGGTTAAAGGGCAGTGAAATAATATTGATCATTTAAACTCACATTTCCTCCCTCCTTTCTTGGTGCTGACATGTTCGCCCAATCTTCTTTGTTTGGGTCTTTAGCCACCTTTAGTGCCCAGGCTGGAATGACGTAACTCCTGCACATGTAATTAAAGGGACCTAAATTAAAATTTCTACCTTTTATACAAGGTAAAAATTCCCATCTTTTTTGGGTAGGGGGTTTAAAACAGGACACAATGGGAGCACAGAGACTTCGAGGATACACAAGTCATGGATCCAGAAAGGCTTCTGGCTGCTTTTTCTTCAATGGGATAACAAAATGCAAATCTCACGTCCGATTTTGTGCCTGTGCAGTGCAATCTGGTAACATAGAAAAATGGGCAAAAAGACGGCGGCGCCCAGAGCTTCTTTCGCACTGTGACGAAGGAAGATACCGGGACGACGTGGGGCCTGCTCCAGGAAAATCCTGAAGGGATCAACGGTGAGGAAGTAAACCCCCAGTTTACTTCCTCATTAAGAGTTCACTGATTCCTGGTATCCTTCTATGCAAGGACTGAACAATAAGCTGCACATCTGCATGGGTGTTCCCTCATTCCAGACATATGCCAGGATTGTGTACTAAGTACACAGTACAATAAATAGAAAATTACGAACAGGCAGGTACATTGTTTAACCACATAGCCCTGTCAAGAACAACAAGAACCTGCCTCCTAACATTTTTTTAAGCTTAATTCCACTTAAAGCTGCCATTGGGAAGCTGTGTATCACAATGTATCCCATGGGCTGGGACTGTTGATTCTAGATGCTGGAGAAGAATGAGCCTAAATTATGATTTTTTTTAAAACTCCATTAAAGGTATGAGCCTAAGAGTGGATTCAGTACCTAAAAAGACCTTGTGACCAACCTAAAAATGAGGTAAAAAAACAGAATAGTTAAATATTTAAAATTTTTTAAAATTTCCTAATAACTGTTTTTATTCTTTTGTAAATTGTCTCCAAAGTTGGCAACCCCAACAGCAGTCTTGTGGCTTTTGGTTGTCTACACAAAGCTTTTACAAATAAATAAGATGTTTAAAGTTTATTATATGCCCATATAATATTATTTAAAGGTATTTTTGAAAAAAGTGGTTTGTGAACAAAGTCTCCTTCAGCACAAAGTCAGAAAGCACCAAGGTTCATTTCATTTTGGCAAATCTTCATTTTTGATGTATAGATGTTTCCCACTAGGGGGCAGTATCCAAGTTGTAGTTTATGGACTTATATGACATATGGTGTTGCTGGTGAAAAGCTAGTCACTTCTTTATTAAGCGCTTGGGTTTACCAGGGATGTGGAATGTTCAGTTTTCCTAAGAAGTCATGGGGGGACACTCATAATTGCTTTGCCAACTTTTTTATCAGCTGTGTGATCTATTACATTCTGTACAGACTAAAACTAGATTTCCATGTCCTTCATAAACTTTTTCTGTTATCTGAAGTTTAATCCTTCTTTACAACAGGTTTAGTGCTTGGTGAGTACCCATGAGTCCTCATCCCTGTGAACATACAAGTCATGACTCCTTCTCACACCTATGGGCAAATGAGGAGGTGGAGGAGAAAAAAATGATAAAAAAGTTCTACCCAAAACAACACTTTATGATCTATTTATAAAACAGGGAATCTCACACTCCCTCAGACTTTCCCTGGTAGGAAATAATTACTACAATTAAAACACATGGACCTGGAAGATTCCTATGATGAAATTATTGAGGGAATGTCTAATGCCCTGTTTTAAAAATAGAGCGCTTTGTGTAATACTTGGGATTATTTACCTTAACTTCTTGATTTTTTTTTTTATTTTTTTTTCTCATTTTTTTTCTATGCAGACCAGCAAAACTTTTTTATATCTGTTTTCCTTGTTTTGAAACTTTGGGTAGGGTCTACACGGGCCTTTTAAAAAAACACATGTAAATGTTCCTATTGCATTTATATGCATTTTAAGCACTGTTATTAGCGTTTTAAAGCTTGCCTTTAAAACACTCAAAATTGCCTATGCCGCGTTTTCCTGCGTTTTCCCTCATTTTTAACCTGTTTACATTTTAAGTGCTTAAAAACGTGGGGAAAACGTCCCTTTGATATCAATGGAAGCGTTTAATTGTGTTTAGCTACGTTTTCCAGCTTTAACTCAGCGTTTCAATTTTTTAAACGTTGCAAGGATAAAGCTCATAAACGTGCCTCAAGGAAACATCCTGGTGTAGATTAGCCTATTGAAATGCATAGGGATTTCAAACAAGGGCTTTAAAAGCCTCAGGTTAAATGCTTGGGAAAACGTCCATGTAGACTAACAGTAATAGTTCTAAAAATGTTGAACAAGATTTTAGATGAAATGTAAAATTGTTTGTGCAGACACATCATATTGTAAATATTTGTTTTATCTTACAATAAATAAAGAATGTTGTATTAAATATAATAAATGAAATCTGTGTGTTTTTGTATTTTTTATTTATTTAATTCTAGTAAATCCAGAAAATGTATTTACAGAATTTACTCTCACGAGACGATCAGACATATAAAGCGGTAACAAGAAAAGCTAGAATTCAAGACAAAAAAGACATAGAGGAATAGTCTAATGAGAGCAATAGCTTAAAATCCAAAGTAACGATAACACAGCTCAACAAAAACATTTTTTTTCACTTGCCAAGGAATTTTAAATATATTTAGTGTATTTCAGGTCTGCCTAATTTCAGAAATGACATCAGTTTCATTGAATTAATCTAGTTCTTGTGATGTAGGAATCAGAATAGACGATTTTACCAACAACAAATGTTAACACAGCATATTAATTTCAATCTTTACACCAGTGTTTTGTATTTTATATATTAAATGTAGCTTTATTTTTATGAAATTTTCATTTGACTTCCTTTTATCCATACATTTTCTTTTTTTACAGAAATATGAGTTCTTCAAGAAGAAGCTGTTTTACTGACCCTAATTTATTTGGTACATTTGTGGTGAATATTCTCAGCAAAAACAGAGAAGAAACATTACAGAATTTGTGAATCAAGCATATCTTGCATATTTTGGTATTAAACTGGGCGACCAAGATAAGTATTGGGCTCCCTATATGTTATGCAAAACTTGTGCAGAGTGTCTACGTCAGTGGAAAAATGGAAAACTGAAAAGTTTGAAATTTAGTGTACCTATGGTATGTGAAGAGCCCAAAAATCATCATAATGATTGTTATTTTTGTGCTGTGAATGTAAAAGGTTTCAATCGTTACAAGAAAAACAAATAGGAATACCCTGATTTGGAATCAGCAAGACGACCTGTGCCGCATGGTGCTGATGTTCCCATACCAGTGTTCAGTACGCTTCCTGATATTCCTGTATCTGACATGGAGGATATACAGGGAGTGTAATCCAGGAGTTAGCAGTGGAAGTGAATATGAAGAAAGTGTTTCATCAAACCAGCAGTTCTCCCAAGACGAGCTCAATGATTTAATACGTGACCTAAGTCTGTCAAAACAAGCATCTGAACATTTAGCATTCAGGCTAAAAGAAAAGAACTGCCAGAGACCGGAAGTTAAAATAACGATTTATAAGAAAAGAGAGGTGACCCTCCTACCTTATTTCAGTGAAGATGGAGACTTAATGTACTGTTGTAACAGCCGTGGACTACTAACCCATATGGGAGTACCAGAATACCGAGAAGAAGACAGTAGACAGTTCCACTCGAAGTTTTAAATCTTTTTTTCTGCATAATGGCAACTGCTATGCATCAATCCTAATTGGTCACTCAACAAAACTTAAAGAAAAATATCAAAATGGTCCTACAAAAGCTTTGCTATCATGAACACCAATGGTCTATATGTGTTGATTTAAAATGGTGAACTTCCTACTTGGACAGCAAAGTGAATACACAAAGTATCCATGTTTCATCTGCTTGTGGGATAGTGGAGCAAAGCAGGATCACTGGAAAAAAAGTGACATGGCCTCCCAGGGAAAACATGAAAAAGGTACAGTGAACATCATTAATAAGCCAATGGTTGACAAAGGAAAAAAAACATTCTCCCTCCACTACATAAAAAGTTGGGATTAATAAAGCAATTTTTTAGATCTCTGAACAAAGACCGTGATTGCTTCAAAAACATTTGTAGATTCTTCCTTTGATTGAGTACTGACAAATTTAAAGCAGGAATCTTTGATGGACCCCAGATTCAGAAACTGATAAATTATTCAAATTTCACAAGTTACATGACTGATACTGAAGCTTCTGGGTGGCACAGCTATGTCATGGTTGTCAAAAACTTCTTGGGTAACCATAAAGCAAAAAATTATGTAGAACTAGTACAAAACTTAATCTTAAACTTTAAAAATGTGGGTGCTACTATCAGCATAAGGATACACCATCTCGATAGCCATCTCGATATCTAGAGCCAACCTAGCAAAACCAATACCATATTTGTAATCTGTGCATCAAACATAACCTAAAATTACTTTAATCTGTTAGGCAAGAAAATGTTTGTTGATCAGTGTAATCTATAGGCTAATAAATGTAAAAAGAAAACTTTATGTCCACTAAGCTTTTAATTTTTTTTTTGTTAAAAGGAATTAGGGTTTAGCATGTCGGTTTCTAGGAACGAAAGACAAAGTGTGTGAAAGAGTGAAGGAGAATGTAGGGGAAGTAAAACAGAAATAAGAAAATAAACAAGGGTATGAGGAGGAGGGAGGAAAAAGTTAAAGACTTAATCATTACAAAGCTATTGTGTGGGATATATTACAAGTGAAAAAAGGAAGCCCTGACAACTTAGACGTTAGAATGTAAAAGATCCAGACTGAATGCTAAAAAAAGGCATGTGGACCAACTTATAAAGCCTGATGTAATGCGCCTGGGCACACAAACCACAGCCAACTCCAAATATCCTTTTATCAAGTTTTATTATCGTCATAAAACAAGACAAGGGTTATTTACAGATGTTAAGTCCGATAAGCGTAGTACAGGAGGGTAAGGCAAAGGCAGGTCAGGAACAATCCGAGGTCAGGGCAAGCAGAGTTCAGGCAAGAGTCAGGTTTCAGACCAGGTCCCTATGGGAATGACAAACTGGATTAACATAAACCAACACAAGGACGCACCCAAGCACACTGTTCACAGAGGCTTATAGTGGCCAATGGTGTTCAGGACAGGTTCCCTTAAATGGCCAGCGTGACCAATGACCTTGCGCCACCTGGCACCATTTGATAGGAGGGTAACTAAATCCCCTGCAGCCAATCAGAACTCAAAATAACTATGCCCCGCCCCGGGGCGAGGCAGCCGAGTGCCACGCCCTCGGGGGGTACAAGAGGCACATGTGGTAGCGTGCGAACCTCCTCCCACAGCACCTCTGGGACGTGCCCTACTTTGCACCTCCCCGGGGATCCCCGCCTGCAGAGAGAGACACGCTGCGAGCAGGGCAGCAGCCTCGGCCATGCTGCCTGCTGCAGCGGCATCTCCCTCTGTGGCTGGGTTTCCCCAGGGACACCGCGGGGTCGCAGGACGGGTAAGTTCCTTACACCTGATTTATTAAAGCTCTCCAAGGCTGGAGAGAATACACCTTTGTCGGTGAAGCTAGGTGATCCAGCAAACCTGGAATGGATTTCTACAAAGTCATTTACGTTTTTGTTAGCAAATGTTTTGAATTCTTGACCAGATCCCTTCCAGGTTTGCTGGATCACCCATCCTAATTGATGAAAGTATATCCTCTCCAGTCTTGGAGAGCTTTATTGAATCAGGCCCAGAGAGTCACAAGAAGTCTGCATCACCCCATCTGTTTTGTCAGGACTGAGCACATTTTTATAGTCATCCAGAATGACCAGAATATTTACTTTAAATGTGGAAAAGTTGGTCCATTTTTTATGTTTTGGCAAGTAAGGCCAAATATTTTTGTCTACCACAACTGTGTATAGACTGTGAAAAAAGTTAAAGTCATTGGAGGAACTGTGCTTGCTCCAATAAATAAAAAATTCACAAATGCAAAAATGCGGGCAAACTTGTTTGAGTCCTTGGAGAGGTTTAAGCGGGTATGGTCCCCTTGGTTGGATAATTTGGAAATAATGGGCCTTTGTGCCTCAGACATTTTTTTCACTAATCTGGGCGATGACAGCTGATCTTGTTTCCTTTCCCTCCCTACCAAATCTCTCCTCTCATGCCCTTCCTTACTCCCCCTTCCTTTTTATAATTTTTTTATACTTTTTTCTTTCTTGCTCTTTACTTCTTTTCTTTCTCTTGTCTTTTTCTTTTCATATTATTGTAACAACGCTACCCGAATTGGACTTCTATGTTAAATTACCAAGACTTGTTTGTGCAGACACTGTTTTTTTTTGGTTTTACTGCAGAAAAGACATACTATGTGTTGTGTACAGTATTCTTGTGTACGGTTTGCATCTTCTTTAAAATGTGCACAGCTTACTGTATTAGCTTATCCAGAGAGGCATCATGCTAGGGGTTCATACCATCGAGCTAATCACCACGAACAAAGGGCCAAATCTATGTTAAATTTCCACCCATGAAAGGTTTTACATTATCTCTGGCCTGTATTTTTGGCAGTACAAAATTTTGACTCTTCTGATTAAACCCAGGAATAGCATTGTCACCTAAGCCTCAGACTCTGGACTCTCCTTTTTTATGTTCAAATCCACCTCCCTCATTTTTGATAATCTGGTATATTTGAATACTATAATTTACTTTTGGTTACTGGTCATGTTGTCATTTTTTGTTCCTATATTTATTGTTTATTAATATAAAAAGGTTAAAAAAATAATTCCAGAAACTTTAATAAAAATGACTTGTTTAAAAGGTTTCAGAACTGGTGTAAAATATTCCTAAAATGTGTTCAGGGTGATTTGAAACTCTGCCCTGTTTTTAGGGTCACCATTGATTTGAGAGACCAATCAGAAATGATCAAGGGCGTGGTCAAGTGTCTCTCTTATCCATACCCCATCTCTATTCCTCCTTTTATCCTGTAATACTTTACGTATATTATCCATATCTTTATTAATATTGGTCCTATTTTTATTAATATTGCATTTCATTCTATCTCTACATGTTTGTTACTGTTTCCCTTTTACATTGCTGTAATGATCTTTCTGTTACTGTATATCTGAGATCCAAATTGAAATACAAAAGTAAAAAAAGAAGGAAATGAAATACAAATAATTATAAATAAAATATTTTATTTTGATGTGAAATGTTTTTTTTCTAAAAATAAATAAGGTTTAGGGTAATGCAGCCTGTAATTGCAATCATGTAAACAGAAAATATAAGAGATCAGCAGAATATCCCAGCAAAATAGATGTCATAACATCAGTTATAAACAAAGAATGCACTAGTTGAATACAAAACAAAAAATACTTTTTAAATAAAAATAGAAAAATAATACACAAAAAAGAAAATTACCACGAGTCGATACAGGAATAAAAAGCTGTAAACTATGCTTAGCATAGTGCAGTTACTGCTGCCTATGAAGTTGACTTTATATCTGTATATAGGTATCAATTTATGTGAAGGAAAAGATTTTCAACATTAAGCTTGTGGAAATGACATATATATGTAAATTAAATTATATTTTGTAAATGAGTGCTTTCTACTTTTTGCTGACTTGGAGCAAATGTGATTATCTTATGTGAGTATTGCGTTTATATCGTTTTCAAAGAAATGAGAACAAAGTTCAGCGTTAGCAGCACATCATTCCTTGAAATCATGAAAGCTACACAGATTTTAGTAGGTTACAGTGCAATCACCTACCCACCAGTTTGTTAAATTGCTCCAGGATCTCACCCCAAGGTATAGAATTCTCTTGCCAGCTGTCAGACATCTAAAGACATGCCTCAGGGTTATCTATCCTAACTTATCATTTAAAGTGCCCTTACTATTTAATCCAGTCTTATAATTATGTTTATTTTCATAATGTTGAGTAAGGTTTAAAACACATACAAGCCAAGCCGATCAAGCAATCATTAGTGTTAGATGCATTCAAATATTATTAGAGTTGGAAAAATGTAAACGGCATATGGGCAGAGAGATCAGTTTAATTGCATAGTTCATTGTAGTATGATGTGTAAGGACTTCAGACAAGTATTGATGCTTCTGAAATACAAATCATTTCTTGTAGACAAATGCTTTAATGTACATTTGTGACAGTTGTCCAGAAGGATGCTTAACAAACATCTATCCATCCACTGCATCAAAGATTTAAGTGCTTAAATGTAAAAAAAAATGGAGTTGAAATGGAAAGTATATCCTTATGACTTCAGCACATACTGTACTACTTATAGAGCTTTCCATTATCTCTTGCTATCTGTTTTATCAGTTCTCTTTCTTTCAGTATGTGCACTGGTGCTGTATTAGAAAATATTTGACCAAAGTTGTGAATCAGTTTACGCCCATGAAGTTCTTTTCTATATAAGAAGTTCAGTTACGTTCAAGGCATCATGGAAAGAGTTCTGGTTTCACTGATTTTAGTGCTTGATAAACAAGGTTTCAAGCAACACCTCTTCCAGATTAATTTCCCCAGAGATAGGTTTGAAGAAAAGTTCTGTGATAACTTTGGAGTCTATAGCCTTGACAAAGTCCACAGCTTCCAGCATCCATGCAAAACGAGTGTGACTTCTGCTGTGTAGCATTGAAGTAAACTCCATCAGTGTTTGCTGTGCTTCCAGCTGCAGGGTCTGAACATACTGGGGGTACCTCATACCACTAATACCTGGGAACCAAGCAAAGTGAACAGAAACAAATTAGAATGAAACACATTTTTTATTCAGACCTAAGGCATAACATGAACAGCATAGTGGTTTATCAGTGGTAACTATTTTTATTGGAATGAGCATGTGCTGGAAATATTCAAATAGGTAGAAGTAGCAATTTAAATATTGTCAGAAGTTCTCAAACTAGTCTAACTCCAAAGTTTTTCCATAACTTTCTTTCCTAAAATTAAAGTCACAATTAGAAATACAATCCTAGCACTAACTGCGTCAGCGTCCTAAACACAAACAAATTTTAAACGTTTTGACTTAGCTTTAATGCTATTTTTAATGAATAATGTTAATGATTGCTACCTTCTACCTTTTACCTCTTTATCCAGTAGCTATATGCTATAGTTATACTGTAGCAATTGTGCAATAGATGGGTCAAGATCAGTATGTTTGATAGGAATACCATATCATAGACAAAATACCATTTATGACTATGTCCTAGTTGAACTATGATAACATAGGAGCTCCTGGCTCTACCAGTCTCTTCAATCTGAGGTTTTCCTTATCTGAGTCACAGCCACATGCAAAAAAAGGGTTTTAACCAATGGGAAGTTTTTGGACTGGAGTTGAGCCCGCAGCAGAACATGGCAGCTCATGGGGTGGGTCTGAAATGGCCCTAATGTGGTCTGGCCTCACGTAACTACAATTAAACCTACATAGTTTAGATTTTGCAGGCAGCAGTTTAAGGTGTGTTTAAACCTAGTATAGGTTAGTCTTAATTCATTTATTTATATAAGCATCCCCAGTGTATCACTAAGAACACTGGGGATAGGACGTGAAAATATAAAGCCAGCATTTTCAGCTGATGCCACATATTGATGCCACTAATTTTCAAGCAATTCTGTAGCAGTACCTGTTATTTAAAGTTATATAAAACATAAAAATAGATGTAATGTCTCTCTAGAAAACATTGTTCATGTGCTCTTTAGTAAAATTTTTAAGACATAGTTAGACATAATTATAAGAAATAATTTAATGTATACATTGCGCCCAAAGCAATATTCAAATATTGCCCATTACTATGGGGTAACAGCAGACTTAGTTTGCTGCTATTACTCACAGTTTCCTTCAAAATCATCCCATACATACATACAGCAATAACAGTGTCTACAGATCACCCTATGAGAGCAAGCAAACATTTTTCAAATATTACTGGAGTTTCATGAAAATTAAAACAATTCCAATGTAGAAATGTAGGAAAAGGAATATAGTTTAGGTACCAATTATACCTAAAAATTCACTGCCATGTCACTGACTTTAAGAAATATCATACTTTGTTCATCTCTACCATTATAGTGACTGAGAATTTACACTGAAAAAAAAGAACATCCTTTTTAACTATTAGAACTCGTATCCTTGTTTAGACCACTCAGTTATGTATGCTAGGAAGCAGAAGTGCCTACACTGGCCATGTTTATTCTGCTATAGTATTTTATAAAGCACCACAAAGCATTAATAAAAGGTGACTACTAATGCTTTGTGTTGATTGGCACCCAGTTACAAATCAGCTTTCCCAGCCTTCTGTTCCTGTTAGAATTAGGAGATTCTTGCTTTAATACCAAAACCCTTGGACCCCTAATGCTACAGCATACAAAGTTTTAATCTCTTGATGCCACAGCATTTGATGATTTAATCATCACTCAGTAAGAACTTCCTCATGCTTGCTGTATTTACCCAATAAGAACAGCATTCAGTAAGGTCTTACATAACTGTAACTCAAAATCAAATGTATGAAGTCAAATTTATGCATTTGTGTTTTATTCTTAGATAAGCTTTTTTTCATTTAGGAAAGTTATAACTCTCTGTAGTTGTTTTCAGTAGGGGTATGTTATAGATCCAGTTTCTATACAGCTAGGTAAATTCTTTAGAATAAGCAAAAACTTACCGGGATTAAACAGCACCATCCCTTTAAGATATGCATACTCTTTTGTACAAATGTCCAAACTCCACAGTTTATGTAGAAGCATCCGTATCCGTTGGACATCTCTGAAAGGAACTCCAGCATCAGATCTCACTGTGGTATCAATATTTGAAGACTGATTAAGAAGAATTTTCTTCAGGAGACTGGGGACAGAAAGTTGTATCCATTCAAAATCCACTCTTTCCTGGGCCAGTCCTAAAACAAAAAGTGGAGCCCAGCACTTGTGTATGAGAAGGATCTGATCTTCTTGTGGCAGCTGGTAGAAGGATGGGACATTTTTAATAAAAGCCACTGTCTTTAATAAAACTTCAGATGCTTTTTTGCAGATAACTTCAGAGTTTTTAAGCACCACTTTCCGGTTGCCCTCGCAAGGACACTGTGACACCTTTCTGTTTTCACATGGGCATCCTCCAGTTGAATTACAGCTGTATTGATACTCTTGCTGACTGTTAGGTTTCGGTGTAAATTCTGAATTGAGCATTTGGAAAAGAATGCTTTTGACTGGATCTCTATTACATTGACAGGTACTAGACCTTTCAGACTTACAAGCCATTGCCGTGCTGTACGTGTCTGTAAATGGAGCCCTTAAACTACTGAAAACTGTGTCAGGCATGAGGCAAACTGTTTTCCTGCTAGATTAGTAGGTTATGTGATTATATAGCCATTCAGCAGTAATGTGACCTTGTGGTGTGTCATAATTGCCTTGAACTTTATTCTTACTAGTGTGTTTTCATTCACAATCCAGGAAGGCGTGATTTCAGCTGCAATATCTGGAAGAATGACACTTATCTGTATGAGGGAGCTAGTCTCTGATAGGAATGGAACAATTAGAAAATGTGTGTCCTCTGTCACTCAGATATGGTGGAAAGCTGTGCCATGATATCAAGGACACCTATAAAACTTGCCAACGTTAAAACTTTTCCTAGCAGTCTGAAGATGAATTTATGATATGACAACCCACTTACAGGCCAAAGAGTTTACTAATAGTTCACTCCTTAGAGAGGGTTTTTTTAGCTTAACATTTATTAGAGGAAGTAAACTTGTTGGTGTGGGTGGCATTCTTGCCAATTATAGCATATGCCTACTTTTTTATCCAAGATCCTGTCCCTCTTGCATCCCCTGAAGCCACAATCTTGCTAACAACTCTTCCAGGTCCGCTGCAATCCTATTCGGGCATTGGTTGGCTACTGCTTTTGTAATGTCTGCATGTGTGCAGGAGTAACATTGTCTCTTGTTTCTAGCAGTTCTCAGCAGTGCAGAGAAAGGAGCCAGATTCCCCAATGCATGGCTTGTGAGCTTTGCAGTGTAAATATAGAACATGGAGTCACCAGGAGCTGGAGAAAAATGTTTTAAATAGTTACATAGTTAGAAAAAAGACATAAGTCCATCAAGTTCAACCACTAGAGAAATAAACATATCCCAGATATAAAACCCTATAAGACATAGTTGATCCAGAAGACGTCAAAAAAACCCTGGTACAATTTACTTCAACAGGAGAAAAAAATTCCTTCCTGATTCCATGACGCAATCGCATGTTCCCTGGATCAACAGTCTTTGTTATTCTTACTTTAAAACCTTAATACCCAGTTATATTCTGTGCTTCTAGAAAAACATCTAGCTTTTTCTTAAAGCAATCTATAGAACTTGCTGCAACTACTTCCTGAGGGAGCTGATTCCACATTTTCACAGACCTTACAGTGAAGAATCTCTTTCTTATCCAGGGCTTAAACTTCTTTTCCTCCAGACACAAAGAGTGCCCTCTTGTTCGTTGTAATGACCTTAAAGTGAATATTGGGGAAGAGAGCTCTCTATATGGAGCATTTATATATTTATACAGGGTGATCATATCCCCCCTTATACGTCTCTTCTGAAGGGAGAATGGATTCAGTTCAGTTAATCTCTCCTCATAGCTGACCTCCTCCTTTTAATAGTTTAGTTGCCCTTCCCTGCACTTTCTCCAATATCCATTTTCACAACAACAAGAAAAAGTCTGCATAGCTCTTCTGCCAAAAACTTCTGCTTCCGGGTGACTTTTTGTTCTAGTTAGTTTACTCCTGCTTTACATGGATATAGAACAATTGCATAGGTTGCAATTACAATAGTAAGAAGACTGGTCACACCATTTTTGTGATGTTCTACTGTGCTCAGTCATCTGGCTAGAGCTTGTTGACAAAACTGTGTTACCTAATTTCAGAGGAAAAAGGTTAGGTCACTAACCCCACTAAACATGAGAAAGGAGCAGGAGCACGGCTGTTTTGCCAGATAAAATGGTTTCTATTAATTTAATAAATAGTTTTAAAATCCCAAAGCAATTCTGTAAGTGCTGCTATTATTTTGATATCAGTACTAAGTTGGAGTTCTCCAAATGTCACCTCTACAAAGATTTCCCATTATAATGAAATGGCCTAAAATGGCAAACACAGTTTATTGAATTGACATCTATGGCCTTCTGAGGAGTAAATCATTTAGTGATCAAATGGTTATCTCACTGCTAGGTCACCTTCTGTACTAGTCTCTAGACACTGTGTTTGTGTAGATTTGTGCACAGAAATAATGTTTTAACAAAGAAGCTAGGGTCTTTGAATTTCCTACTATTGTTAAAGATATTCAAGTATATTCCATATATTTAAAGCCTCTGATGATTTGTCCTGGGATTACATCTCATAGGTTATTAAAAATTGGATTTTTGGGACAATTTAGAAGCATGCACTTCATTCATTATTTATTACATATTTGTCTCCATTACCTATGCAGAATATCTTTTACATATATTCAACATATTGTGAGGGCTTAAGCTCAAGATCGCCTTTGCGATCACTTGTCTGATTCATCCAATTCAGAGCACACACTGAGGTAAAGGTGTTAAGCTGACTTGTAGGCACTTACTAAACATCAGACATCCCTGTCTATCAGCTGGAGGGCTTCTCCCTGTCAGGTCAAACAAAGCTTTCAGCAACCTTTTACTCACTTTTGAGCTAAATCTCCCAGACTGACTTTCTGGGTCTCTCAGCCGAGCTCCCTTACAGACCGACTGTCTGCGCCTGCAAACAGAGCTCTCTCTCTCTCACACAGTCCACCTGGCTGTGTCTCTCTAAGCCAAGCTGAGCCCGCACAGATCCCTGTCTGTGTCTCTCCAAATTAGGCTCCTGACTGAGCTCCTGGCTCTGGGTTATATCCCAACCCTCAGTGTTTCCTCATCAATTATCTCCCAGGTCTTCCACCTGCTACTTCACACAGGAGAGGAATCTTGGGCAAATATACGTCACAAAAAAGAGGAATCCTGGGCAAATTTATCTCCCTTCCACCTCCAATCCTGCATTGGTGTCACAATATGCATAGGCATCAGACATGGATAGTTATTTTCCACACTGCTTTCTATCCCAGTGATCTCTTTACAATAGAAAGAGCCATCCAAACGTCTCAGGAAAAAAAAAAAGCAAACCATCATGCATCATGGCATACCAACAACCCTCTCTAAATGTTTTGTCTCTTTCTAACCCATTACAACTGTTTAAAACAATTTGATGACATCTCAAGCTATATTTAGTCATAAGAAATTATTATGTCTCAAAACAAATATCTCCCTAAATTATAATACACCAAATGAAAATATGAATTACATTTCAAGGGACTAACATAGTCCTAGATTATCCAAAAGTCAAAATCACTCAATACTCTTCCTTACACCCTGACAAATTATTACTTTCTACTGAGATCTCTCACCTCTCTTTCACAACATCCTACATAGCAGAACCATTTCATTTATATGGAAACACACCCTGAATACCCTGCACCATTCTCTAGATTCACAAAACTGAAGATAGTTCCAAATGAATACCCCTTTATGTATTTTTTGAGGGGGTACCTAACTGTGATTCTATTCCAACAAGGGCTCCGATATGGTTACCTCTTTCATTTAACCCGCTAATTTAAGGCTACCTACCCTTTAGTTGACAATTTTTAAATCTAATATAATTTCTTACAAATGTACATTGGATGTAACCACTGAGCATTTCTTCCCTAACACTCCCATATCTTTAAACATATATGTGTAAAATCCTCTAAATTAATTGAAATGATTTTGCCTCTCTTAGCTAATATGTGGTTACTCAATAAGCAAGTTGAATAAAATACATGTGTCTATTAAGTCTAACAGAAAAGTAAAAATTATGCATCCACACAATCCTAAACCACAGGTGATCCAGATAGAGACAAAAAAATCTCTCAAAGTGTACTGAACTTGCTCCAACAGGGTAAAATCTCTTCTGATTCCCTAAAGCAATTGGATAGTCGCTGAATCATTTTATTATATGGGCTCTTTACCTATCACTCTCTCATATGTAAAGAAATTGTAACATGAAATTGAAATAGAATTGTGAAATGACTTACAGTGGTGTTTCAATGTTTGTGAACCGTTTAGATTTTTCTATATTTTATATGAATGAAATATTAAATAAATATATATATATATATATATATATATATGATCTAAAACATCATTTCAAGTCCTAAATGTAGAAGAAAAGCTTTATTATTAAAAAAAAATAATATATTTGGTCATGTATTTATTGAATTAAAAAGATCCAAAAAAGGCATCTGCATCTGGCAAAATGAAATGAATCATGCTCTCAGTATTTGGTGTGACTCTGCAGCAATAACTGCGATTAAACATTTGCAGGAACTGCTGATAGGTCCTCGACTGATCCTCCATTTGCCTATTACTCCATACAGAACAGCTTCAGCCCTTGCAGTTTGGTGGGTTTTCTCACATGAACTGCTCACTTTAGGTGTTCCCACAATATTTTAACTCAATTAAGATCATGACTTTGACTTGGCCATTCCAGAACTTTCACTCTTCTCTCCTTTTACCATTCTTTGTCACTGGATCTATTTAGGGTATGTGATAAAAAATGAATTATTTAAAATATCATTTCCATCTTAATGAAGTGGGGAAAAAGAACCAGTAAGCACAAAATATTTGCAGAATACAATTCAGTTTAAAGAGCTCATTCACACTGACTTGAATTTCAGAAGCAAGCCCGAATCTTAATTGACTTTGAGTTACTTGAGGGATAGCTTTTCAATATTTATAAGCTTTATTTGCATGCACATTGATTGGCTGTGTAAATATATGATGATGATGATACGAACATTAAAGAAATTATCTGTCTTCGGACTTGTGTCATACAAGGTACAAAGCATTGACCAGGAAATATCAGCTACGTTATCCCAGAACAAGTATGTTCCAACTACAATTTAGAGAATAGTTTCCTCCATCACAGACTTTTCACCGAAACATTTTTTCTTGGTGTCAATGTCTTTTTTCCACTTGGCCTAGAAATATTTAATCTGTGAATGCCAGAACCTGTAAATATTACTTCTTTGCATAACTTAGACCAATAAAGTCACTTCAATGACACTTAATATACATTTACTTTTCATTTTACTGCTACACAGAACATAAAAATGTTC
The DNA here is from genome assembly GCF_032062135.1 of Pyxicephalus adspersus. Taxonomy (NCBI): domain Eukaryota; kingdom Metazoa; phylum Chordata; class Amphibia; order Anura; family Pyxicephalidae; genus Pyxicephalus; species Pyxicephalus adspersus. The sequence continues at coordinate 70,327,626 of NC_092861.1, read as the reverse complement.
TAATTTCTCGAACTTTGGAGTGTTAAGCTATTTTAAAGATTTTTTTACTCTGGAAAATATGTAGTTAGGTTTTCAGGTAATGGAATCTAGGCATTGGGCTGATTGCAACAAAAGTTGTTTGGAAAACTGTACATTAACCTGAGTGAATTCATTGACAGTTTCAAGTCAGGGTAAGAAAAGAAGGGGACAACTGGCCTCAACAGTGAGACATTTAGTGAAATTATTCAGTGTGACCAAAGGCCATGGGCCAGGCTCATTAAAGCTCTCCAAGGCTGGAAAAGATAGACTATCATGGGAGAACCTGGGTGATCCAGCAAACCTGTAATAGATTTAATAAAAATAATTTGCTATTAGTTGGGAAATGTTTTCAATCCTTCCATTCCAGGTTTGCTGGATGACCCAGGTTCTCCCATGATAGTCTATCTTCTCAAGTCTTCGAGAGCTTTAATACAGGGAGTCCCAAAAGTCACTACACACTTCCTTTTTTCTATTTCATTTTAGGTATCACTCAGAGACACTTGAGGCCATCAGCATTTGAAAACCTAAGCTACGTACACACGGCAGATTTTTAGCGCCCGATAATCGGCATCGGCCAAATATCGGGCGAAAATCTGCCGTGTGTACAGTCGGTGTCGTCCATCGTCCGGACGACTGTCCTGCCGGATCCACGGACGATGGACGACAACTGATCCTAATGAAAGGGAAGGGGGAGAGCGCGCAGCAGGGTGCCGCTTCGTCGCTCTCCCCCTCCCCTCTCCATAGAGCATGAAGGGTGCTGTATGTACAGCACCGTTCATGCATCGTGCAGTCCCTTGTCGTTGGAAAGGATCGTGAAAGATCCTTTCCAACGACAAAAATTGCAAGTGTGTACACAGCTTTAGGCTTTGCAGTTTTTGTAATCATATCATTCCCTAACCATGGCTCGCCAATTGACATTGGAGCAGCGTTGCAAAATTGCTGCTTGGCAAGAAGTTTTTTAGTCCCTGACTGCAGTTCAGTGCGAGTTTGAGAAGCTTTATGGCCGTTACACTGCTTCAACGCTTAACACAATTTACACTATTGATGGAAAATTTCTCGAAACAGGATCTGTTCTTGACAAACCATGCAGTGGAATGTCTGCTACTACCACCACCGATGAAAACACTGAACTTCTGGAGCAGGCGTTCATGCAAAGCCAGGGAAAGTCCATCCGGAGGGCTGCACTGTAACTTAGCATCAACAAATGCTCGATTCTGCAAAAATTGTTCAAAAACTTCAAGTGGAAGGTTATGATTCTCATGTGGAAATGTGTGAACCACTCGTACACCATTACCAAAACAACCCTCAGCTCTTGGAAAACTTATGGTTCATCAATGAGTCAATCCTTTATCTTTCTGGTCGGGTTAACCGACACAATTGTCAAATTTGGGGAAAATAAAACCCAGCCAAAATTCTGTGCTCCCCTGACCTTACACCTTGGTATTTTGTGGGTCTATATCAAAAGCAAGGTGTATCCACTAAGCCTCGTAACCTGTCTTAGCTTAAGGAAATAATCCACATGGCCTGCAGTGAGATTGGGGAAGAGGTGCTGCAAAACATCAGGGAGGCTTGTGTCTGAAGGTGGCTGAAAGTTGACAAAAATGGAGGTGCTCACATGGAGGTATACAACTAGTTATCAAGGCGTTTAAATGTGATGGCAAGCCTAGCAAGTAAAACTGCAATGACTCCTTTGTTGATCCAAAAAATATGAATAAACTCAGTTTCTTGTGTAATTTTTAGGAATTCATTAAAAGTGTAGAGTGACTTTTGGGACACCCGGTACATTGGGTCCTATGTACACATCTTTTGAATGTCCTGGAAGTTACTCTTCTAATATGCACTAATACTCTAATATACAAATATCTATTTTTATGAAGCTGGAACATGTTTGCTCTTTCCATCTGCTGAAGGTCTCTGTTGGTCAATCAATGTTTTGGGCTGTTTCACTAATAGGCAGCAACAAGATATGGGAGGGGGAAAGTCAATTCAGGTTCAGATTCAGTTCAGATTTCTTTAAACTTGCATGCATTTTTATCAAATGTGGATGCTCTCCTTGTCTTCAGATGCTCACTTTGTGATTATAGATACTGTAAGATACCTATGGATAATATTCAACAGTCATATAGCCTTACTGGACAGTTTTTCTTGGCACCAGCAAATGCCTCTCTGACCAAGTTTGATTAGGGAAATAGATATTGCTAAACAACTAATAATGTTTAAGGATCCAGAAGTGCAAGGATAATCATGGCCTGCTTTATTAAAACTCTCTAAGGCTGGAGAGGATACACTTTCATCAGTGAAGCTGGATGATCCAGCAAACCTGGAATATATTTCCTAAAAGTCATTGGCTATTTGTTAGCAAATGTTTTCAATCCTGGACCAGATCCCATTCTTGGTTTGCTGGATCACCCCGCTTCACTGATGAATGTGAATCTTCTCCAGCCTTGGAGAGCATAAATAAATCAGGCCCTAGGTGTCTAAATATCTGACCATGCTCTTCTGTCTCTGGGTACCTTTAGTAATGGGATGTACAGCGCTGCCTAAAATGATGGTGCTATATTTATATAAAATACAGTTTATTATTATTATTATTAATAATACTATTAATTAGGTTGTGGAAGGCAGAATTTAAGTAGAGATAAAAAAAGAATTTATTCCTGGGTGTTAAATATTGTTACCAACATGTAGTCCCCATAACAACTACTTTAAATAACTGAAAGTTAGAAGACATTTGTTGCTGTTATCTTTGTTTCCCATTGTCACACTACTTAATTACCTTCAAGCCATAAAGAACCGAATGACAGGGAATGATTAAAAGGTTTTACATTTCCTTTTAACTCAAGGTCCTGAGGTTTATTACCCTGAAGGTTAACACTAACTTTGTCTTTTACTTGTACTTTTTCTAGGTAACTCGTGAAAGAAAGGCTAATCATTTTCATAGCCTTGAGTAGGTTAGCAGGTTCAGTGCATGCATGCTTTCAAACAGTTTCTTATTGATATAGTAAACTCATATAATTATTTGTATCATTTCATAAGTAACTATACATGTGACCAGTATATCTGCAATGCACTGACATAAATATTGGTTCATCAAGTATTTTTTCTGATTATCTTAGAAAAGTTTATCTGCAGCATGATGTACAGGGAGCACTTTTTACTTTTGAATAATAGTACTGTTTGAAACAAACCTGTGTTTTAACTATTAAGAGGAAAAAACAGGCTTGCTTTACCCTACTGTATATATACATTGAAAACATGCAAATCTTCAGCCTCTTCACATTTTACATCCAGTACATGCAGTGGGAGCTGTGTACAGGATTGTATGGGCCTACATATGCCTGATGGGACCCTTCCAACAGTGATTGGTGACTGCTCACAAAGCCAGTCACAATGTAAATGGACAAATACAGATAAATAAGTGTCATTGAGAAAATATATGGTTTTGTTAAATGTAGTTAGAATTACAGTCATATGTAGATCATATATATGAATAGTGCAGATGACATCACATTCTATGTTACACCTGGTAGAGGAAGGAAAAGTAGGATGCCAAATTCAGAGGATATTTGGCATCATCTACTTTACTATTGCCTGCAAAGAGGATTGCAGGCTTGGATATGGCTATTAAGTGTATTGCTGTAGAATTGCAGTCCCTTTTTGGGATCTGGGCCCAGAATATTCTGGAAGAAATGTGTGGGCCAGGCCCCTTTCCAGGCCAGAAATTTAGAATGCCTCTGAAGCACCTGGACTCTGATAATAAAAAGACACCTGCCTTTGAGACTTGGGGAAGTTGCAGCCTGAGGCCTAAAGCTGGAAGTAGGTCTCCCACAGGTAGGTCTAATAGACCAGAGCCAGGTGGCAAAATGTTGCATATTTGTTTTTGTTATGACATTGCTCCCCGGTGAGGGAAAATCCTGGACGATTTGTTTGTGTTTTTTTATTGTGAATAAAAGTGGGCAAAGCGCCCTTAAATTAGAACCAAAGTCTGAAGTACCTTTCTGTAGTGAGTGCATTTTGAAGCGATTCCCCACACACCTATTAATTATTTGTTTGACCTTAATACACGTTACTTTTTTCAATGTGTACAAAAAAGCATGTTAAATTTTTTAAATGGAAAATTGAATACTTACCAACCATAATTTTCCTCTCTTGACATGCTCCATGTCAGCCTATGAAAAGGTTAATCCCCTTGCTCCTCCTTCTCTCAGGATTGTAAATCATTTTATTAAAGGTTACCCCTACACCTGGTGTTCTGTTCTAGTTACCCTTAAGTGATAAGGGGGCGATCCCATGCTGGCATGAAGCATGTCAGGAAAGGAAAATCACAGTGGGTAATTATTCAATTTTCCATTTTCCTTACAACTCTGTCAGCCTACAAATGGGAAATATTTAGATCAAGCAAGTGTGGGATGCTCAAAAATATTTATTTATGTAATGGAGGGGAAGGGGAGGAAGCGTTTTTAGCCCCTGGAGAAGCCATTTCTGATACTCTCCTGACTGAGGTGATTGCCTCAATAATGGATGTCTTTTGCGATAAGTATCTCAGAGGGATATTCTTGGTTGGTTTGAACTTGTCAGACGCAAGAAAAATCGAGTTCAAGGTAGATCCCATTTATGGAATCCTGGCCTTCTAGGAGGTTTAATTTCGGCGACTGCTTTAAAGAAATTTTATCACAAATGCATTTAAGGTCCAATAGAGGCCTGTTATTGCTGAGATGGCAGAGCCTTGACCTTTCAAGGTGTTAAGGCTGAACCCCCATTTCTGGGCCTTTTCTGGAGAAATTCCAGGAAATGCTGAACCTGGGTTGCTTTTAAGTTAAGAGGTAATTAATATTTAAAATTTGTTGCCACACTCTCTTGTAGGTGGAATTAGTACTGAACTTTCTTGCTTACATGAGCGTTTAGACTACATGCTCAGAGCACCCAAGGCTTATTAATCTCTTCCTTTCAATATCCATGCAGTCAGGCACAATTTCTATGGATTCGGCTGGAGTAGGGGTCCTTGTGAAGGGGAATTTCTGCGGGCTTGAGGTTAAAGAGGGGTCCATATCCTCAAATGTCACAAAAGTGGATACCAAAGGTATTTTAGCCAATTTAGAATGATTGCTAGCACCAGTATTGGCTCCCTTAGTAGACGTTTTAGAAACCTGTGGGAGAGGCATTAGCTAGCTGTAACTGCCAGTCCATCATCAGAGCATCCGACCCCAGGACTTGATGGCAAGGGAATCTCAAAATGAAATTCTCCAGTTTGTGATTCGTCAGTAAGGCAAATAGGTCTATTTGGTGAAGGAAGGAACATTTGACCAACATTTTGAATACCTTCTGGTGTAGGGACCACACATTTTTGTTGATTGATGTTTTTGACAGGATGTAGATTGCAGAAAGGTGAATCAAGATTTCTTGCACCCAGTTTATAATGGGGGCCACTTTTCTCAGTAGGTGTCTGCTGCAAGTGCCACCCTGATTCCTCACATATACGATGGCTGTAATGTTGTCCATCTTTAAAAGGACAGACTTTCTCTGTATTAGATCTTGGAAGGCTAGGAGGCATTGATTTGCTACTTTCACTGGGTCACTCCAGGACCCTTGCATGATCTATCCTTGACAGAGTGCTCCCCATACATCCTTGCTGGCATCTGAGGTGAGGCCTTCTCATTTGATGTGGACAAGGGGGAGACAATTGTGGAGGTTTTGTTTGTCTACCTAAATGAAAATATGATTGTTCAGATTTTCTGAATTCGATTGCTCTGGGAAGCATATCTGGAAAGGGTGCATTGTCCATTGGGCCTATTTTGTCATTGGGATGGTAGAGACCATTGTCTATGTCATTTTCAGACAGTGTTTTGCTGTAAGCAATACATCCTCGTGAACATGGTGGATTCTTTTCCTGATGGTGAGGATTTTTTACCCTGGTAAGGAGACAGTATTGACTACTGTGTCGATCTGAGCCCCGAGATGGATTAATGTCTGGGTAGGAGGAAGATTTCTCTTTCATATTCACCATCCCCCTGAAATCATTCAGTTGTTGTAAGGCTCCTTGTCTGTACTGTATAAGACGGATTTTGTCCTGTGATAAGTATAAAATTGTCTAAGTTGTGGTAGATTTGTATACCCTTCTGGTGCAGGTGAACCATCCTTTAGATCTATAGAAAGCAGCCAATCTGCTGGTTGAATTGCTTGCAGAATTGTCTGCAGCGACTCAATTTTGAAGTGCTTCTTCCTGATGGATTTGTTGAGAGCCCTTGGGTCTATGACTGGTTTCCATTTGCCAGATTTTTTCTGTACAAGAAACAGAGGCAAGTAACAGCCGAGGAAATGTTGCTCCGGCAGTACTGGAACAATTACCCCATGAGCAAGCAGGGTATTGACAGCTTTGCCCTATGTAGGGAATTTTGCGAACCCCTGCCTGGAGGTGGGAACTGCTACCCAGGGTTTCAAACACAAGGCTTTCTTACCAGTGACAGCACATAGCATCACCTTGAAACTGCTTTGACTATGTCAACAGAAGCCTCTGACAAGAAGCCATTGGTAGGTTTAATGTTTCTGATGGCAAACAAAACATTAGGTTTACTGGGGGGTTGTATGGAAACATCATATCAACTGTTTCTGACCAAACTTAAAAGATCTCAGTAGGTGCTATGGAAGACTTACAGGCTGTATCTTTTTAAAGATCTATATCTATGTGCCTGTCCAACACATCCCAGAAGGATACAGCATTTTCTAGGGGTAGAGTTATGTGTCTTGCCATCCTCATTAAGGCAGCATCAACCAATGAAGCGTCAGTCATCTTCTGCTATAAATAGTAGATTTTATGAAGGATAGAAAATAAAAATGCTTCTCTTTGTAAATGTGTTGTGTGGACAAATAAACATCAAAGAAATGGATTAAAAGCACTGATTGCATATCAAAAACTTTTAAAACAAAGTGGAAAAATAGTAAAATAGTGCAGCCATCAGGGGACCAAAGGTCTCCTAATTCTTCTTAATTATTGTTCCCAGCCAAGGGAGATTTTTTTTTTGCCTGTTTCCCTATCTTTTTGTGATGGTGACCATTTTAAAGCAGACAAACTGAGAAAACAAAAAAATCACTAGGTAGTACTAATTGAGAAAAGACCTGCAATGTCTCTTTTGTCAAATACCTAACCCCCTGGAGGCTTTTTGTTTCTGCTCTAAACTACATGTTGCATGTGCTGTGTAGCTTAGCACTCAGCTCTGTGTGCCGTCACTGCACACAGAGACAGCCAATAGGGAAAATGTAACTCCTGCATGTGTATCCAATCAATGAAATCCATTTCCACAGAAGTCTGCAGCCCCCAAAACGGAAACCCCCATCTTTGCAGCAATAACAGGTCCTGGACAGCACAAGGTAAATATGTGCTCTAACTCGTTACCAAAACATGGGTGGACTAAGCTCCACTCCATGATGAACCTAAAAATGCATGGTGGCATGGAGTCCAGTAGTGGCCAAGTAGAGTTCGGGTAAACAGAGAAGGAAAGGAGCATACTAGTTTGGCCGGCAGCAACTTGGTGGCTGGGTACTGAAGATAGCATGTAAGCTAGAGGAGACAAGGAGAGCACAGAGAAAAAGGGAGTATGGCAGCTGGAAGACGCAAGCTTCAGTAGCACTGTACCCACATTGTCTCTGTTGAAGAGCCACTATGAGCAGCACTGTATCTGCTGCCTGTGCCAGAGAGACACTAGCCACCAAGGAAGAGGGAAGGGACTAGCGCTAGGATATTGCCACTGGAAAACCCTTTTCATCCCACTACCCTTGATCCAGTGGGGTGGATTTGGAACTTTTCCTAGTACTTTAAATTGAACCTTAAACTAAAATGCATCAACTAACGTGGCTATTCCACCTTCACCCACTTCCACCTGAAAGATCATGTTCCTGTAAAAGGTAGTATTGGTCTCCCGTGAGAACTGAAATCATGACCATTCCCAAGCTCCCTCTGTAGAGCACAGTGGTGTCAACAAATAGAAGTGGGGAAAATCAGAAATAAGGTGGGTCTTTTATATATTTTTTTTTCCGCTGAAGGTCTTCTTTCTGTGAACTGGACATATCTGTTTGGATTATAAATACTTTCACCTGAAGCGTAAATGTGCCTGGTAAAAGGAGGATGGAAGTGGCTGGGATAAAGGCATGAGCATGGGTGAAACAAAAAGCAAAGTGGGGGACCACCAAATGTAATATTGGCCTTGGCCTCTAATTTTACTAATACCTTCCTGTTCTAAGGTTTAGGTGTCTTTAGAATATGGGCACTGAAAGCACAGAAAGAAAGAAAGCAGCTGACCTCATATTTCCCTAACACTAGAATTTTATGAGTTAGAAGCTGGCCTTGTACTTGACAAAGCAGAACAACTTTTATCACTATTTACCTTACCGTGCCAGCCTGACACATAGTCACCGGGAACAACAAGAAGATAATGCTGTCTATGCCTGGCTCCTTATCATCAGTGGGATATGCAACAGCTGTCACAGTAAACACTAAAGATACTTTATCAAACCCATGCAGCAAATAAAAGATAATACAACTGAATCATTGTATATTTATTGTTATTGCCATACCTTGGCATACAGCTCTGCCACTGGAAGGAAATGGGGAGTTTTGCAACCTTTATGAAATCTATGGTCTTGTGTTATTATCTAACATATACTTAAAGATGTCCATAGATAAACAGGGGTAGCGAGGTAATGCCTAAGGGCATCAAATCTTCTAGGGAGAGTCAAGCTCTCTTTATACCTTTGAAAGGTCAGCCTAGCAAGTGAATGCCAATACAAAAGAGAAAAAGATCACATCACAAACAAAAGGATGACTGTCACCAGAGAATAGATTTAAATTTTAAATATATATTTTTTTAACAAAAATTGCCATACATAGTGCAGTGTACACTCACACCCTCTATCAAATTCAAGTCTGTTATTTTGAAATTACTGGAGTAATTGTTTCTTAAATGTGAAAGAGATATGGTCACTATGTATAAATACATAAATGGGTCATTTAGGTCATTGCAAAGGACAACAAACAACTCTTTGCAAAAAACACTCTACAATTAAGGGCCACTTAATTGAAAGACATTTGAGTGTGCCTCCTTTGCGATCACCTTGGGAATTTATTTCTCTGTTGGAAGAAATTGGAAAATGCTCTATGAGAGTTTTTGTGCACCCCTCTGAATGCATTTCCCAGTGATGGTGGAACATAGCAAGTTCAGTTGAAATGTCTCCATGCGTTTCCTAGTGATAACATACACACACAGTTAGGTCCATAAATATTTGAACAGAGACAACTTTTTTCTAGTGGGTGGCTTGTTTCACCTGCATGGAGAGCTCCTTTGACCACATGTCGTCTGTTCACAGTAAAATCTTCCACATACAAGCACCCCTCCGCCTCAAATCAACTCCAGGCCTTTTATCTGCCTACTTGATAATGACATAACCAAGGAATTGCCTAGAGCAGCCCATAAAATAACCTTTGAGTTTATTGTCCAATTACTTTTGAGCCCCTGAAATGAAATGAAATGAAAAAAAGGCTTTAGCTCCTCACATTTTTATGCAATCTTTTTGTTCAACCCACTGAATTTAAGCTGAAAGACTGCAGTTCAACTGCATCTGAGTTGTTTCATTTAAAATTAATTGGGGTAATGTACAGAACCAAAATTAGTAAAAGTTGTCCAAATATTTATGGACCTAGCTGTATATGCACACATCTAAATATAGCTCTGACATATAGCACAGCACTGTACAAAGATGACTAGTGCACTCACATGAGTCATATATATGGCAAGTTTGGTTGAGTTCTGACATATACCATAGTGCTGTACAATGAAACACTGAGCTAGACCCATCAGTCTCTGTACAGAGGAGCTGACACTCTAATGTCCCCCCACAGTCACACACTATTATTATACATTTTTATACCTCTGACATATACCATAGCACTGTGCAAAGATCAGCAGTGTCATATGTCTAGCAAGTTTGGTTGAAATGTCTCCATGCGTTTCCTAGTGATCACTAAATAAATCGCTGACATATAGCACAGCGCTGTACAAGGATCAGTGGTGCACTCACATGAATCTGGGTCATATGTCAAATTGATTGAAATGTGTCCATGCGTTTCCTAGTGATGGTAGAACATTGCAAGTTTTGTTGAAATGTCTACATGCATTTCCCAGTGATGACATACACACATCCAAATATGACATATAGCGCAGCGGTGTACAAAGATGACTGGTGCACTCACATGAGTCTCAGTCATATGTATGGCAAGTTTGGTTAAAATGTCTAGTATGTAACCTAAGAAAAGAAGAGAGAGGTCAATGCTAGACCAATATCCATGCATGTGGGCATTAGTGATATGACACACAAAGAATCTGGTTATTGAACAAGCATTCATGCCACAGCTTGTCCCTCAGTTAACATTAGCAATTCCAACATTTGCTGGGCATAAAAGGCGTTTATAACTGGGAAAATTCAGCAAGGACTACAGACATCCCATTCCCAACCACCTGTTTCTGCTGAGAAAAAACTGATGGACAGTTTTTATTATGTATATATGCAAGCTGACATTGTTAAGGTACTTTTGAGATAAATGTCTGGGCTCCCCTGGCCTCCCAATTTTCATGCATCCAGTGACTGGTTGGTTTAGAGGTTTTTCAATAGTGGTGCTATGGTGGTATTGGATATTAGTTTAGATCATCTGTAAGATTAGTATATACTGTATTTCATACTCTTTACAGTAACTAACAAATATTCATGGCTCTTAACCTTTATCACATACTGAAGCATTAGAATCTATGTCTAAAACACATTATGAGGATTTTATGTCATTGATTTGAAATGTCAAAGTTAAAGAAACCAACAAAGTTTTCTAAATGAGTTCCAAAAAAAATCGTCCTGAATTTTTGTTGAATGTCTGTTAAATTTGCTGTTTAGTATTGACTGTAACTGATTAAATATCAGTTAAGGTAATGCAAGCGCAATAACTGTGATATCTCACTATAGATAGCATTCAAAAAGGACTTGGTGTTCCTACAAATACTCTTATCTTTGTATTTCTTACAGGAGATTGCGTGCCTAATGTACTTTTTATAGCTATACTGTAATATATGCTGGCATGGTGGAGCTACACTTCCAGTAAGATTTTTCCAAGTATGTTACAACGTAGCGAGTTAGTTATCCTTGTCCCAATGGAATGTATTTTGGTAGTAATGTCAATATGTGAAGTTATGATATAATGATGACCCAAATACAAGAGGTGACTGCTTTTTCACAGTTAAAATATTCTAAAAAGTTAGTGGAATCTGTATAGGATCTTAAACTCTAATATAACCAAGAATGTAAAAGAATGTTACTAACTGCCAAGAGCTTCTTATCCAAGGTTTTCCAGAGCATTGCCCTCCAGGTCCTCAGCACTTAGAAGTAGAATTGCACTCTAAAATAAATATGTTTCTGAGCCATATTAGTAAAATGCCATAAAGAACAAAACATAAATTTGAAGTGTCAATGCAATTGCATGTGTGACTACCTATACTAGACTTGGTGGCAAGCTTGGTGTTAGGTGACTACTTATTTGATCAGACTATCTGGTTTCACACAATGTAACATAACTTTGGCATCTGTTTGGCAATATAGTCCATGGTCTTGTCAGTAATTTTCTTCATTTAATTCTAAAAACATTAACAAGATATCCGAGTCACTTCCCTAACTGGTTTGGTGTTTGGCACTGTTAGTAACCAACTCCTCCTACCCAAACAACTTTGCAGGCTACTTACCTCATTACCTGCATCTCATCCATGATTTAGATTTCTGCAAGTTATTGTCAATAGGAAAAACCTGGGGAGTGTGACCTAAAAAGTATAGCAAAATCCTCTTGACCCATCAAACTGAGATACAGGATCTATGGAGTTAACACATTTTTTTCTTCTCAGCATAGTTATTTGTTTCAGTTTATCAAATAATTTCACAAACCGTAACGCAAGAAGGTAATTGTCCTATTTTTTTAACCTGTAGTAACCCCAGATAGCAGTTGTTATTGGCACTATACACTTTATTTCTGTGCTATCAAATAAATTACTTGCTTCTGAGATTACAGTATCCTGATTAACCTTTTTCATTTAAAGGAGAACCTTATTCTTTCTCTGAATGTAAGCAGTAATGAAAAACATATATATATATATATATATATATATATATATATGTGTGTGTCCAAAAAAAAATAAACAAATTTGTACAGAACCACGAAGGCATGCAGTGTGCTCACCATTTTCTCACATCCCTTAACTGCTTTCTTGAGATGCAACGTGTACTGTCCCACAGCAGACCATAAAAATTGAATGGGAACTGCAGTAAGTAGTTTAGTATTGCCCGCTACTGTAAAATGTTCAAACATTGACTGCAACTAGTATTGTGCCGAAACCCAGCAGCCGCACAGGATTGCAAGTCTGAATTTAGCTTGAGCTATTCATTCCCAGGGTGAGCCCGGGAATGGAATAGATGGAATAGAAGTATATTACCTGGATATAGAATTCTGTAAATCCGGGAACTAGCACAAAGGACTGAAACTGACATGTTCTGAACCAACCAAGAAACAACTGGAACAAAAGAAGAAATTTGCTCTCATTAATTGCAATAATTTAGCTGTAGCCAAAATATATATATTTTCATTTTACAATATAGATGAGTTATAACGCTTTCACATTTTTTTTCTGGTCCTTTATTTGTCTTATTGATCATTGCCTTTGGGACAGAAAGTATTAGCATCCCTAAATCCAAAATGTGCAGCTATGACTGGATCAGTAGCTCAATGCCTGTTCTGGCAACAAATGTAAAAAAAACGGATTTCCCATAGTGTTTAACAAATTTCCATTCACTTTCAGTTAAGTCTCCAAGAAAATAAGTGTGGGGAATATTAGCCACTGGAAGATGGCTTCACATCTTTTTGCATATTATTCTATGCAACATTCTTGTATTGTAAACACTCTCTTCTGCTGTACTTCACTTGGATTGTTTTGGAAATTATGCAAAGTATTTTTAGGTTTTATTAACAAGTTAGAAGCCAGGATTGAATATGTAGGAACTTTATTTCCTCCCCACCGCACATCAGAGACACTTCTAATAAGGACACCAGTGCTAATATTATGTCCCAACACTTTGCCATTCATAAAGTAGAAACTCTGGTGATGCTGCAAGCAGCCAGAAAAGAGAGAAAAGTGATCAGGGATTGTCCTGGTTGATGGCCTGCTAACGCTTGGGTTTCTATATCAGAAGGTGGCCAGTTAGCACAAAAAAAAAAATACTCTATTCTGAAACTATCCACTGAGGCAGAAACATACCAATGAAGCTTTTTTAATTTAGCAAATTAATAGATACAGATTTAATGTACATCCAAACAACACAAGTGTAGTCAACTTTTATTAATAAAATACTCATAACTTTTGTAACATGGCCAAGCATTCCTCACAATTTACTAGTTAGATATCTAACTTAGGTGTGGTATATGCAGTTTTTTACAGTGTTGTCTTCTTATAGTCACATGTAATTTTTTTTACTATAAGCACAGTGCTGAGATCATAAAAGGTTATCCAGTGTCATGCTAGCTCTTCTTAAGGTTACTTTGTATCAAGACCCTCAAGTAACCTTCTTCAACAGTAAGTTTCACATTGGTATGTTACATCTGACTATGAGGATAACACATATCTCTTGTTCTGGTTCTCACAGAAAAGGAAATCTGTGTACAGATATATTGTGATCTCTACATTTAAAAAATATTCATACAACTGGGCAGCAATTGCTCCTAAAATAATTGCTGTATATATAGCATTTGCTACAGGTTTGGGTCAGATTTTTTTAGTTGTTTATCTGCTACTAAATAGGCTAATTTAGTGGGAGTCAAAGTGAAAATTATAGAGGGGACCAAGTGCAACACCCAACCTTTCAGTAGTAGTTTGACTTGTGCTTTAAAGTATGTTGCATTGCGTTAGGCAGCTCATTCAAACAAAAAACAAAACAAAAAGAGTTATAACACACCTTAAAATGTCATTGTCTTATATATTAATTTATTTTGTATATTTAATGCTTAAGCTACGTACACACTTCCAATTATCATCGTTGGAAAACGAACGACAAACGATCCTGCACGATATCTACCAACGATCGTATAGCACCGATCCTGCACATAGAGATCACGACAAGATCGTTCGTAGATATTGTACACACAATAGATACGATCGTTTGAGCGATAGAGGAACTATGTGCACGACAGGAAAGTGAACGAACGTTCGTTCATTACGCATGCTCTGACCATGGACGATCAACGAACGACCGTACACACGAACGATGTTCAACGATCGTCGTCCAATCCGATCCGCCGGTCCGGTCGTTCGTTTCCAACGAGTTTCCTCGTTCGTCGGCGTCGTTGGTTACTTTTTTACGAACGATTTTTTGCCCAATCGATCGTTCGTCGTTCGATTGGAACGATAAAAATTGGAAGTGTGTACGCACCTTTACTGAAGAGAGAGTGGCAGTAATGTTAACCTCCTGTAGGAGTGTCAGGGAGTGCTACAACCCCAAGAATTGATGTTAGGAACCATTTTTTTTTTGCATGCATGCAGTCATGGCACAGTTCCCAATAGCAACAAACAACTTTTGGCTGAGCAGCCATGCACAAATTTGGTTACTTGTGGTGTGGTTTGCCGGCCTGAAGAAAGCCTAAATAGGTAGCTTTAACAACATTTTGTAAGCTCATAAACATTAAATATAATATTCTTTCAATATCTAAACCATCCTGTTAAGATTCATTTTTTTTTTTTTGTGGTCATCACTATTAAACATTTTTTAAGAGTATTTGAATTGTGCAGGCTTTGCTTTAAAAAAGGCATGTAGAACAGGAGGAAATGGGCTAGTCCACCAGTATTGTCTGTAAGCTCCCTGCAGTTATTTTCCTCAGTACCAACTTATCATGCCTTGTTCCCTTTGTGAAAGCAGTGGAGCCCCTCCCCCATTCACTGGTGGGGTAAATCTCGGGAAAGAGGAGGTAGGGACAGAGTCGACCCACCAAATATATGTGAAATATATGTGAGAAGATCATTCTTTTAGAGGGCCTCAGGCATGGATTCCTCTTTAACAAGGAGAAAAGTGAACAGCCATTTATATTAAAAGTAATGACTTTGTAACTATCTGTAAAAATTGAATCTGATTCAAAATGTAGAATTGTATTCTTGTTCCTAAAACAGTGCTCTGCTCTTTCTTAAGTCTCAATCATGAAACTGCTTTACATTGGTTTGCAAAATAGAACTTGTTCGTGGCTTTGTCATTCGGAATGGGGTTTTGAGACCTTTTGGAAGCTTACCTTAAAGTTGAACTATGATTAACACATATTGAGCTGTCAGCTGAACAAACTTCAAAATCCAAACAGTAGAAACTTGCAGTGTATAGGACCCCTGGGTATGCAGATAAGAACCAGATATCGAACTTACCAGTTATTCTGATTAGGTAAAATACTGGTGTTCCAGTCTAAATCTCTTTTGGACAAGGGCAAAAAGCTCAGCTTTGTTGGTAGGCAGTAGGAGGGTTTCCCCTGGGCTGGCCTGCATTTTTCTTGTTAGTATCCATAGCTTAAAGGTTTTAAAATCCCTGGATTCGCCAGTGCATGGAATAATATTATTAATAATAATATTAATAATAAAAAAACTAAACTTTAATAAAACTACTGTATACGTAAAGACTAGGTACTCTGCTGTCAGTGGGCTGCAGGACAACATCAAACAATCAAGTGAAGATGTCAGCAACAAGCAAGAGTAAACAGAGCCTTTGCAAGGTAACTGTATTGTAAAGGTTTCACATATTTCAGATCAATATGGCTACTTATCTACTTATACTACAAATCGCTAATGAAATCTTTGTTGGATAGCAAACTTGAAATCCAAAAAAAAAAAAAAAAGATACAAGAACAAACATTTTACAACACATTTTAATTCAACACTAATAACTACATTTTGCATTTTTATGGTTGAACGGACAATGTTTTCTAGAAACAAACCAGGCAAATATTTACACTGAACAAAAGAGAAAAGGGTATGCCTAAAAGAAATATCCATAGTTAAATAAATCATATGAAAAGAAAAAAAAGACTAGAAAAGTGCTGTGCTGCAAATTAAAATGTGGTATCATATCTAAAGAACAGATTAGCAGGATGATTTTAAGTGCTGGACCACCGTACCACATGCTGCTATTAATAAAAAATAGTTAGCAGCACATTAAATGGCCAACAGGCTATTTACAACATAGCAAGAATGTGCCAAAACCAAGAATTGAAAAGTTGCTCAAGTGATATTTTAACAACATCTTTAGGGTTTACAGACGAATAACTCACTAATAGAGCAGTACAGTTACCAGATATGCTACCTAAGTAGGTCATTTAGATATGGCAAAGAGTAAAAAATAAAATAAAGTCTAAAATGGTACAGCTAGCTAAGCAACCTGACCCCTTATCTCATCTGTAAGGATGAATAAATGCTTAAAGCCCAGTTCCAGCTATTGTGTTGAAGAAAGGTTAAAACCACCATCATGCTTCCAATAAAAAATGCCAGTTGGGGTGTAGACTCAATGTTTCATTGCTTGCTGAATCTTTTAACCTGAAAAGAAAACAGGGCAGCCAACCAGCAACTTATTTTAAAAATAGACTAAAATATTGTCAGAGACATCAAAATTAGCTTGGATATTTTGTAACAAAACTAGACTACTGACCTATTGAGGATGATTTACTGAGGAAGTAAAGAATCTTCACTCTAATAATTGCTTAAATACTTACTTCAGTTATGCAGTCAATTGAAAGTCATCTGCACATAACTGGGTATTTAAAGGGAACAGCAATTTGCTTTAAGCTGAAGAGAATATTCTTAACAATAATAAATCAGCCTTGCTATCTTGACCATTTAGCAAGAGCATTGCCCTAGCTTGTACATTCATACATGAAACGAACACATAAAACATGCATTAGCTAAATTGCAGTACATTGTATTAGCATGGCCTATTCATTTTGAATAGGCCCCTAAAATCACTCCTGATATTTTTCACTTTTTTTTACTCCAGCACGAACTAGTGCACTATGGTACAAATTTCCTCCAAAGACACTTTAGGTTGTCCTTGAAAATTAATGACACCATAACACACTACTGTGTGATGAACCTTTACAGTAAAAAGCTTGAATCCATTGGGCAACAGCAGTCACAGACGTTTTAGCCTCAAGCTCCTCCGCCAACTGTATTTTATTTGTAAAAGTGCTGGGAAACAAGAGTAAGCAGGCAGAGCCTATTGTTTTACATTGATATTTCCCCTCTGCTTAAGGTTAATAGATCTGTTAGTAGGTTGTTACTGCTACCAGCTTCAATCCCTCTTTGCTCCAACACAGCTCAATCTTTTCCTGCTTTAATGAGATGCCAAGGCTGGTATAAATGTTCAGGAGCATCTGCATGGTAAATTCACACTGTTCCAACAGCTTGTGAAGAATATTCTGCGTCAAGTCAAGCAGCACATGTGCAGTGATCAACAATACCAATGTTTTGTCACCGTCACTGGAAATAATCATTCCCAGTAACAGTGGAACATAATAGCTTCTATGAAGAAGGAAATGACTGTTGTGCCATAGTAAATAATATAGGTCATTAGTGTTCTGTCATTTAGCAATCTAGCCAAGTGAATCACCAAACAATGTTTCGGGACCACCGTACTAACGCCAGATCTTTACAAAAGAATGAAAATCTAGCATCTGTACAAGGCTTTTCAGGTGAGCTTTGGAACAGTCTGATAATGTATGCACCCGCATAAGAAAACAGAATGCAAAAAAATTCCAAACAATTCTAGCTCTTTGCTAATATACAGATAGGTGTTTTTATTGCTTTCCATGACCCAATGGGAATATCTTCCCTCCCATGCTTTCCTGACAGGAAGGAAAAGAGGGGAAATTACCCAAAGTTAACACATACACAAGCAATAGGCAGAGGAGAATTTCTACATTTTTTCCTCTACCTAAAAGAAAAGGTACATTTGGCTGATTTCCTATGAAGACTATAAATGTGGTAATAGTAGACAAACTTTACAGGAGTTTAGGGGGTTATCCAATTACAGCAACAAGGTAACCATACTGCCCTATTAATGTGTAGTATTATTAAATGCATAGGTTAGTGCATATATTAGCACTTGTTATTGTGCTTTAAATTTCACTGCTTTATCCCCAATATTAGCACTGCACCTATACAGCAAAAAAAAAAAAAAAAAAAAACACTCGCACTGGTGAAGTTATTTTTTTTTTTTAGAATAGCATTAGCATTAATTCATATTTACAAAAAATATAGTATTGAAGAGAAACCTATTTACAGAACATAGATTGGTATTTCGCAGCCCAAGAGCTAAAAGCCCCCCCACCCCCAAATAATCACATTTCACAGAGGGAGGTTGCAGTGTGATAATCAGAGTTTTATGTACATCTTTAAGGTTTCAAGTGTTTTTGTCAGTGTGGAAAATTCAGAAATATCCATTTTCTAGAAACATGGCATAATTCTTGTTTATACCAGAAAAATGTGGTTGTCCAGCAGTATTTTGTCTAAACATATCAGCACAAATGTATTTGGGTCAAATACCAATACCTTTTAATGCACAGCAACAAATGCATTTGTTTTAAAAAATACTAGTTGGTTTCTGTTGTCAGCTTGTAAAGGACCTTATAGTGATAATGGCAGTTGTCAGGACCTTATAGTGATAATGGCAGTACATGAAAAATGTAAAAATAACAGAAAACATGCACAGAAAGGGGTAAATCCAGGCATATTTGCAGAGATTTACAAACCGATTTAGGTTTACAATGAGTGCCTTTGTGAAAAAAAAAATACAAAACATATAAGAATACTGTATTGACCAATATATGATAAAAATACTCAATTTCTCTTTGTACTGCTTTTAACGGGTCCACAGTGTCTTACTGGAAGAGTGGAAATATTGTTGAAAAGACCAAAAAATACACACCCTGTGCAAGCAAGTTTCTATTTACAAACCAACAGTGGTATCTGTACTGGAAGACACAGTGGACACTCTAGTTAGTCTAGAGTGACCACAGGGGTTTGGGCACAATCTTTATTTGCTCCTTCTTCTATCACTTAGTAGTCCATGTGTTCTGACTGGTCTGTTTGCTAGCTGTGGACAAATCAAGGTTCTTGCCTCTGCTATATTGTGCATACAAACTCTGTAAAACAAAAAGATAACAAAAATGTTGAAACAGTTTGCATTTACCTAAATGAAAAGAATGTATTAGCGTACATACTCTGAACTTAACTGTATTACCCTAATACATGAACACTAAAAGGGAAGGTTAAAGGCATATAATGAATCATCAGCTGTAAAAATTTACAATACCTGCTATTCACGCGCGCTCTAGGAAAAAATTGCTGTATCAGTATAATTATTGGGAAAGAATGGGGATATCCTGTAAATGATAACTAGTAGACCTTGGCATGTAAATGACAGCAAGCAAATCAATATTCAAGTCAAATGAGCATGTGCATGTTAACAGGTCAATATCATCTATTTATAATTAAAGCCATTTTTTCACCTTGGCAGCTCTGGATATGGAATTCGGTGAATTCAGTTCAATAAGTTGTCCAAGAACTCGTTTCATCTCCTCTGTAGCATCATTACGTAATTGATCTATAACCAAGTAAAAATATCAAACAACAAATATAAGTCTATATGATAGAGAATCAATTTCTCCCAAATGTTAATATGCTTTATTAAAACATTCAAGAAAAAAAATGGTAATGACAGATCCTTCTAAAGAATTTTACAATTATGTTTACCATTAAACACAACACATTTATCCTACAAGTCCAATATATTAGCAGTTCAGATCATCTGTAACTACTTACTATAACAACCCCCTGGAGCTCCCCAAAAAACAGAAACAAACAAACTATACACAAAAATCTTGTACTTGCCTGTCCGAGGCTGAGGTTGTATCTGAACGTATGGGTGCACTAACAGCTCAGCAATAGATATCCTTTCCTTGGGATTTCTTACTAAACATTTCTGAAATAAGTGACAATTTGTAAGAAGAATAAATTAAGCAATATAACGATGTCAATATAAAACAGCCTCATTTCAACGGTATTGCTTTACAGTGTAAAACAAGGCAAATCCATTTATCTAAAACCCATAAAGTTATTAGGAACAAGGTTCACATTAGTCATAGTGGAATCTCTGGTTCTCTTTTTTTTCATTTAGGAAAGCCAGAAAACACAGCAGTATTGATTCAGGTGATTTTTGTATTATGTGGGTCACAGACTAAATCCACATACATAAAAAATTTCCATTGGTACAGAAAAACACTATCAGTCTTTTGAAGACTGCCAGGCTCACAAACAATACAAATAGATGAATACTTGTTTTGCCCAGGACTGCATTATATAAACCACAGCCTACCTCATACCTAAAAATAATTGGACCAAAAATCAGTGTGTAATTGGTGGAACTGCATTGTTCTCACTGCTAAACTGAGAAATGCTTAACTTCCAGTAGGTTTTGCTGGCCTCGGAGTCCTAAAGTCAGTGGAGTACAGAGAAGGAAACGTGCTGTTAAGAATTTACGGTTTCATGCCAAGTTCTGCTCTAGTAAATATTTTCGTGCTCAACAACCAAGTAATATATTATATCATTTTCAAAAAAAATAGTCTTATATACACAAAGATAAATCTCTACAAAAATTTCTACGGCACTTTACACTTTCATAAATCTGACCCTATTGAAAAAAAAATATCTTACTTTGAGAACATCCTGAAGGTCCTTCTCCGGTATATCGGGTATTTCTATTTCATAACTTGGATCCAAGATTGCATGCAGTTTAGTGATCTGATTAGTAATATGTTGGAATGGGGTCTTCCCATAAGTCATACAGTACAGTATGCAACCCAAGGACCACACATCACCCTTTGGACTAATCTAAAAGTAGAAAACAATATTTTGATATAAACACATATACACAAATAAAACCAAGGCTATGTACACACATCTGATGATCACCTCAGGGCTGATATCGGACGGGAATCTGGCATGTGTACATCGTTCATAGATCGGTCCTGGCAGATCCACAAACAATTGTGATACAAGTGAAGAGGAGAGAGTGCAGCGGGGTGCGGCCCTATGGTTTTCCCCCTTCCCTCTTCATAGAGCAGAATGGCACTGTATGTTCAGTGCTCATTTATGCATCTTTCAGTCTTTTGTAGTTAGATAGGACAGTGAAAGATCCTTTCCAACGACAATTATTGAACAAGTGTACGCAGCCAAAAAGAAAACACATTTTATATATGTATGTATATATATATATATATATATATATATATATATATAGGCTTTAAAAGCCTCAGGTTAAACGCTGGGGAAACAGTTCGTGTAGACTAAAGCTGCATACACACCTCCAATAATTATCGTTAGAAATGACCGTCGAACGACCGATGAACAACAGATTGGCCAAAAAAATGTGACCAAGGACGCCAACCAATGAGGATTGTCGTTGGAAATGAACGACCGCCACGGTGGATCTGATTGGCTGACGATCTTCCACTATTCAGTGGTTCAGTGATTGTGCATGTTTCTGCGGTACACTTTCTCCTTTACATGTCACTCCCTGCATCGTTCAAACAATTGTATCTAGCATGTGGACACTGTTGGTGGATTATATTTAAACGATCATAATGTTACAGCATGTACAGAATTGTGCACAATATGATTGTTCAAGTATAATCGTGCATAATCGTTGATCGGTCGTAATCGTTCGTTTTCTAACAATAATTATTGGAAGTGTGTACCTAGCTTTAGCCTAATATTGATGTGACAGGTGTTCTTTATTATTCATGTGAAGTACAGGGGTATGTAATAGTTATGTATCTTTTTATTATGTATCTTTTGATAATGTATCTTTTTACATCTTTTTGGAGGCTGTAGAAGCTCTACACAGTGCTGAAAAAAACACAAATTTTTCCTCCTATTGACTTTAATGGTGTACGACTGACATTCGACCACCCAAATAATTTTGCTCTATTCGAGCGAATAGCTGACGAATCGAATAGTGAGCTATTCGACCAACACTAATAAACACAGAAACAAAAAAAAATGGGGACACATGACCAAGCAAAAAAAGAATTGGACGTGGCATTTTACCTTTGACCTTGGCCTTCCATTTTCACCAAAAGAAGTGTTATCTTTTATAGCCTCAGGTGGCATGTAATTGATTGTGCCAACCTAGAATGAAAACAAGCAGAATATATTTGCATTTAAATGTACTCAAGAAAAACAAAACGAAAAAAAGTGAGGTGGTGGGGTTTATTAAACAAAAGATATATTAACCAGACTAATATTGGATATAGTCCTAAAATATCAGAAAACACCACACAAGCTTGCGCTAAATGCTACAAAAACTAGGGTCTGTAAAGAAGTTAGGAAAATGGAGTAGAAAGTTCAGGAATTCTAGATATATTTACCTGAGAATCTTTAACAATGCTTGTCACATCTGGCTGTATTTGGTTAGCAATCCCAAAGTCTATTAGTTTAAGCATGCCATCAACAATCAAAAAGTTTGCAGGCTTCAAATCACTATGAACAATACCTAAAATAAGAAAAAGCAGCAATTTCTGATACTGGAAGCTTTTATCATCATTATTTTTACAATAAATTAGCAAAGATTCTGTGGTTCTAAAATTGAAAAAAGGAAAAAATATTTATCAGACAAAAACATTTTTAACAATGTACATTTTCTGTCAAAAATTTAAAATCTTTTTTTGAAAAGGTTTTTCTTGCATCTACTTTGTTCCTTTGTTGGAAAAAGGTAAATCATTTTAGAGCTCTATAAAAATTCAACAAATTTAGGATCAACAATGATCCAGGACCAGATGGCATCCATTCTATGTGCTGAAAAAGTTGCTTATAAGACCTGATTTACGGAACACAAGCACCAATTGTGTTACTTATGTGATTAAAACTTTAAATTTGACTGGACTTGGGCTACGTACAGATGTGCAATAATTATCATTGGAAACGAACGACTAATGTCCGACAATCGTTAACAAAAAAATTGCACAGGGACTGGCCAACGACGGCAATAAACAAGGAATCTCGCTGGAAACGAACGACCGTCCCGCCGGATCTGCTTGGGCGATGATCATTCGCTATCTATTGTGTGTACGGTCGTTCAGTGATCGTGGATTTTCTGTTATACACTTTCTCCTGTACATGTTGCTTTCTGCATCGTTCAAACAATCGTATCAAGTGTGTGTACAATATTGGTGGATGATATTTGAACGATCATATCGTTACAGCATGTACAAAATTGTGCATATTACAATCGTTCAAAACAATCGTGAAAAATCGATCATTTGTTTTCTAACGACCATTATTGCACATGTGTTCCTAGCCTAAGCTAAAATAGTTTTTAAACAAAGAGCCTGATGATGGTGTGCTAGCTTTGAAAACAACCTATGGGCCAAAAAAATAAAAATACCCTATTTTGTATGTTCACTTTAAAAATTGAGCCTATAGTCTACAGCATCTTTTTTTTTTTTTTTTTTTTTTTTTTTTCAGTGACCCAGTTACACTTGTTAATGAATGAAAGTAAAAATCAAGTACCAATTCCAGTTACTATTTGAGGCACAAGCTTCATAAACTATACAAAGTTGTCTTTACTTTCCCTGAGAGTCAAACCCTCATTTGAGTCCCATAAGCTTTCTTTACCCCAACACTGCAGCCTATGTTGGGAGGACAACTGAGAAAGTGCTACAGAAAGAAGTGGTCAGGGCTAGGTGAAGTCAGGTAATGAATGACTGTTTTTTAGAATGGATGTCACCAGTCCCTCTCCTTCCTCTTTAAGAACTGGACCAGCCAATTACACGGTTCCCCCCGTTTTGGAAGTCCAGATTGACCAGTAATGCAACTTTCCTACTGGAAGTTCCTGGTTTTGCTTTCGATTTGTACCTTTTAACTACTGGTAGACCCTTCAAACAGCCATTATGGTGCTTTAGTTATTTTGTGATCATTATGTTTGGTCTTTTTTATGCACTAACTTTTCTTTTCACAGTCCCTGTAGTGTAAATGCAGTGTTTAAGACGTAAAGCTTCTGACTGCCTTCCAATCTCTTTACCAAATAATGCTAGTAATGCAAGTATATAAAATATGCCACAAAGAAAGAAATAAATCGGCTACCGTGCTGATGTATTGTGTGAACTGCTTCTAGCATGTTCTTCCAGTAACTCTTCCTCTCCCATGGGTTAATAGTCTTCTTTTTTCTCAGCCATGTATTTAGATCAATGTTGCCACACTCCATTACCATATAGATGTGTTGCTTTGTAATTTCACTGCAGGGAAAAAAGGCAGAATTCTTTTAGATGTATATATATATATATATATATATATATATATATATATATATATATATATATACACACACACACACACACACACACACACATACATACATACATACATAAAGAATGAAAAATAAATGTATACACCTACTAATCATACAGCCGGATTATTTTATCACTGTGTTGCTGAAGTTTATTTAAATGAGAGATCTCATTCTGATAACTTTCAATAGTCTGTCTGTCTGCTTCCTCCAGGTCCACATACTTTATAGCATACAAATGTTTTTTCTCATCCATGACCTGAAATACCTGTAATACAATATACATGATAATAATTCGATAATGGGAGAATGAAAAAAAAAGAAAGGGTGATCAAGGTATATAAATTAGCAAAGGAAAAGATTCAAGAGACAAATATGAAGTCTTAAAGCAAGACCATCTTTAGTGCCAATGTTTTAAGCAACAATTTCAATTTTTACAAACCCAAGCTTTAGAACATTTTCTCTTTTTCAGGGGAAATCATTAGAAAAAAAATGTGTGAGATTTACTACTATATACCAATTATTTGGCTTACACTTACCTACTTTTTACTCAAAACAAGCCATAAGGAAATATACTTCACATAGGCTGCTAAACTAAATCAATAGTTACCTTGCTAGAGCCACCAGTGCCAATTTGTTTTAAAACTATATAAATTCTTCCTTTGACTACGATACAGTCATTTGACGCAAATGATGGAGTCATCTGAAAAAGAAAACACATTGATAATTTTTTAAGCAACTAAAGAAAGACAACTAAAGTACAAGATTTTCCACCATAGCCCAGTTCAGCATTGCAGAACTTGTAACAACGGTTTGACATAACGCCAAAAGCCAAAGTAAAGGAGATCTCTTACATGAAGAAAAAGAATGTTCACCCACTGAGAGATTCCCAAACAAGCTCCCTTTACTACCCAGTGATTGCATACAAAGCTCTTCTCTTCCGTCGTTTTCAAAATCTGGCTCATACAAGGGCATACATAGTATTACAACATTAAAAAAATATTGTAATATGGGATGTTTTTACAAACTGCATTTTCACACTTTGCCCATACACTACACAGTATATGGAATGATTTGTACTCATGTTGTGCCTATCCACACTACACTCGGTAAACGATGGTACAGAGCAGGGGTGCACAAAACATCATTCGCCATCTACCAGTCGATCCCAAAGGCAACCCCAGTCGATTCTAGAGCCCTTCCTTACCCCTCCCTGCTGTTTACTAGCAGCCCAGCTGCATGTCTATGGGGATGCTGGGGATGTCTTTCTGTGTGAGAAGGCTCCGTGTACTAGTGAGGAGTGGGGAGGGAAGCAGAGAGGGCAGTCTGAGGTGAGCAGTGCTGGGCAGCCAAGTCAGTTCAGGCTTGGTGTAAGGGTTTAATTACCAAGATACTTTTGTACAGATTGGCAGTTCTTTTTCATGTGCAGCACGTCATTCTCCTATGACAGGTGAACTGTAGCTTTCCTGTCACTATAGTCTTGTAGTGCAATGTTCTGCCATTTATTGTGTTATTAGCTTCAGTCACTTCTGTGTCATACTCGGTATATAACTAAATAAATGTATGTTTAGCATTTTTATTGTTGGTTAATCATTTTGAGTTGGTCATTTAAAAAGTAGCTTGCAAGCCAAAAAAGTGCGGTCACTGCAGTTATAGATAAAAATGTGACAGTGCTTGGGGTTCTGATCAATAAGATTTAAGACCCCTGACAGCTTCCCTGTTTCTGGCAATTTCACATTAAATCACACCTATCACATGAAAGCAAAAAAGAATGAGTGCGCAACTGGAAAGCAGCCAACATTCTAGTTCTCATTAGCATGCCACTTGGTACAACTGCTGCCCCATGACACATTTTGGTAATGTAAGGGAATAAAATAGACCTCTCGCTGTGATGTTTTCCCAACAGGGCTTAATCATAGAGACTGACTACAAGTCTTCTATGTGCATGTTTGGGTGTGCAAGCAGGCTCCATTGTTGCAGGAACCTAGGACCTTCAACTACAGTTAAAGCACCAAACCAGTCACATGCAGGAGAAGAAGATTCCGGAGCAATACATTTTTTTATGATCAACAGAATTACTTTACCGGAAAAGCTGAAGGTTGTAAAATAGGATTGGCTGGAGTATGTGGTAGTTTATAACTGGGCATCTTGTCACATGGAGTAGAAAACATGGAAAGTGGTCTTAGTGGTTCTTTCACCACAGGAGTTCTGAAACTAAACAAAAAGGATAATGTTGAAACTGACAAAGCATAAACCAATCTGTTTAGAGACTCTCTAAAAGGAAATTACCAGCTCATATAATCCTCCTGTGGCTTGGCAGGTGTCCTGCAGGCTAAAACAGTATCGATCACTGGCGGAGGTACCCTTCTGGCCGCTGGAAAAGCGCTGGGATCAATACTCATCCTCTTGCCCTAACATAAAAGATTGTTCGAATTAACAGAGGGTTGTAAAACCAGCATAATAATACACATGGGCAGTAAAGATCCACTAAAACTGGTAAGACAACTACAATTGTGAAGGCACCCAAATTACACATTTATAAAGTACACACAAATTTATAATTGAAATAATTAAAGGTGAACCAGCATAACTGTATATGAAAAAGTCCAGTCTGATGCCAACCCATTGCTGCTATACTGGCCAAAAAAGAAGAGCAAAGACCATTCCACAAAGTCATGGCAGCTCTAGAAAAGTCTTGGGGTTGTGCATGTAATGAGGTTATGAGAGAGGAAGTTACTAGAAGGTCAACGGAGGAGGGATGAGAGCGTAGGGTAGAAGGGAAACAGAGCAGTGTCGCCGATACCAATGAGTTTATGATTTGGATTAGAAGGTGGTGATCAACAGTGTCAAAAGCAGAGGAATAGCAGTAGAAAAGGAGAGATTGAATATTTCACTTAGTGGGGGTCACAAAGTAGATCAGAGGTAACTGGGACAAGTGAACAGGTAGTAGCAGGAGATAAAAAAAGAAGAGACTTCATCCAGAAGCCAACTGGGCTGAGGGAGGTTAATGATTTATGGGTGAAAGGGGTGGATAAGAACAGAGAAGGTAGTTGTAGAGAGAAGCAGGTGTGGGGTTTAGGAGGGAGCCAATTGTTGAGAAGCCTGCGTGGGTTGGAAGCTTGACAGGATATGACAGCAGAGAAATAATTTTGCTTGGTGACAGTGAGTTCAGTGTTAGAAGTGCTGCAGTCTGGTGTTGTAGTCCATGAAGTCAGCACAGAGGCAATAAACAACAGCAACAATATGGAGTAGTGGGCGGACAGAGGGGATGTGCTTCAAATGAGGTGAAATTTAGAGAGGGCAGGGTAGGGAGGACTCTTGTATGTACAGTTAGAGGAAAGAATGGGACCCTGTTACCAGGGTTACACATAGGGGTATGTGTGAAGTGTAGGCCTCCATAGGAGAGTACAGCAGCAGAGGCTGAGAGTCTGAGGAGGAAAGCCACGTTTCAGTGGGAGACAGAAGTTCAGAGATTTAGAAAGGAGGTTAGTTTACTGCCACAGATCTGACATTCCATAAACTGCCAGAGAAAGAGGGGGAAAATGTAAGTTGGTTCAATGGGAATGCTGTTAGGAGGAGGGTGTATCATGTATTCTTGTTTAAGCTGATTTTTGTGTTTTTTATTTAATTTTATTAAAAGTAAATTTTTTTTTTTTTTTTTTTTACATGATTGTTTTTCAAACTTTTTTTTATATTCATGATATCTACTAGACCCTTGTTTGGACATTTTTCTGTAAGTTACAGGTCTACAATTTAAAAAAAAATTTCTTGAAAAACAGTGTACCACTTCTGGTACAGAAATCTAGACATCAGTGTAACTGCCAGGTGGTTAAACGACATCTAACATGACACTCTAGAATTTGTTTTCACAATATAAACCTAAATAACACTATCGGCCTTTGTACTTGAAGACATAAAGGGTACCCAGAATATATGAGACAATCTTTACTAAACACATATGCACAAACTACTATCAAAGAAGGAATATAAAACAAACTAATGCATAAGGAATGGTAAATGAAAAAACAATGGATTCCAGAGGTAAATATCATACCTTCATCTCTTCTCACAGTGATGCTGGTGTCTGTCCTAATTATTACTGATGAAGCAGTCTCCATCTCAACGCTGTTCTCATTCAACTGCTGCTGATTTGTTGGGCTTGTGATGCTGTATGACTGGGGAAAAAAATTGTTAGTCAAGTGCTTTCAGATGTTTAGCTTATAATGTTTTGGGTCTGTTTTATTTTATTTAACATATGTTCACTTTATTAAAAATAGCACTAGAGAGTAACAGAACGAGTTAAATTAACTACTCAGCTTTTTCAGCATCAACTCTATAGCTGAAACCCATAGTGCTGTATTTTACATAAACCATCTTTGACTGATTAGGGTTAAGTCCCATACCCACCACCAATGGTGCCTATTGCTCAGGAAGACTACCAATGCACTATCACCATGTGGGGAAAAATATATATGCAAATCAATATTGAGCCAAAAAATATTGGATATCATACCAGGACAAAGCTACAAAATATTGACATGGTCACATGCAGTATTGCTTTAGCTGCATTCTAACCTTGTTGCCTAAAGGTTTTAGGTCCTCATCCTCTACGCATTTGGGTTTGGACAAAGAAGGAAAGACAGGTAGTTGCATAGGACCAGAGGGTTGCCTAAAAGAAAAAAAAACAAAACACAAATTACATTAAGCCTAGTTTGTTATCTTGAAGTGTATGGCTGCTTTAGCAGTAAAATAAATTTAGGTTTTGGTTATAAAGATTCTTTATTCAGACTGCCATGGCAGCTACAGTCTAATGAGGTTTGGATGGTATGGAGAAGGGTTAGTCCACTTAAACCCCCTAGCAGTAATCTTGAGAGTGACTCAGGTAAAATGTACCTGCAAAAAGCGGTAATCTAGAGTCACACTCAGGGTAACTTAAAACTTAGAAAAAAACACTTACCTTGTTCCGTCTGCGTCCTGCTGATCCCCGTAGGTCCTGGGGACACGTCCTCATCTTCTGTTCTCCAGCCGGCGAATGCAGAGACGATCTCCGGTGTTTCAATTCAAATAATTTTGTATTGGATTCAATACAGAATAGCTGTATTGAGTCCAATACAAAGAAATATATATATATATATATATATATATATATGATACATTATACATGCGTCTGTACAGTTATATTATAGGTTTCACTATTTTTTTAATTTTTAACAGATTTTTGTGTTTTTTTATTTAAAGGTAAATAATAAATTTATTAAATATATTGGACATATTTCGTCGAGATATGCCCAAGAACTATAGCCTACTATAGCTTACAATGTAAAATAAATTTACATGCAAAAAAAAAAAAACGCATTTTGTGTGGAAATACGGACAGTTAGAACGCTAGGGGGGGGGGAGCTAAGTAATTATGTCTGTGACCACTGGGGAGATTCATCCTTCTATTTATCCTGATGCTCAATCAAAAAAATGAAAGGCTATAATTTTTTTCTTAGAGTTCTCTGCAGAAAGACAGAATCAGAATGTTCCAAAAGGAACACCTGTTACAGCGGCAATTGTAAGACTTTAATTCCCCTCATTTCAGGAGATTTCCTTTTTTCTGCATCTCAGGGACAGCACAATTTTCCCAATGGTACACACAAACTGCAAAAAATAAACTGGAAGGAGTTTTAAAGAGGAAGTAAACTCAAAAACACAGAATAGGCGATCGAGAATTAGAGGGAGGTGCTGCACTGTTTTTTTAAATTAAAAAAAGGGTATTGCACTTCAAAAACAAGCCAACAGAATTTTCACTTTAATTACCCAAATAAACAATAACACACAAAAAAAAAAAAAATAATATATGTGACCATATATGCCTAATCACTTAAAGCTCATATGGTTAGGTATTTTCAAATCTGTAAAATCTGCAGCAATAAATACACGCCAAAGCAACACAAACAAAATATGAGCTAGATTCAAGTCTAACAGTTATCTGACTGTATACAATATATATTGAATAAAAAATAAAGGTACTAAGACACAAGGTAACCTAACCCATTGTTGAAGATTAAACATTTACCTTTTAACACTTGAGGTGGGGAAAACATCACGATCGCTTGCGCCATCATCAGGGGATGTTACAGTCTGTACACGAACCCTTCCAAATTGACATGTCTTTTGGGTTACAAAAGATAGAAACAAAATAGAAACTCAGTTAATACATGTAATAAATATGTACTTACATCTGGCAGAGGTATGATAGGCAGTCCAACAAATGACAAAAATTACCTTATTAGGCACACTGGTTAAAGGTTTTCGTGGCATCTCATCGCAATCCTCAGGGGAACTTATCTTTTCCCTATAAAAATTACACATTATATCATGTCTAATTTAGAAACTCAAAGACAAAACATAAAAAGATATAGCTTACCCAAACAAAAATCTCATGTTGACAGACAGCTCTCCTGAGCTATCACTTCTTGTTTTATTTGGTTTCCCAATAGCACAGCTTGGACCATTTTCTCCATTATACTGGCCCAGAGACACTGCAAAAAAAAATAAATAAAAAAAATTAATACTAGGATAACAAAAGCTAATTCAATAATTGGTTAAATGAAACAACAACTAACAAGATAAATTTTCTTTATCTTCATCTGATATCAATTGAGTTTTTCTTAATTGCAGGTTTTTCAAAGCCAGCTCAATCATTTCAGCTGGAACAGCTCCACAATCCTTTCCTCTCTGGAGAATTTGCTTGGCCTTTTTAAAGTTTCCTAAAAAGAAATTAGCATTGGTTATAAAGACGTTACCGTAACTTATGTATAATAACATTGGGTAATAGAAAGGGCAATATAAAGTTAAAATAAATGAAAATTAAAACATATACAAGTGGAAATGGTAACTAAAAGTTCTGCATTCAGTCCTTTTTTTAATTTTTACTGAAATGGTTTTTTAGACATCATATTCCTAAAATAACTCACTACAGAAAAGCTTTTTGAGGGAATACTGGGAAATGAAAAACCTTTATCACATTTTGAAGTGTTCAGACAGCTTGGATATGCATGCTTTACACATGCTACAGACATGATCCAACACTGAAACCAAGAGAAAATTTAAGCAACCCCAATATTTTTAATATCTATTATATCTAAGCCAATTTTTTTGTTTTTTTGTGTGCCTAGAACCAAAAAATGTTAACACTTCTTTTGCAGTTTATTTTCAATTTAAGAGATTTTCCTTTACTATCTAATAGAAAGGGACATCTCTGATACAAATCCAGTTTGGACAGTCGTTAGCCAGCATATCCTTTGAAAGTTCTTCCCAATCAGCCAGTTCTGGTATAGACAGTTATAGTCTGGTATAGGCATTTACTGGATATTCTCAGTTCTTAAAATCTACTCTTTATGTTAATAGATAAACTAAAAGGTATTCAAGAAGAATGCATGCCCTAGTATCCACTCTTTAGGTTTACAGGCCCATTTTCCTCCAATATGAGGATCGAAAAACGGAGCACTGTGGAGACTGTAATGGCCAATTGCTCATGCCTCAATAAGGATAAAAAGTTTGCGTAAATCATATAGAAGGATTTTTAAAAAATGCTATGCTATAATGTGAAAATGCAACACCTTAAACCAGAAACTGAACTGTGGACTTTAACTTTAGAATTTCATACCTTTTAGGTGACCTAATATCAAAAATATTAAGATAACATTTTTTAAATATCAGTGACAAGTACCTTGTGAAATCTCAAACTGGGCAAAGGCAACATGTACAAAAGCAAATTTTTTGCTGCTTAAACTTGCAACTTGGAACTGGTCACGTGCCTCATCTGGGTCCAGAATACTAAAATAAAAGTGAAATAATATATAAATTAAAATTGCTAAAAAACAAACGTAATTATTATGGAAAAAAAACATTTGGTATGTAATGTAATAAAACAAATAAATTGCTTTACAACTGAAGTCTGCCCAAAATAACTTCCAAAAACCTTTTCACAAAATATTTCGGGACAACAAGCGAAAAGTATTCTTGGGATTTGGAGCATTCATGGCTTCCAATAGCCAAACAGTTACAGGGAAGCAAAAGAAATGCAATCAAAAATTTAGCTCAGCAGGTAAAGCAGATAAGTGAACCTGTTGAATTGCCTTAAATCATGAAAACTCTGTCTCACGATAATCTGAGCTTTCTTGCATCTCCATCATGCACACTTCACAGAACTCCTAACATGTCAGGTTGTTGCATCCTCAAACAAATTCAACTACTAACACAATAATTTGAAATCAGATACGCAGCTTTAAAACATCTTAGCACACACACTAATACACACACTAATACATCAGGTATTCTTACAAAGATACAGCAAGGACCTTTAAGGCTGTGTAAATGAATGTCCAGTTTTTCCTGAGTGTTTTCGCAGTCATGGTTCAGCTGTACTGCCCTAGAGTGTCCCACTTAGAGCAAGGGCGAGTACCACAAAAAGCAAGTTCCCACACTATGGAAAATACTACTTTAGCCCTGACAGACTATTGCATAATGACAGAAGGTATTTGAAGTAACAGATAGTCATACTTACGTCTTCAGTTCTCCAAATCGTACCAAGATTTTGGCATAACTCTCATTGTGGCTATGCTTTTCTGAAGGAAGGGATCTAACAGCATGACTGTAATTCTCAAGCAATCGATTAAGCAGTACTTGGTCCATCTGTGGAAGTCCTGTGTTTTCTAACTTCAAAAGAGAAGTCAGCCATTCTTCTGAGGTCTTTGGTGTGAGAAGAGAATTAAAAAAGCCGGAGTGTTCTAAGAGGATAAAGATAAGCAAAATATAATAAATAATCGCCTCCCAAAACCAGTAAATTGTTGAGGGTATATTTTTATTTTTAGCATAGTGCAAATAGTGCAAATGAGAAAATAGTATTCATTGGCAACCCTTACCTTTTTTCTAGGTCACCCTGCAAATTCTCGCCAGGAGCATTAAAAAATAAATACATGCACACAACAGTGACAGAACCTATCAGTGAAACAAAGTGAGTTGTGCAGCTTTGAGAAATTAGGCAATTTTATGGGTTGTCTGACTTTCTGAAAAACCTGGAAAAGTGAGAGGGACGTAAAGAAGCAATCTGGTCCATTTAGTACAGCTTTTGAGGAAATCCCATTTGGATTAACAAATGCTAATTTTCTTAATAACATCTTTCCTGTCACGTTTTTCATTACCGATTAGAATATTGGTGTAAGCAAGACTACAAATGTTTTTTTGGGGGAATACTTTGGCAGCCTCATCTACCATTACCACTCTCTATTTAATGTATACCTTTAAGGTAGGCACACATGCTATGTTATCACCAAAATGTAGGCACCTATTTTTAAACATTATTAGAGATCCAGACATTAGACATTTTGTTGATACCAACACTCTGGTATCAATCCTATTCTGCCCTACCGGATAGGTTGCCTAAATAAGGTGTCAGACCTACATAAGCAGCAAGCATAAGGCACACACTTATAAAGGAGAGGAACAATACATTTATAACAATATAACAATACATAGCCCTATACATTTTTAGCCACAAATCACCCGATTCTTACCTGTTGTATCAGCAGATGACTTTGTAAGGATCAACTCGCCTGTCCAGTTATCTTCACTGCCATACATCAAAGTATCCTCAGTCTTTTTCAGTTTTTTAACTCTGTCGAGGATGGATGCAATTTTCAGTTTCCTCTCACTTATATCTTCGTCATCCATTTTGTGCGCAGTTCTAGAATGAACAAAGACATCAAAAGTTAGCCATCATTTAAAAATAAAAATTGTAGACCTTATAAGCTTTTATATGAACCAAATAAAGAAATTACAGTAAGAAACCAAAATATTTTTTTTTAACAGAATGCTCATAGTGCCTTAGAAAGCAGAAACATTCTATAGCTATGGATAGAACAGGAGGGGTTAAAACTTTAGGCGGGTTTTATAGCCATCTCTGACTCAGTTAAGGTGATACCACCTAACTTGAACTTTAATTCAAAAGTAAAAAAATTAGAGTAGAACTCCAGCTTAAAAATGAATAGGCATCTATACTCTCCTACCAACAGATTTCACAAGCACTATGATAGCTTTATTCAATTGGTGTCCTCTAAGACCAGGCAGTCTTAAACACGCCCTCTTGGCATGGTGGCAGCCTGAGCGCATTATACTACTGTAACTAAATGTCCCTCCCCCCCCTCACCACCAAATTTTAGTCTTGTCCTCTTCTTTCTAATTTTCTGTGGAAGTATCTACCTTTAAAAATATGCAAATAAGGGAGCAAGTCTCTGCCCCAAGGGACCCAGAGAACAATATTATGACAGATTTTCAAACACACCACTTCTCTTCCCAAAACTGGTTTTGAAAAGGACCTAGCTAGCATGTTGCTTTTAAAGTAATGGAAATCATCCCTGCTCCCCACAACTGTCTCCTTGAGAACATTACTTGATCGATGGAAGTGTCTTAATAGAGGCAAACCCCTAGCTTGCTTTTGCTGTGCAGAGTTTAAAGCAGAACTAAACCCAATTTATACTTATCTGTCTCAGTTCTGTCATGGGCACCACCATTCCCATTTCCAATCTATGCCATCTTGATTGGCCAGGACAATGACAATCTCTGCACAGGCATGCGGCAGTTCATTCCCTTTTGGCAACTGCAGGGAAAGCTCAGCTATTCTGACATATGAAGAGAATGATCAGGCAGGAAAGAATGTCTATTGCCAAAAGAACACTGCCAGTCCCTTTCTGCAATAAAACTCTGCCCGATCACAAATTCGCACTATAAATCATCCATTACTGTTACTGGCATAGAAACCACAGTCGGTAAGAGCAGTACAGAGCTCGCCCTTACCCCGCACATAACCAGATTGTATCCAATAGTCTGTCACATTGGTGTTGTGCTGGCAGGATTGGCACATCCAGAATTGTGTTCTGTGGTGAGCAAGACAGAGAGTGGGATGCTTGGTCACTCAGCAGCCCCCAGCATGCATCACTCAACCATACAACTAACCTGTAATGTGATAGATCCACTTATACAATACTTATTGCCCTTAGGTGATTTTGTTACATTTCTAATTAAGGAGTTTCTGCCAAACTGCAAATGTATGATTATTTATTAAAATTTCCGCTAAAACACACACATAGGAATCACATACATACATACATAGAAATCACATACATACATACATACATAGATACATAGGAATCACATACACAGGAATCACATACATACATACATATCACATACATACATACATAGGAATCACATACATACATACATACATAGGAATCACATACATACATACATACATAGGAATCACATACATACATATCACATACATACATACATATCACATACATACATACATATCACATACATACATACATATCACATACATATATAAATTCGCACACAGACTATGCACAGCATTAGAGAATAGTTGGGTGAGGAGGTATTTATATGAGAGGATCAGGCCTGAGTGTATAATGTGCAGCACTGAGGCCTGTGTATTCCGGGATATATAACACTGTGTATTATTGTCAGCTCTCATGCACTGATCACCACAGTGCTATACATACAGACAGAACCCAGGGTGTGGCATACACAGCAATACAAACTCTCCGTCACACACCTGTCAGTCCTGGCTGCCGCTCCTGGCCGATATTTTGCCGGGGCTCTTTGCAGAGGGAATGCAATGCGCACGTTGCTCCGGTACACAGACTTTCCCACCCCAGCTCCGTACAACAAGAGCAGCCGCAAGTTTGAAATTTGCCACTTCCGCAATGCTGGTTCCTGATTGGCTTCTGAAGGCGGAAAGGGAACTGGCTAAAGCACACTGAGTCGTACGCTGCCATGTTTGTTTTGGGCAAAGCTTTACGTTTTCCAGTAAATATTGATCATTATAATGATTTTTTGCAAAATGACACGATGATGGTTTGCTGTGTTTACACTGTTCTGAAAAAGTTGGGCAAGGAACAGCTTAAAGAGGAACTAAACTCAAAAACGCTGAAAAAAAAAAATTCACTTACCTTTAATCAATCAGTCTGGAGGTGTCTTCCATCGGGTCCCACGTCGTCCTGGCATTCGTCTTCCGGCAGGCGCTCCAGGCACCACCATCTTCTTCTCCTCTTCATGTTTCTTCTTACTACGTCACCTGACCTAGCTGCGAGATTGGGTGACATAGTTGGGGAAAAAACTTGCCGATCTCACTGCGCATGCTTTTTTTCCCCCTTTTGACAAAAGGGCCCCTTCTGCGCATGCTCAAGGTGCTTGGGCATGCGCAGAAGGAGCACCCAAGAGCCTCCCGGGATGCGTGATGTAGGTATCCCAGGAGGCTTTGCGTTCCCATTGATTCTCGATCCCCGAGGCCAGTGGTGTCAAACTCAAATACACAGATGCCTATAAACTCCCCTGATGGTGATCCCGAGTGTGGCTTGTGGTGAATCTTATGTACTAAAAGCGGTAACCCTCAGCCACACTCGGGGTAGCAAAAATCCTACCCGCTCCTCTCGATCCAGCGGCGTCCTCCAGAGATCCCCGGCCGGCTTCTGCATCACATCCTCGGCTCGATCGATGTGATGCGTCGGTACGCTAGGGAGGAGTAGCGTGGCAGGAAATTTAAAAGCAGATTACATGGTAATTACATTGTTTATAATTATTTATTATATTTGAATTTATGATTTGTGTTTCAAATTTATCATACTCGGGAGTTATTTCTAAGAAATACAGGCCTTAAGTATTAAACAACAAATTTCCACGCAAAACAATGTACTGCTTTTGACATAAAAATACTGACATAATCAGACTGCCAGGGAGGTTTAAGTGAAAAAACACACACACTTCAGCTTGATTCATGTTCTCTTCAGCCCTACAGGATATTATTGATATTCTACTGTCAACTAATAGGTTGCAGCCATTCTCAACCAGCATTCCTCAGAGGTTGCTAGGAGTTCCTCCATGGCTAATTGATCTTCCATTTGATGATGCCTACATTGTTATGGAGACGACACCACCTGGAGCCATCTCATGACTCTAACATTGATTCTTCCTACTCTGTTGTACTGCGTTGCTTGTAGGTTACCTTCTCCAACCATCCATTTTTTCATAACAGTCTTTATTTTCATATAAAATATACATGCAATATAAATCCTGGGTCCAGCTAGTTATTTAACACCATCTTTATCAGCTATCTCTGCACTTCACTAACCACTTGCCATTACATAGCTACTGCTCCTGTGCATCTCTCACATACTGACCCCTGATGTGTGTGTATAATGGACGACTCCTCCTGTACCTGCCCTGCAGTTTACATTCTACAGCCACCAGCATTTATACCCATCTAGTGTCCTAGTGCCATCTGTTACCACCTTCAGGTTCACTTGGCTGGAGAGGCAAGAAGGGCTGCCCTCACCACCTCAGCCATCAGATACATGAATATGTTAAAGCACCACAATTGTCTCCACCAATACCGGTCAGGGTTGCCCCAGATCTATTGGAAACCTAGCAATACCTCTGAGCATCAGAAAGAATATACCCAAACTTATGTCATGCATTTGTGTTTCAATGTTACTGGAAGTGTGATTAATCTAGCTAGCACAGCTGCAACTCAGGGGGTACGGTACTATCCATGTAAACGTGCCCGCCCCATTACACCCCTGCCTATGTGTCACTCAAAGGAGAAGAAACTTCCTCCCAGAGTGACGTCATGATGCCAGAACCCGCCCACTCTCCCATCGCAGGTCTGAGCCTGGGTGGGTTGTGGTCAGAGAGACAACCCGCCCACTGCCCTGAGCCTGCAATTCCATACGGGAGGCATGGGCCGCAGCTGTGGCAAGTGCCCCCTCCCCCCGCAGGGACCTTCTCTTGACCCCGCGGGAGGGCCGACTGGCCACCGCTGTGGACAATCAAAGAAGTTCTTTACAAATTAGTAGTGTGCACTAGTGCCCATTCCTGAAAAAAATGGGGGCACGGCTTTCCTACCTTTGCCAGCCCCATTAGACCCCTGCTGCAAGTACTTACCCAGCCTATCCCCAAATAAATGAAAGTACTGTTCTTCTTTATTTGAAGATAAGCACTTACCCCTAGAGCTAGCTACCGAAATGCAACTGCATACCTCGGTGTGGGTAATTTGTGTTCATTTCATACATTTTATGTACATGGGCAGCCTGAAAAGTGTTACTTGACAAGTATGTTTTTCTAAAGGTAAGTTTTCATGACCACATTTTTTCTTTGCCTTTGACATGTGTAAAATGCACTTCAAAGACAGGTCATCATAATCTAATTTAATTCTGATGAACAGTAACCATGGCAGTTGTTTACACTCAATGTAGGAAAATGCCCGAGATTGGGCAGCAGGCGCAGCCAGGAGTCTCCTGGGATTCATGATGTATGTATCACAGGAGGCTCTGGGCTCCCATTCAGTACTAAAGACTTAAACATGTTTTACTTTATATACATCCCCTGTCCCTTCTGTAATAAAGGATCTATCTGCTCACAATTTTAGGATGTAAGCGTTTAGTCCTGCTTTAATAAGCAAACTGAGCATGTTTTCCATCTCACCTCGAGATGCTTGAGGGATGAATCAGATTGTAAGCTCTTTGGGGCAGGGTACTCTCTTCCTCCTGTGTCATTGTTTGTATCTATCATTATTTAATGTACAGGGCTGTGTAATATATTGTTTATTATGATTATTATTAACAATGAAGGTGCAGGTGATCTTTTTCAGCTTTTCTTTAGATTTGCATTGGGAATAGAAGCAGCTCTGGGGTATAAATCTCCCCAACTGAACAGAACAATTAAATGTTTCCCCCACCTTCTAGATTGTAAGCTCTTCAGGACAGGGTCCTCTCCTCCTGTGTCACTGTATTTGTCTGTCATTTGCAACCCCTATTTAATGTACAGCGCTGCATGATATGTTGGCGCTATATAATAATGTTTAATAATAATAATTTTAACCCTTCTCCACTCTAACAACATAAATACAATCATTTGGCTAAACACTTTACCAAGGAAAGAATGGCCTAGTGAGAACACCCTGACTGGTACCATGTTTATGGGAACCTTGTCTTCTGTGAGCAAGTTCTTCCAATGTGATTTACTAAACAAGTTTATTCGGCACTTGGCTGTGTTCATTTACACAGTCATTTATTTGGATTATTATTTTAAGAATAGCCATTTCCTTATTATCTGATTTAAATAAATGCTGTTTGGCTGAGCACATGTAAATATATGGCAGCCCCTTTATATCTTCATATTGTCTGCCACTGCACCAAACATCACACCCATCCCACGTGACGAGCCCACCTTCCCTCCATCATTAACACGCAAGCCACGCCCACAGACAAATTATTGGCTGCCGTTGTGACTGGGAGGATGAGCTTTAAATGCGGCTGTAACCTGGGTAACCGCGTCACGTGTGCGCGCCGAGCTGTCATTTGGAGGAGAGGTGGCGCAGTTGTTCTCCGCCATCATCATTGATTTTGTTACCCGGCTGCCCTGTCACGCCATGCCTCGGTGTACCGGCTCTTACTGACCTTGTGTGTGGGTATAGAATTACAGGGTAGAACAAGGAGCGGCTGAGAGGAGGCAGGATGCTGAGCACCGTGTCCGAGCTGATTAATGACACGCTGCGCCTGTATACATGGAGCCTGAGCATCGCAGGTAAGAATATGGGGCCTGAGCGCTGTCACCTCATCCTTCCACCCATCACACTGCCCATCCCCGGTACTTGTGTATGGCCATTGATGGGAGCTTCCATGGCACTGCTCATCACGTGATACAAGGTATGGGGAGATCAGGTGTCCTCTGTGCAGAGCCCTTTGTCTTCTCATTCCTATGTAATGCCATCATGGGTAGATCATGGGAGATACACACATAGTAATCTTTCTCTTCCTAGGGGTCACAGCAATGGTTGTAGTTGGGATGGTAGTTAGATTTTATTGTCTGTGTATATATAATGTGTTATGGATTGCAGTAGAGATCACTGTGTACATTACAAGGAAATATCTGCATTGTCAGGATCATTACACCCAAATATACCCCTCATCCAAATCCATGCACAGTACAGCTATGTTTGGACCGGAGGTTGCGGCGCCATTACTAAGGGGTATTTCTGTCCACAATTAAAGAAGAAGACGCTCGCAATGCTGGAACTTTTAGACATGGAGCAGGGGACCCAAAATGTTTATTAGTATGGGGCCCAGAAATTTCTGATGGTAGCCCCATAAAGAATGAGTAGAGATGACCATGAGCTACCTCCACTGCTGCCCGCTATGAAATCTGGAAGTGCTGGTTCTTTAGGAACCAATGCTGTGGTGCAAACATCCAAATGGCTGGCATGGTGCCAACCACAAGGATTGCATGTGTCTGCCACAGGTAAGAACCTGCCCAAAAAGGGGCATGGAATGGAACAGGTGGTCAGAGCAAAAGAAAACTGATGTAAAAAATAAAAATGGCTCAGCTACATGCCTTCTTTATTCTGTAAAATAAGCAGGGGAACAAGCAGTGTTTCTGCTCAGCCCTAACTACTTTAAAAAGTTAAATTACCCTTTGTCAGCTGAATCTAAATCTTAAATTGGGCTGGTAAGCCATAGTACTTTCTGGAAGATCACAAGTTTAACCTTTACTGCCTTCAAGAGACAGAAACTTCCGAATCTGTTCTAAATGTGTTGGACATCTGGTCTAATGCTCTGGTATTCCTTTTGGCGTGTATGTCCGTATTGATATGTTCAGACTGGCAGTGAGATCACTTCTTCATTCTCCTGCGGAATCCCCATAGAGAATGAATGGGGGTAATCAATGAGTGGTACAGCATGGTTTTCACTGTTCCCAGCTTTAAAATGTGCAGATGCTGGTTCTTTAAGAACTGGTGTTGTAATGGAGTGACCAAGCAAGGTGCCAGCTGCCATAAGCCCTACAGAAGTGCTTGATCCAAAGCAGAACCCAGCCCAACATAAAGGACACCAGTAGTGATATGGAACCAATTTTTCCATTGACAGAGATGATTTGAACCTCTCGATTCAACTGTCAGGTGCCAGGGCCAAAGTTGGAGGCTCCAGTATGACCGGTAAATACCAGACAGTGGAACTTTCCAGGGAGTGGATGGACAATAATCTTGTTCATAAGACTGTAGCTTTGTGCACAGCTTTTTGCACATTCAGGTTTCTGAATAGAATATGAAAGCTTTTTGTTTACTATTGATTGAACTTCATGAATTTGTAGTTAAACGTTGCTATATGGAAACATGCCTGCTTAAAAGGCGTTTAACTGACACCAATCATCTTTTTGAGTATATGTAAGGGTGACATTCTTCCCAATGGCCAGCACTGTAGAAGGCTGCAGAAGTACTGAAATGCAACAGAAGAAAACGGTGGAATGCATTTTACTGAATAACCCCCACTGTGCAATTTTCAAAATGAATGTAATGTGATCATAAATCTTGTCCCCTGTCATTGTACAAAGTGTCATTACTTGCCATGGATTGTCCGCTATAGAATAGTGTGTAGCACTGGGTAAACACCAGCGCTACACTATTAGACTGTAATAATAATATTAAACCTTAGTTATTGCTTCAATACCTGTATATTGTCTACATAGCCCCTTAAAATAAAAGTTTATACAGTTTATTTACACTAAAATTCTCCAACTTTAGCTGTCTACATATTTTCACAAACCATCCGTGGCCTTCTGCTTGTCCCTACCCCAAACTGCATATGGTCCAGGTTAAAGTATAGGCAACCCTTTTATATAAGGTAAAAATTACCTTCATTTTTTTGGGAAGGGGGTTTAAAACCTCCCGCGTTACATATGTCATGGATCCCGGGAGGCTTCAGGCTGCTGGCGGATCCAAGGATGACAGACCATTAACGATTGTAATGGAAGTGAAGGGAAGAGAGCGCAGCGGGGTGCTGCTCCGTTGTTCTCCCCACTCCATGGAGCAGAACGGTGCTGAACAGCGCTTGTTCATGCATCTTTCAGTCTTTTTTCATTGGAAAGGAACTTTTACAATGCTTTCTAATGACAAAAAACTAAAAGATGCATGAACAAGCGCTGTACAATTATTGCACGTGTAA
Source organism: Pyxicephalus adspersus (assembly GCF_032062135.1). NCBI lineage: Eukaryota > Metazoa > Chordata > Amphibia > Anura > Pyxicephalidae > Pyxicephalus > Pyxicephalus adspersus. The sequence continues at coordinate 70,285,111 of NC_092861.1, read as the reverse complement.
ACGTAGCCTTAGTTTCTATAGTCTAAGCTTCTACAGACAAAACTTTCATATTGTATTTTTATTGCTATATTTATTTTGCAAGGTAGTTGTATTTATTAGTGATTTAGGGCATACACTTGTACCTAGATAACACTCGTGTTACCTGAATTTACTTTGTGCAGTGCATAAAGTGGTGGAGATAATTTAAATATTGCTTTATTTTCTTACAGGAATACTTCTGTGTTCTCTGCATAACCATTCTCTAGAAACAATTTATTTATTCAGCATGGACATTTTTATTTTATGTTACAGATTGTAGAGATTTCATGCAGTTAACATAAAAATTAAGAAGTGGATGAAGACTACACAGACCTTTTTCTATTGTTTAGTGATACACACGACTCTCGTAAGCCCTTCCTACAGGCAAGTCATCAACTAAAGCTGCCGGGGATAATTTAGATTGGTGAGTTAAGACCTGAAGAAGTACCTAAGGCCACAGAAAATGTTAGTTTACAGATTTCCTGTGGGAAATCAAATCTGGCATTTTACCGCAAACAACAATATAAAAGTGTATTGATTTTTGCTTAAGTTATGGACCGTGGGGATGCAGACTGCTGTATTGTGTTAAAAATGGTATAATATCTCTGCTTCTTGACCACTCGCAGAGGGTTGTTTTAACAATATGGCTATCATAGAATGATCCCTTGTTAATAAAACTTGCATGAAAAAGTGAACTTAGAGCAACAAAACTCACTATAACATTGCTTTATTTATATCGCGACCCTGCTCCTTCACACCTACAACTAGGAGGGAGTTGGGTGGAGACAAAAAGGTAAAGTGGCCAACAAGCAGAGGAGGATTTTTACAACTGAAGCAGGCAAATGTTACAGAAGTCCTGGATGCTAGAGTGAGAGGCACTATCCAAGGTGTAAGATATGAGGATTTATATGTAGATAGAAAGTTGCTCTTGGGTTGATATCTGGAATTTGGTGAGGATATGTATGGAGGGGGCAGGTTATGGGGTGCTTTTGTAAGTGAGGGTTAGGAGTTTTAACTGGATTCTCTGGGTTATTGACGTTTATTGAAGGAATTGGCAAAGAGTGATATATCTGAAATGCAGTGAGAGAGGTGAAAGATACATGGCAGAGTTCAGTTGTAATTAGAGAACTGCTGGTAGACCAGATGGGACATGATGAGGGCATGCACAGGTATTTTAGTAACCTCATATGTAAAGTAGAGCTGGATTCAGGATATATTTTTAAGATGATATTTAGTGAGTTAATGTAAGGCTAAAAAGAAAGGGTCTGGAGCCAGGAATTATCATGCTTCCAAAGGCTGTGGTTAGGGAATTTTAATATGGAGAAGTGACTTTTACATTTTGATATTAGAAGGCTGTTGGCTACTTTAATGGGACTGCTTCACTGGAAAAATGTGGGAGAAACCCAACTAAACTAAAAGGGGATCAAACAAGGACTAGGTGGAAAAATAGTTCTAAATAGTAGTTTAGAAGCAAAACTGGAGGGATGAAGAGTCATGTGGGGTCCTGAAAAGTGTTTATTGGATTAGCGGTGTTATGATTGCCTGTCTTGATGGGGAAAATATCAGTAGTGACAACACCTTGCCTTCACGTGTGCTGCCAGATCTGGGAGTGTGGCTAAATTAAAGACTGCCATAAAAAAATTATTTGAGTACGGTGAAACATTGTTTCTTTAGTAAAGGGAGAGTGTTGGAAAGAGATCTTGGATGTGGACCGGTTTTTTACATATTACATACTATATCCCCTTATTAGAAGCAATGCAGCCATCCCCTTTTTTAATTATTATCATTTTGTTATAAATAGTTAATAACAAAATGGGTTGTTACATAGTATATTAGGCCGAAAAAATAGCAATAAACCTAAAAGATCTATAGGAAAAGAATACATTAAAAAACCTGCTTATACAGAACCCCTAATTATTGTTGATCCAGGGGAGAGACAAAAACCCTTATCTAAAGCATGGTCCAGTCTGTTCCAAAAAAGGGAAAAGTCCTTCCGGATCCCCTAGATCTAAAATTTCTAGTGTTATTGCATATACATTTGAGGAATTAGTAGTCAAAATAACCATTGTAAAAGTGACCAAAACAAACAAATCCCTTGTCATTTTTGCTGTATTGTGCCATGTTTGTTTCTCTTTTATGTTTGATTTTAGAGTTCTATTACAATATTAAATTAAACACGTTTGGGAAGCTGCTTATAAAAGTTCCATGTAAAAATGGTTAAAAAGGACAGAGCCTATATTGCTAAATCAGTATTTCACAGAATGTCCTGGTACAGAGGCATATACCATGATGTTTACCATGAAATTAGGTAGTCTGCTGGCTGTATATCAGTCATCCATTCTATCTTTTGAAATCCTTACATTAGGTAATGTGTTCATCTGAATAACACACCTTCTTTTCTTGATTTGATGCAATTTATTGGAAGTCCCTACAAAAATGGTAAATGGGTAAGTAAAGATTGTCAGCATTTTGTGCATTACCAACCTTTATCAGCCATACAACATATATAAAGACTAAACAGGAGAACATGACCCCTCATACCCACCGCAAAGGATAGTGGCCAAACTCTTAACACCTGATAGTTGACAACCAAACACCTACGCCCAACCAAACTTTGATCAATCAATACCTAGAACATAGAATCGGTAACATCTAAGGTAAACAACATAGTAGTAACTCTGTAGTAGCACCGTTTTGTATTAAATATATTACATATATCCATATTGAAGAGAAACTACCTAACAGTTTATAAAAATACTCAAGCCATGTAGGACAAGTATGTTCCCTTTATTGGTGAAGCTCCCCCCATTCATTCCAAAACAATCTATATTTTTGAAAAGCAGAAGCCCTGTATAACAAAATGATGGCAATTGCATTTTTTATGCTACATAAGATTTGCAAACTGTTTATCAGTTCTTTATTTATACAGTAGTTGCATAGAGTAAGTAGATATTAAATGGTTCAAAAACTAAAATTGCTTACAATAGTAAAAAGGTGAAAAACTACTACAGTACTTAATATTGTCATTAGTGACAATTTGTAGATTTGGTAGCATGGTTGAAATTGCGGTACAACTCCTATTCAGCAGTATGGGAGGATTTGGGAACTACTTTGTGCAATTGTTTGTTTTGTGGTGGGGTTGCAGCACAGTTCCTTAAAGTAACATGTTGTCTCTGGACACGCAGTTTTTTTCCTCCAGTAGAGGAAAAACCAAACCACACAACAAACTCAACGTGTGTGTGTGTGTGTGTGTGTGTGTGTGTGTGTATATATATATATATATATATATATATGTGTGTGTGTGTGTGTGTGTGTGTGTGTATATATATAGTCTGTCGAAGTTGAAGTAGGTTTCTTATAAAATGTTTCACATTAAATAGAAATGGAACTCAAAAATGTAATACAGGTTGACAATCGATAATCCAGTTACTTCTGTTTTCCAGCATGAATTTCGGATCGCATTTTCAATACATGTACTGCATTACACTGTTTAGCCACTAATATTTTGGGGGCGCTGTTCTCCAGAAACAGCTGTTAGGTATTGCTTGCTACACTAAATATAGGTTGAGTCTTCCCTGCTGCCTGGAACTGTGCCAGATGTCTGCGGGTGCTGCGAGAGGAAGGCTGGCCCGTGCGGAGGTGAGTATAACTTTCAAAAATCTGACACTCCTCAGGTCAGAAGGTTGCTTGATTTTTGATGGTCAACCTGTATTTCAATGTTTAAAATGGTTTATTCAGAACTGAAATTTGTAAATATTATTCTTGTGCTATAAGCAGCATGCTTTGCAGTCTGTGATGAATGTGTTTCAGCAAGCCTAGAATTTTACAGATATGGATTAATGCTGGTATAATCTTATATTCAATGAGAGAGGAAATTAATCTTCTGTGATGGCACCAGTATAGCCTGAAATAAGGCATGTATTTTACAGTAAAAGCTAGACTAAATTGCACCTATTTACAAAAATCGGGGAAAGTCAGCATTAGGGAAAACTGCTTGTCATTATGATTGGACATTGAGATGTCAGCTTCTCTGGTAAGACTGCCTTTATTTCAACCTATAGTCCATGAAATGCAGACAACATATTAAAATATTATTATATAAATATTACTGATACTGTAAAATCAGTTAAAAAGGATTTTAACTGTAAACATGGTCAAAAACATACAAGCAAAGGTCAAAATAAGTCACCAGTAATGCCTGCAGGGAAGATACAAAGCATTTCCACAAATAAGGAGAAATAGTGTAGATCCTTGCACAGTAGGCTCTCAGGTACAGCTTTCTCTCAAAACTAACAGTCTGAGGCTATAGATCTATTTTATTACACATATACAGCCATAGTACTGTTGCCACAGAAGTACCTAAGCATAAGAAGTGCACATGAAGTGTTTTAGCTGCAGCAGCCTTTTGAGAATTAATCGGGAGTGGGGGGGGGGGGAGCAGTAAGTGTGTTTAATGCCGCCCCTAATAAAATGATCAAATGCCATTTCTTTAGCAACTGGTTCAATGATGGGGGTCTGAACCAAGCCTTGCTGGTAAACCAAACTAATAAATCAGGATGTTTAGAGGTTATCCTATGATGATAAAAATACTTGGACTTATTGTTATAGTGTAAGATTGAAGCCAGTTCAATTATGATTGATGTAACAATCGCATAGCCGTTTGGATGTTCTGAGAGAAAAGGAGTGATTTGTGTGTTACATATATCCAAACTATTGCGCTCATTAGGAGAACTTCTGAACATCAGGAGTCAATGTACCTTGGAGGATATTTTTATATGCACCTAAATGATACTAAAATTGTGTATATGGATTTACTGTGGTCTATATGTGCAAATTATGATGCTAATACCGTATTTTTCAAAAATTGTATTTTTATTTTTGCTAATTTGTCTAATTAAATATTATTACAGCCCTATGGTCTCTATATCCCCTGAGGAAGCCTAATTGGGCGAAACGCGTCAGGTTAAGACCCCGTTTTTTGTCTCAAGGGCGATACACATGTCTGTAAAATCTATTACTTCCCTATATAGTGGGAATAGAGTCCCCTATCATGTCAATTTGTAACATAAGCCTATCATTGTTTTAAAGCCTTTTGTATTCAAAAAATTTTAAAATGATACTGTTTTTATACATAATTACTGTAAATTTATGGTGCCTTTGTGGAAACCTATCTCTTTTTTCCGTTCTTCTTGGTGGTAAACCCCTAACAAACATAGGAGACCTGAGTGTAATTCAACCTGCAAGCATCCATTTTTTATGTAAACGTATGTTTGTTTGCTAAAGTTACTAAAGCATTGCCAGGGATTAACTGCTCTTGTCATAATGTGCAAGTTTGCACAACATGGCAAACTTTTGTCTGGATTTTGCCTTTTCCAGCAGTGCAATCCTTGTAATATCTCCTTCCGCTGTAACTGCCATATTGTGCTCACTGTCTTTCTGGTCCAGCATCTCCTCTCTTCCTTCATTGTAATGCTGAGAATGGATCCAGGTTTTGGGTTGGCATATGCCGCAGGCACATAAGAGCCTACTAGGCACAAGAAAAATGTTCCACCTTGTAGCAATTTTCTCTTGGAGTTTAGTTCCGGCAGAATCCATTTTAGACCAGCAGAAAGCCAAGAGCCAAGCAGTCTGTGCAGTCATCATTACTAATTTCTTACCTAGAAGGAACACTAATGGCAACAGTAATTGCAAGTCTGTGCTAAGCATTACTATGAATTACCACTATGTAATAGTGTAAAGCCAGCCTGGCAGTTGGGAAATTTCATTACATTACTAGTGGAAGCTGTAAGGGTTATTTGGGTATGTTATTTATATACCTACTAATTTAACAGTTTCACATACTGGTTTCATAAATTTATTGTTATCGTAACTAAACTTTCCCATTTCCTAGATTGTAAGCTCTTCAGGGCAGGATCCTCTCCACCTGGGTCACTGTCTATCATTTACAACCCCTATTTAATGTACAGCTATGCGTAATATGTTGGCGCCATATAAATACTGTTTGTTAATAAAAATAATGAAGTTTCCTCTTGTGTATGGATTCATATGCATGTGTTAGTATGCAGTTTGTAGATTTTTAGTTTGTGCAATAATGATAAAGTGTTTTTTGATAATCATTAGCAAATTTCATTGGAAATACCAGTGCCCAATGTCTAGTATAATTGTCAGTAGCTCCATCAACATCAATAGTACCATTTTTCAGTTATACATATTCAGTAGTTCTAGACAGTAGTTCTAGAAAATATATGTATCAATGGGGTATTTTACATATTTTGGAAGGCTGTAAAGTTTAAATGAAATAAAATAGCAAAAATGATAAATGGTCTAGCCTGGTAAGCCAAAAATATCTGCAACAAAAGGGTTAAATGGTCTATCCTGTTAATGCTGTCAAGCTTGGTGTAAATACTGTTGGATGTTATATATATATATTTTTTTTTTTTAAATTTAATATTCTGTATATTATACTCTAAATGGCACTGTCATCTTCCCATAGAGCTGTACAATATCAAATAATAATAATGACTTTGCCAAAAGCAAAGTATGGTGGCTGCCATTGCTTACCTTTTCCTTTTGGGAATGTTGGCTCCCTGACTGTCATGCAGACATAGCAAGGGAACTATTTTTCACTTAACAGTCACTCATTCAATCCTTTTCACAAATCTGTTACCGCTGGTAGCAACTTTCAGCAGTAGGTGTTTGGAACAAATTGTAAAGTTCTTATAATTCTAATAAATGGTAACTTTTTTTTTTTTTTCCCCTCAACAGATAAACGTGTTGAAAAATGGCCTCTGATGCAATCACCACTGCCAACATTGGCTATCAGCACTCTCTATCTCCTCATCGTATGGCTGGGCCCCAAATTCATGAAGAATCGGGAACCTTTTCAATTACGCTACTTGTTAATTTTCTACAACTTTGGGATGGTTATCCTGAACTTCTTTATATTTAAAGAGGTTAGATTTCATGTGTGAATATATATATATATATATATATATATATATATATATCTCCTATATTGCCTACATTTCATCCTCTTTATACACTGCCCTGTCTGCTTTCATTGGCTAACCAAATATCTGTGAATTGCTGATGGCTGACCACACTTGTAACAGAATTAGTGTTTAGGCAGAACCATGGTACTCCTAATCAAAGCAAACCTGGATGGCTGATTTGGAGAAGAAATAATTAGGTGTGAAATATGATTGTAATTTAAAGAGATTTTAGTAATCTAATGTATGTATATATTCAATATATATTTATCAGCGCTGCATAATATGTTGGCGCTATATAAATCCTGTTTAATAATATATAACCTCAGGTTTTGTTTTTTCTTGAATCTTTGTTTGACATATAGGCATACTATGAGAAATATTAGGTGAATGCTCAGAACGAACGTCCAAGGTTAGTAGTTTTTGCTATTCTAAGAAGTGCAAGTCTAACAAGTTTAGAAATGGAGAAAGAGAGAAAGTGCCTCTGTGTGGGTCCCAAATTGACAAAGTGAAACAATAGATAAGGTTCAGGAATCGGTGCTAAATGTGAAAATTAATTTATAATCTCGCTAATCAGCTGTTGTCTCAGGGACCAGCCAACAGAGATCATTGTAATGAGTCCTAAAATACCACACCTTTAATTAAATAAATGCCTCATACATTTTTATTGAAAACAAAGTCCAATACTTTACTATGGCTTGGCTATGGACAATGCTAAGTTTAGAAACAAAAATTTTCTTGTTTGGCTTTTCTGGTTCTTGTCTCTGCAACTTAGTCTCATTATTCTAGCTCAGCGCCTAAAGATAAGAAACAAACTTATAGGTTTAAGTGTGGTAGCAGTTATTATTTTTATTAACATTAAACAGGATTTATATAGCACCAGCATATTACGCAGCGTTGTACATTAAATAGGGATAACTAATGACAGACAGATACAGACAGTGACACAGGAGGAGGAGAGGACCCTGCCCCAAAAAGCTTAAGCTGCGTACACACTTGCAATTTTTGTCGTTGGAAAGGATCTTTCACGATCCTTTCCAACGACAAGGGAGTGCACGATGCATGAACGGTGCTGTACATACAGCACCATTCTGCTCTATGGAGAGGGATCGTTAGGATCGGCTGTCGTCCATCGTCCGTGGATCCGGCAGGTCGGTCGTCCGGACGATGGTCGACACCGACTGTACACACGGCAGATTTTCGCCCGATAATTGGCCGATGCCGATTATCGGGCGATAAAAATCTGACGTGTGTACGTAGCTCTAGAATCTAGCAGGGCCATCTTTGTATTCCAGTGTTAGACTGAAATTGTTGTGAACTGCTCTTTTTGTAGCCTCCTCATATGACAGATGAGTATCTAGGAGTCTCTTTAGTCCTCTAGTTTTCTTGGTGTTGCTTGTAGCTATAATAAATTGTTCAACCACAACAGATAACGCACACTAGACTTCCAATATTGTGTCTGATGGATTTAGTTGTGACCACTCAGCTGTATCATGTGCTTCAATTCATAGCAGAAAAGCTGTTTGCATCGGGATTCTGTGCAACAGGTCTTGCATTTCCACCCTTTATTTAAAATGTTGATGTACCCAAAGGTGGTACTTAAGTTATGGGGCAGGCTTTAGTAACAAACTAATCAACCCCTTTTTTCTTCTGTCCTGTATATTTCAACAGTGATCAGCTCCATAATTCCCAATACTCTTCCTAACTACGTTTTGTGTTTTTGGTGTTTCTGTCCATCTCCTGTTGGATTCTGCATAGTAATAAATAATATAAAAATTCAACAAGGTTAGTGCGACCCTCTCATAATCAACAATTGGGCATTAAGCAAACCTTTGAGTTCCATTTACTGACTACAGCACACAGAATTGCAATGTGATGCTGCACTCCACATCACTATTGTGCACTGACTCATTGCATAAGCCTAATTGTGTGTTTTTTTTTTTTTTTTTTTGTTTTTTTGTTTTTTTTTTTATTTTGCAGCTATTTTTAGGAGCCAGGGCAGCAGGATACAGCTACATATGTCAGACTGTAGATTATTCTGATGATGAGAATGAAGTCAGAGTAAGTATTGTATTTGATTAGCAGCCCAGAACATTGTGTGGGGATATTTCCTATTTTAATATATGTTGTTTGTTTTGTTTATGCCATAATAGCATAACCAGATTACAGGTAAGTATGATTATAATAACAAATGCAAGTTTTCCTAATCCGAAGGTAGAACTTTCTTCAAAAAAGATAAAGTTTTTAAAGTTCTACAAATATCATTATTTTTCTTGGTGACTCCCAAGAGTGAACAATTGAGACTAAGATTGTACAATTGAGACATGCGCTGGACATAATAGGTTAATACACCATTTAAATGCATTATATGTAATCTATCTGGGAAATCTGCAAATTTGGTAGTTTTATCTTTACGTTTAGCCTGTTTTGTGGTCCAAAAAGTCCTGCAAGACAACATTGCTGGATCCTCTATACCTCTGCCATTGGCAATACCACTTTACTCCGCATTCGCCTGAGTGTGTGAGAAGACTATAAAGGAGTGGCATAACACTATATTGGTAATTCCTGTGCTCTACCATTTGTAAGGAATATAGCTTTTATTGCTCGTTGTGCTGACAATCACTCTCACAGTGTGATTACTGCTGAGCAGGAAATATGAAAAATATTAATATAAAGACTACTCATAGCCTATAAGACTATATTATGTATGTTTCATGTAATAATACATTTCAAAAAAATTTTTTTAAATCTCCATGACATAAGCAAAAAAAAATTGCCTACTGTATTAGCCCCATACAGTTCTTGATAAACTATGAAACTCCTCTGGTAAACCCCAGAAAAATAAAAATGGCATATGAACCCACAGCTGCTCTCTAGAAAGATGGTAAGGAAGAACATACATAGAAACTGCACGTTCTTCTTGAAGATCTTTTTTTTGGCATTGTGAATCATTTTTTGCATGTACCACTTGTTGAAGTTTCATTTATATTTTTATGCATTTAACTCCTTGCAGTTGGTTGCAGAAGAAAAAGGCAATCCTTCAGACAAGCTGCTTATTCTGCAGTCTGATTGAAGGCCCAAATTGTTTCCCATAGAAAGTTTAGTTGTAAACATGTGTTCTGAAATTCTTTTTGATTATCAGTAGATACATAATTGTTATTTTATAAATGTCTGGTGCTGAACTTTTACTCAAATATGCTCATCGTTCTTCATGTTGCTTTGTTACAGGTTGCTTCTGCTCTCTGGTGGTACTATGTCTCTAAAGGAGTGGAGTACTTTGACACAGTATTTTTTATACTGAGGAAGAAATTTAATCAAATTAGCTTCCTCCATGTGTATCACCACTGTACAATGTTTACTCTCTGGTGGATTGGAATCAAGTGGGTCGCTGGAGGCCAATGTATGTATCGCTATGATTTTTGGTAACTTTGTATAATATCATGACTTACAAATGTTTCTTATTCTATTCCACAAAATTACTGTTTCTTCCTGATTGTTTTTTTTATTATTGAAATGCTTATAGTATTTTGTTTCTTTGGTTGCTCCTTTGCACAACCATCTCTACTGCAGTCTTCTCCATGATGAGAAATAATTCACTGTGCCAGTGAACTCATACAAAATGTAGCCCCTGAAAACCATAGGCAATGTAAGAAGCAAGGTGGTGGGTGGTTCAACCTGCTTTCATCGCGTGATTTAAATGCCATTTGGTATCTAAGAATCTTTGACCATCTTACTGCACTCAAGTCAGTTTGTTATTTGGGGAATAATTCTAAGATTTGCTAAAGTCCTAAGTTGAATTTTTTTTTTTGTTAGAGCTGTAACTACTTTAATTTTCTGCTTTACTAATGTCTTGGCTTTAGTACTTTTCTCACTGGACTGCAATAAGCAACTGCAAGTGTGTTCTATGCAGACTTTTCTACTTATTTGTAATCTAATTTTATTACTTTAGAGAACTTCAGTCGTAATCTTTCTTTCTTGTAGTTCCTGGTTCTGTTTTTGCCACAGTGGGATTGTAAAGTTTTTTTCCCTACCTGATTTGTTGCCAGTTCTAATATATTCTCCATAAATCCAACAACCAAGAGTCTGGTTAATAAAAAGAAGCCTTTATTAGGCAGAAAGGGAGCCTAGATATCAAAGCTTAATATACAGTGTAAAGAACAAGGGCTGATATCCCTGAAACCCTCCTTGCCATAATGATGTCTAAAAAAAAAAAAAAAAAAAAAAAAAAAGCTTTGTTCTGCAACAAGGTCAGCAAATCTCCTAAAGCTTTGCATGGAGAACCAAGAAGTTAAAATGTCCCATCTTAAGAGAAAGAGAAACCTGAGTACCCTAATGTGCAAACCAACCAACTATGGGTAACCATAGGATGCTGTATATGAAAATTTTACATTACTTAATGATAGATCCTGATCTGACTATAACTAAAGGAAATCAAGGACCAAACCAACCAAAAAGGGTTTGTGCCTCAGGGGCTGTGGGCGGGGGGGGGGGAAGCCTTCCTAGTACGGTTGTGAACCCCTCAAGAGCATGGTTTATGGGTCCAAATAATGGCAAAATTGACTGCCTCAGTAAGACCTCAGTTTTTAGCTGCTGGACTTTAAAAGCCATCTATGATGTGCGTGCTGTCCTTCAATAAATATCACAGGTAATGATTTTATTTTTTATAGGTAGTGATAAAAATCCAGTTTTGTATGGATTGACAATTTTAATATCCCGTTTTAAACAGCATTATATATTTAAAGTTTTTAAAATACATATTTTTTAAAGTGTTTGTGACCATGCTATACGAGTTCCATGTAAGACACTGACTTTTTTTATTTTAATATGTACATTGTCTATTATCTTGCAGCCTTTTTTGGTGCACATATGAACGCCTTGATTCATGTCGTGATGTACTTGTATTACGGTTTAGCTGCTTGTGGACCTCATCTCCAGAAGTATCTTTGGTGGAAGCGATACTTGACAATTTTGCAATTGGTAAATTACATGTTCTTTTTGTTTGGGTTGTGGTTAATGCATTTAAAGGGATACTTCGACTTTGCTTCAGCAGGTTTGTTGAATACACACAATTTATTCTCGCTGAAAGCACCAAAGAGTAAAAAATACTTACTTTATAGTGATATTGAGCACTGCAAATTCGATTCTGTTTACATTTTGAGATAAATGTTGGGGGTCATTGTTCTTTAGCTCAGCATCGCCCCACTTTTTTAAAAATATATCAGAGTATGTTAGTCTTTTATACTGTACTAGCTTGAATAGCATCTGTCTCTGTATGTATGTGCCACAAAGAAAAATACTTTAAATTATTTTGCTTTTTATAGAAAATTTTTGTAATTTTTTTTTTTTTTTATCATTTCTTATTGGATTACAGGTTCAGTTCCATGTCACTATTGGCCACACTGCATTGTCTCTCTACATTGATTGCCCCTTTCCAAAATGGATGCATTGGGCTCTCATTGTATATGCCATCACCTTCATATTTCTTTTTGCTAACTTCTACTATCGGACATATAAAGAGCCCAAGGGGTCAGCACGGAGTGGAAAGCCTGTGCAAAATGGGAAAGCTGTTCAAAATGGCGGAGTGTACACCAATTGTATAGTGCACAAGGTGGATAACCACAAACCTGGTGTAGAGAATGGACGGAAAAAAAGGAAGGGAAAAGCAAAGAGGGAGTAAATAATCCTCTTCATGCCTTATTCTGCCTATCGATAGGGATCCACCACCTTTGGATGAAGCACCCCCTTCAAGAAGTTCTTTTAAATATATTTATTATGTTGTATTTAAAGGGTTTAAAAGCTCTTTGGCTACAATACTTGACTGCTGGCAATATTTCTTTATCTATAACAGAGCTTGAATGGATCTCAATTTGTTCTTTCCAGTGCACAAGCTGGTAATGCTCTATTTTTAATCTGTTTCTCTAGAGGAAGAAATGACAGCTTCTTTTGGCTTGTGCACAGCAAGGGAGTTCCTGCTGAATAATATGTTGCAGAAGCAGAGAGTATTCTGTAACCTGTAATTCAGATGATTAAGGGGGAGGCACAAATCACTGCTAGCAAAATAAAACAAGGGATCTTTCTATTCTCTTATAGTTAGGCATGTCAAAATATTATGGCACATTCTCCTTGTTTAGTTGAGAGATTTATGCTATTAGGTTTAATTGCTCAAAATACGAAAAAAAAACATAAAGGCAGAGTTTCTCTGGAATGCTGGTAATGTGTGAAAGCCTACGCCGGCTCATTTTATGTCCTATTTATGTATGTCTGATATACCTTTTTTTTTGTATCTTTATTTAACTAATGCAAGTAAAAGCAACTAGTTGCATGATGCAACTATATTAGAGTGTCGTGTTTTTGTTTTTTAAATTAAGATTAGAATTAATATTTAGAGAAAGTATGTGAGGAAATCTGAAATACTTTCAATAGTCAAAGTTCTCCAGTCCCTTAACTATTAACCCATTAATTGTTAAAAAAAAAAAAAAAAGTAAATGCTAAAATACTGTTCAACATGCAAATCTCTATATCTTCTCTAAATCACTGCATTATAGCACAAATGCTAATTATTTTATAAAGTACATCACTGTATGTAAGATATATACAGTGCTCTCCCCAGCACCTTTTAGCTGGTCACACCACCTGGCTATTTTTGGGTGCGATCTGTAAATTTGGGTCGCAATATACAATCCACCACCCACCTAGGATAATACATTTACATATTTTTTTTTTTTTTTTTTTTTTTTTTAAAGCCACATTTACCTTATATTTGCTGTATATTCTTTTTAACACGTTATTTTGTACAGATCTTTTTTTTTTTTTTCCTGAGAAATCGTTGCCCTGGCTACCTTTTACATTTTCCTGGATGTCAGGGATGATGTGTATACAAGCGTTCCTCGGGAACAATCCTCAGTTTTGTCACACAGCACGGCAATGCTAAAAGGGAGCACTGATACAGAATATAAGGCTTATGTAGTACAGTTTCTGCTTCATTTAGAGATTTTTATCTTCTGCTTCAAAATAGCACTGTGACACAATAAAACCTGACCACTTTTTACAACTTTTCATTGTATTTGGAGTGAAATGGTGATTTATTTCCAAGTTAACATTTAAATACATGTGTTGTAAAAGTGGGGTTAAGTATCCTGAGCTTGTTGCACTGTTCCCAAAGATATGGCATTGGCATGATCATGCTGGAATTCACGTTAAGTTTTGCATGAATGTTAGTAGTTGAGGGGCCAGTGCACAGCATACATTATTTTCCTTATCTTACAGAGAAAGAGTTGAAATACCCTATGTAGCTTTCTTGTAAATGCATACTAAGAGGTCAGAGGTCAAAACAAGTGGTTGTGTAGAGGTTGCTCATGTTGCTTCTCACTCTTTTATTGCAACCCTAATGACCGTAAACAGGCCGCTATCTGCTAATCGAAATGTTGTAGTTTATTATTTTCATACAGCTCCATTTACTGCAGGGTATAGAGGCATAGCAGACAAGGGTTTAATTGTATTTTTTTTGTCTCTAGTCCTTGTAACTTTTTTTTTTTTTATTTGTGTGGCCTAAACATTGTAGATGTCATTTGTCTTCAATAAAAATGCAAAAAGTGTTTCTCAGTAATGCAGCAAGTATGCTGCTACCAGAACAAAAGATTTTTCTTTTCAATGATGGTCAAGAATAAATAGTTTCCACAACTATCATGGGTATTTTCTCCTGTTTGTTTTCTACCAGTGTATGGAAAGCCAACAGAAACACTTTACAATGTGTGGTGTTGGCTAAAAAAAGGTATCAGCCTTAAAACACTAAACAGGCTTAAATCACAAAGATGAGGAGGCATAGTGTTGCATTAGAAAAAGTATTGAGGTTGAGGTGTGTTGGACCCTTCTAAAACTGATAACTAATTTTGTTCATAGAATGCCCCTTCATTAACAGCAAGGGTTTTGTTCTTCAAAACTCTTGGTCTAAAACCAAATGTTGAGCAGCTTGCCCTGGCAGGAAAAATAGAAATGATGGAAAAGGAATGCTTTTCAGTGAGGATATAACAGGATGACCAAATATCCTCAGGTAGGTTGTGAGGCCCTTTAACAGAGATGCATTATTAATGGTTAAGAAGCTACAAACTGTCTTGTTCTAGTATGTTACTTTTGCAGCATATTTTCTAATATGTTTAATATGTTGGTGACAGGACACCTTTCAGGAAAATGTATTACCACACCAGTTTAGTGTATGGAATATTGTTCTATTGTCTGTTTAGTGCTGCATTTGTGAATGTGAAGTCCTATCAATGTCATGTGTACTGGCAATGAACCGTAGCAGGTGAGATGTACAGAAACAAACAAGAATGGATATTATGATTTCTATCAACCTGGCACTAAGTCCAAATTGAGCTCATCAGTCCACCAATGGTAGTAAAGAGAAGCATGTTTACCAGTTTGTTCACTACATAATGTGCACTCACATCTGCTGGTTATGAAACACAAATCCGCTATATGACTTTGCTTATATTGTTCTGGTAACCCTTTCTTTCTGATAGTCACTTTTCAAAGGCTATTGTATTAAGCTCACGGACTAGTTGATGGCTCCATTATGAATATTTGAGAAACTGGTCAGCTAATTGTTAGGAAACAGATTGGTAAACGTGATCTGTCTTCATTTATACAGTTTGTATTCTGTTTTTCTATCATTTTAAGGTGACCTCAATCAGTGTAACTTTTATTTAGCTTTTTTTACATTGTACAGTTGCAATGTATTCATTTACCCATATTTTATTTATTTTTTGGTGGAATGTTAAAACATTTAGGGTGTTATGAATATAGGGAGTGTTGTTGTGAGTACACTAAAGGGCAGATTTATAAAGCAGTAAATCTGATACTCAATACAGGTACATTTTTCCAGGTGCATGGTGTTTTCAAACAACTGTTTAATTCATCACCAGTGAATGTTTGGTAAAAGTCACATTTACCGTTTGTTAAATGTGCCTTCCAATTTGGAGATGTACGGTGGTACAAGGGTTTATCTGAAGTGTAAACCTCACTTTAGTTGATTAACCAAAAAAACCTTCAGTTATATACAGTATAATACAAGAACTTTATCACTTGAGAAGAACTTCTTGAGTAATGTTTAAAAAAAATTGTGTGCTTTCAAGTTATCCAGTTCTTCGTTTTTAAAGTAGTACCAGTTTGTCTCAGTGACAGCTATGTATGCTGGTATTGCTTTCTTTCTTCCTTGGAGTACTGTAAACCAGACATTTTTATTTCTTGCATTTAAATGAAAGTGGCTTCATCACAAAACCTTATTTTTTATTTTGATCACCAAACATTAAAAACCCCTTTGGATAGCTCCATGCAGCTTTAAAGTACTATTTAACTATAGTTAGGAAATGTTATAATAACCATAGGTCTTGTCCTGTTAGCAGCTTGCTTTGAGTATCCACACTTCCATAAGGATTTGTATTTTACCTTCCCAGTGTAAAGCTAAATGGTGCTTCCAGGGGTTTACAGAAGCTGCTCACAAATGCTGGTGAAATGTGGCAGCAAAGGTAGCTAAGTGACATTTTGATGTCTATGTTGGTACATGTATTTGAGTGTGTGAGTTTATGTATTTGCAAAGTGTATTTATGTGAGTGGGTGTGCTGAATTATCAAATAGGGGGTGCTTTTGTGCTATAAAGTTGGCAAAATCAATCATTGGTAAAGTTCCTGACCTTTGCACAAGGTATGTTACATATTTCTTACACCTGTACTCCGTATGCTGGGCTGTTACTAGATCACGATCCACCTGTTGGGCACCCCTGGTGTACACAATAGTACTTATCAATACCCCAGGGTAAATGCTTTTGGGACTTTGGAGGTGGGAACTGATTGTGCAAGGGTTAAGCACTAATAAGATATTGTGGCCAATCACATCTACATCTAAGAATCCTGTATAGGAATTAATGGTACTGTGCTGCTGATCACTTTTTTTTCCCCTAAGTGAGCAGGGACCCCAATTATCAATAAGAGAAATCGGTTATTGCAATGGTTCTTTCAATCCTTTAATAAATAAAAACTTAATAAATAAAAACTTAAAAATGTGCATTTTAGCCATAAGCAAGAATTGTAAAATGACTCTTCATTTACAAAAATGTTTATTCCATTCTCTACTACTGATGGTGTTCCCTAAGCAAAAGCTCCTTTCAATGCCCTTTGGTGGGGATTAATAAACATGAAATCAGTCATATTGCCTCTACGCACAATAATCACTTGATCATCTGATCAACCTGCAAAAAAATCAAGTAAACATTACTTGCTGTGTAGTATTGTTTGTTATTCTGTCCAACAATCCATTCAGTATACAATTAAATTTAATTGTAAATTAAAATCCTATTTCAGTATACCATATGCTTTTGGTTTTGTGTTTATTAGTCCCTCGTATGTGTTTCAGTTTGGTTTTTGTGTTGGTGACCCTACTAATGTATTTCAGAGGCAGAAGGTCAGCACAAGCTTGCTTCCTGAGATCTATTAACCTATGACGAATGTTTCATAGCAGTTTTGTTAGGTTGGGGAGGGAGCAGATTCTCCGCACTACATATGGTGAGATGTTTACCAGGCAGAGGATGATAAACTCCCTATAGCATAGATACGAAAACCCACTAACCTAGCACTAAAATAATGTATACTCAAACAGCAGTATGTCCAATTTAAGAGCCTGCATTACTTTATGAGGCTAGAAGATGTGTAAATCTATTGCAATCATTATAAATGCATAGGGATTGAATACTTCTATTAAAAATAAACCACTTGGAATTGTTAGGGATTAGCTACCTACTTAAGATACAAAGCTCTTTTAATCATTAATTTTGGGCCACCTTCTGTTAACTATAACATACCTTTATTCAAATTAAAATAAAAAAAAAATGTACCCATTTACATAAATAGTTTATATTGTGTTTCTTGGTATTTTATTATGTAATCGTATGGGGCCGGTTCAGTTCCTAGTTTATATAGACAACAGTTTTTGTGTTAAGTTCTCAGGTATATCAAAATGGATGTATAGTTCCTTTCATGCCTCTCATTGCCCATCGAGAACTAGCAATGTTGTCTTTGTGGATTTCTAGAGCAAAAACAGGCTCTTTGACAGATGTTGAGGACAGGTAGACTGGACACATGTAGACATCTGGCACTTTTGGAGTATCATTAATGCCAAATTTTTCAGAAATGGGCAAACACTGCACATGGATGACAGGTAATGTGTTAAGACTCTGCTTTTGCGGGGAATCCACAATCTCTTCATCCGTCTTGTTCCAGAATATTCCCCAGATGTGGACTCCATAGACAAACATACCTTCATGGGGTGGATCTCTGATCTAAAAATGGAAAGTATATTTCTGATATGTTAGTAGGAACATAATAATTAGTCCTATGATAATCCAGATGTTATTAGGATGGTTTATCATAGCTCCCAACTGTTTTAGCCATGCAGAAATTTACTTGCAATCAATGTATCAGCCAGCAGATTAAACATCACCCTTTTCTGTATAATACATTGTAAAATTACAATTACACATCACTTACATGTTCTTTGTCTCTCTGAGTTATTTCTGTTTTAAACACTATTGCTTCCGCATTTCCAGTTCTCTCGGAGTATCTGCGAATTGCTTCTTGTTTAAGTATAGAAAGTAGGCCCTTAGGATTATGAAATGCCCCAAGCCAGTATGTTGGCATTTTTTCCCGACCCTGGAAATAAGGAACAAAGTAAAATGACAGTGTGATTATTGCAGAAACACACAAGATCACAAAAAACAGCACTATAATACTTGAGGTCATAGTTTAATTGACAAACTAACATAAAATAAGAAGCATATATTCTAGAGAATAACGCATATTATATGCTTGTACTTACAAATTGCAGTATTTTCTCAAAGTGAGCAACTCTCTGCTGTACATCTTGTATCCATGATGAGACCGACCAATCAGATGGGCAAGGGAAGCCCCATTCCATCTCAAACCACCGTGCAGGGGCTTTCTTGTAACATAGATCATGCACAATTGTGATAGTGTTGGGGTCAGACAGCTGATCACCTAATGTTTCTGATGATTCCAAGGAATCCTTTATTACCTACAGAAAACAATACATATAAAAAAAGAAAACTAAAGCTCTACTAAAAAGCAAAAGCCTTTCCATAAATGAAGGTCATCTAATCAAGATACCACATTGAAACAGAGATTGGTGTTGTATTGTGTATTTGACATCAACAACAAAAAAGGTATTACCAAAATGTATTATTGACTCCCTTTACCAGATGCAAAGGAGCCAGCTCTATCTGTGGAATCTAACAGATTGCCAAGAAAGACAGCAAGGACAACTCAAAAGTACTCGCCATCTGTGAATTATCAATGTATATTAGTATGCATTTCTCTGAGCCACTGGGTTTTCCAATAGCCTTAGACCTGGTAGAAGAGCACCAGCTCATATTCATATTCAACTTCATACAAATATCATATTGTGATGTATACTGTTTAGTATGTCCTTAAAAGTTTGTACGGGAAGCAGAACTAATTTGATTTTACTCCCAATGTTTCAACTTGTGTGGTTTTGAGGGTTAAGCTGCGTACACACTTCCAATTGTTATCGTTCAAAATGAACGACGAACGATCGATTGGGCAAAAATCGTTCGTAAAAAAAGTAACCAACGACGCCGACGAACGAGGAAAGTCGTTGGAAATGAACGATACGATCGTTCGCAGATATCGTGCAGGATCGTTCGTCGTTCGTTTACCAACGATAATAATTGGAAGTGTGTACGTAGCTTTAGCTTGGTTAGTAATACAACAGCTTGCCCATAATGTTTATTGACACATCTGTTGTAAATCATTATACCAATAGCCATGTTTTCTTTCATTTATAATAACATACATGATACGCAACACACAAATATAACAAACTAAGACAAAAAAAATGGCAATGAATTTAAGCTGGGTAACTTAGTAGCTGTATCAATGTCTGATAATACTCACATGTAAAGTCCTTCTAATTTCACTCAGTACTGATGTAAGATGATGGAGCTCTTTCTTTAAAAACAGGTTGAATGAGGTATCTCCACCAAGCTTTTTCATGCGATCATTAATTAAATCCTTAAAGCACAGAAACAAAATAAGCAGCTGATTTATTTATTGTTTGTTTATACAGACTACAGTAACCATTCTTTATTACATAGTAATAAATAAATAGAGGTGGGAGAATGCAAGAAAAATGTTAACACAATTCCCAGAGCTGTCCCACTGTGCCCAGATGGCTACCAAGCACCCAGGGAATGGGATGACATATCTGCTACATCCAAACCTTCTCAGGTTCTCACTTTTGTTCATTCTTATGAAAGATCAGACCCTTTAAGCTCATCATACAGCCAAATGAGGATGTTGTTTGAAATGTATCTTCTCAATGTAGGTTTCTGGAGGAGAACTTCAGTTCATTTTACTAATAATGAATGTATTTTTTTTAAACAATCCCTCCACAAATGTCCCCCTTTTTGTATACAGATCTAAGATCCAAAGCAACTAAGTTCGGTATGACATTGGGTAATAAAAGAAATAACACAGACATTCTAGTATATAAACTTAAAAATGTTCTTTTTACATTATATTTATCCTACATGATACATCCAGGAACTCCACCTATTGGGTTACCCGTCCTATTTCTCTTTATACCCAACCAAGATGGCTACCACTTAGCCATATAAGTGTTTCCATAAAACATTTAGATTTATCAGAAGTGAATGCCTTTAAACTTCAGGTTCCATTAAAATATTACCTATCACTAATCAATTCTTCTATAGGGGGTGTCCTACACATTGATTCTAAATTCTGCAATATTGTGTAGGGACAATATCCTACACAAAACATGTCAGCCTTTATTGTTACCCTATATCTAACATGAATGAGCCCCACTCATTCATAGCAACCTCAGTGCATACATACCCGACTCCATCCACGTGGCACTTTGGAGAGGAGGGAAGCACATATGTCATGAACCTCAATTAGCTTTGCCGTTTGTGGATACATAATAGAAGGATTGGCCACCGAGTCAGGCAAGGCAACAGAGGGTGCATGACGACCTTGCATAGGATCTGGTTTCACAACTACACAGAAAAAACACAAGATTATTAATCATTTAGCTACTATGTATGTGTTTCACCTAAACAAAATCACAATTTTATGCATTCCTCACTCAGGCCTATAATAGCACAATCATCCACAAATAAAACGGATAGATGGTGTTCTAATGAAACAAATTCACATCATAGGTGAGGTAAAATATTGCAAAAATTTTGCATTGTTGAAGAGCCCTTTTTATGAGAACTGATAACAGTGTGCCCGATTCAGCACAATGATCAGTGATGCTAGATCGGGATGGGGAGGGAATAGCATGGATTAATGAGGCTAATTACTGATGAGCTGGGATGGATAAGGATCATTGAATAAGGATCATTGAAACTAGGTGGCTATTGGGCAGGAGCCTGTGATGATAAGTGATGGAGGGGAAGAAAGGTGAACAACCATCAGAGATCTCTAATATTGGGGACAAGGCATCAGAAAACAATTACAGTGGATTGCAATTTGATCAAATTAAGCAAAAAAAAATGGATGTTGGGGTGGCCTAAACGTTTGATAAAAATATGGCTGCATTGAGTGCATGTAAATATAAAGTTTAATATGTTTCTGTTAGGAGAAAAGATGCCAGGTAATTATTAATGGAAGTTTTTCAGACTTTCAGCTCAATAAACTCTCCATAGTGGTAAGGTTTAGAATACACTTTTCACTGTCAATGCAAGCACAGATCCCATAAAATGATCAGATTGCCTGAGTATATGAAAAAAAATAGTTAGCAATTCATTCTAGATTGTTTTTTTTTTATTCTAGCAAACAATTCACAAATCAAGAAACCAATCTGGCATATCTGCTAGTGTGTACTATGCCTAGTTATAGGGGCAAATCATGCAGAGAACAGGTGAAATTGAAATACAAAAGACCATTTACACAAAACAACACCCATTAGGTGACTTTTCTTATCTGTTTTAATTAATCAATCAGGTACTCAAGAACTTGTTACAGGATACACTTGTTAAAGCTAAGTGGCTGCTATAGGTAACAGGATACTGCCATTCTAACACTTTTCATAGAAGGGCCCCTAAATATTTTAAAATCATCACAATAACATGCATCAAAGCCACATTGAGATGTGTACTACGTTGAGACTACTTTTTTTACTGGGAACTTATTGCTGTTGGATGGAGAAGAGAGCATCAGAAGAGGAACATGGCACTGAATAGACAAGAAACAATGTAAATTTTCAGCAGAAATCAGAAAGGTTCAGAAATGCTCTGTGGATGGGTAACTGCTCTCTTGCAAACCTTTCTTTTTAATTGCAAAATGTGAAGTGCAAAATGCCCAAGTAATTTACCATTCCTACTATTTCCTTACATTTACTGAATAGTGATTCCTCACTGTAAAACATTTAGGTTTACATCTAGGTTCTGAAAATATAGCTTAGCTAACGTGTCTCTAGCATTACTTATTCTATAGCAGTGATTTTCAACCACTGTGCCACGGCACACTAGTGTGCCGTGACAGATCTTCAGGTGTATCGTGGGAAATTATCCAATTACCATTGTCAAGTGTCTGTGCTATACTGACTGGCAGAGTAATGTAATACTCCTCCATGTCAGTGGGTGGCAGTAGGTAGCCTAATTGCCTTGTTTATTCTTAGAGACAAGAGAATTAGCTACAGAGTGTCATTTTGTAACATTTTTGATTTGTGGAGTGCCGCAGGATTTTTTAAATGTAAAAAAGGTTGAAAAACACTGTTCTATAGAATGTTTGGGAAGACAAATATAACCTTGTAAACTAATCACAATCATCCCTAAGACCAATAATATCCCAATATTGTATACATTATTGTAGAAATAATAAGCACCTTTCTGAAATGTTTGTGGTGTACTTCTAGGTTGTACCCAATGGCTGTATGTAGATCCAGAATAACAGAGTTGGCTAAACCTTGTGATAACATAGTTCTGTTCACCAAAGGGAACCTGGAAAAGGTAAAGGATAGTTGTATTAATTTAGCTTTGTTTCAAGTGTGGTTCTGAGTAATGCTGAATATGTGCAGATTCCTTACCACTGGTGATGGGTGCATGTGGAATGATTCTGGAGCATCCAAGGAATACTGAGGAGTGGATTCTAATGCTTGTTTCAATGAAACGGGATTTATGTCAGAGTTAAAAAAAGCTGCTGGAATCTTGAACTTTACTGTTAAAAAAATATTGGAAACAAATGTAGGTAACAATAATTTTTAACATTTTTTCATCATGTGAAGAATAGACAATACAAACTAATGAGTAAGAAGAGAGTTCAAACACACATACAGGCTTATTAAAAACATGGTTTAAATATGAATGTTGTCATTAATTACCTTTTAGAAAATGTTATGCTATGCTGTACATGAGTCACTGGCCTGGAACAGTGAAAGGTTTTTCTTTAGAAAGGAAAACAGTAAAATAAAAATGTGCATTGTCCACAGTGAATTTCCCTCTCACTGACCATATTTCAGCATACACAAAGGGACTGGTGATTTAGGAGAACTATTAGGGAGTACAATTGCCACTCTTTTTGCATTGTCTTTCAAATAAGTCCTTATTGATATAGTAATTGTATATTTTGATAGACTCCCATTTACTCTCTGTAAACTTACTAATAATTCCCCAAAACCAAAAACAAAAAAAAAAAAACACTACAAAACCAATACACTTGTCAAAATGTAGTTAACAAATCGCACCTAAAGTAACTTACACTTTGTGAGTTCAGTGTCCCTCTTTGTAGTGTTAATGCTAATCCAATATTCAATCATTGCTACCAGGATTGTCATATCAAAATCAATGGAGACATTGCATCCATAAATGATCTGAGGAAATAGAACACTTCATAATCAAAAAATGGTGGAATTATTGTTTATTCATAACAAAGATAGAAATGGGATCGATTTTTGCTAAATCATTAGGCTAAGCATGTGAGAGAAATGAAAAACAATTGTTGCGTTTTAGTAATAATTTCATTTACATATATTTGTGGATTACAGTTTTCCTTGGTATGGTGAGCACTGGTGAACATTATCTTAATGAATAGAATTTTGTGCCAATTAGGAACTACGCACAGAAGGATGTATTTATATCTAAGCTATTGTTTTTCACATTTTCTCAATAATTTAGGTTTAATAAAACAAAAAATAGAAAATTCTCTTTCTTGTAAAACAGCTGTCCAGCATCTCAGGACATATATCTTGGAAGGTAAGAATTAATGCTCCAAAGGGCCCATTTCTACAGAACTTGAATGTCATCAATAGTTAGTAGTTTATCCCTAGTCTCAGCACCCTTCTCCTAACTATATAGAAGGCACCGGTTTAAGAAACACAAAGGTCAAATACCATAACTAAATATATTTTAAAGGTAAAACATTTACATATTTAAATTTAGATGTCTGTCTAGAACTTTGCTAGAACATTTTACTGTTGATTACAATTTTTGTAAAGTATACATACCTCAGATAACAAGTATCTCATGGCTGTCCATGATAATGCTTTTCCACCACCCTCACGATCACTTTCTTTAAATTCATCTTTAAGCACTTGGATTCCCTCCTGAAATGAAAATGAACAAATATATTATAATGATTTATAATATGTGAATCAACCTAAAATGTTTTAAGAATAAGGTAAAGCCCATTACATTATATATAGAAATGTTATAGAAGTGTTGTTCCTGACTTATAATTATTACAAGTCACAGAAAGACCAAAGGCAGCCATACCAATTTCTTGCAATGCCTAGTAAGTATATCACAGGTACTGTCAACTAGACAGCCACATTCTAGGAACAAGAATTCAGAGTAACACCACCATGAAACTGAAGCTGCCAGTGTGGTCCTTAAGCCTACACAAGAACAACCTGTACATTTTTTATAATAATAAATCATTTGAAGTATTGTTTAATGGTCAATAACCCATTCTCTTTAAG
This sequence comes from Pyxicephalus adspersus, assembly GCF_032062135.1. Classification (NCBI taxonomy): domain Eukaryota; kingdom Metazoa; phylum Chordata; class Amphibia; order Anura; family Pyxicephalidae; genus Pyxicephalus; species Pyxicephalus adspersus. The sequence continues at coordinate 70,260,077 of NC_092861.1, read as the reverse complement.
CTGAATAAGGTTTATTTTGCGCTTTGCATTATCTAGATGTTAACATACCATCAATTCTGTAGAGCCAAAACACATAGTGTCTGGACAATTCCAGCCAGCTGAAATGCCATAGGTTGATCTTAACCGGCTAGCACAGTGGAAAAAACAGAGGTTGTGCAAAAGCGCTGGCCACTCAGGACGGGGACTTGACACCAAGGTTTCATTGCTGACAAACTGCAATGACTGAATGAGCCCTCTTCTTATATTCTGTATAGAAAACACAAATTGGGTGATAATAAATGAAAATTCAAACCATAGTGCTCTGCACTGTTATTTAATTTCATTTAAATGATGTTTTCTTTACCATTGGCATATCCACAATGGTTTTTACAGTGTAATGAAGCATACGTGTTGGCAGAGCTTCACTGGCTTGGACAGACAGCCATAATCGAAAGTTCTTGTCAGGGTTCTTTTTTGACTTTAGAATCTCCCATATTGACATCATTATATTGACAGAATTTTGAATGTTCTCCAACAAGAGCCAACCACCCTATAAAATAATGACATCAAACATGAACAGATAAATAAACTTGAAAGTCATAGCATAAGCATGGTCATATCCCATGTTTTCTTTGGTCAGTAAAGATGACTCTGTATCAGTAAAGATAATATCATAGGATTTATATATATACCTCTGACATGGCTTTAATGAGCAGTTCATCTATTGCTTCATCAGGTGTGCTGATGGGGAATACAGTTATCTTCTGATTCTTCCTCTCTGCAAAGTCCAGGAGTAAGGTGCGGGGCAAATTACAGTCCCTGCTGTATATAAGTAGCCCTGGCTGAAAGGGTGACATCCACGACAAGGAGGTCTGAAGATCAATAACTGCTTCTGATGCATACCTGTAAACGTACATTAATGTATTGATTGATTTTTTCTTTGCTTACTTTTTTTTCTATTTCCATTATAACAACTTCATTTTATATGGAAGCAGAAATGACACAACAGCTCTTTGTGGGAACAGTAGTAATTAAACAAATATATAAATTGTATTCAATGATCTTTGGACTATACAAAGCTCAACTAAGCATAATACCAGCATACAAAATGATTATATACATAATCCTATTCTAGAGTAAACTTAAAGCAAAACGTTTTTTTCCTCCTTCGTCCTTCCTACCGGACCTAATTTTATATCTTTTTTTTCAGTTTTATCAACCTCTAACTGCCTCATCTACATTCATCCAAACTATCTAACTAAGCCAAAGATACATCTGCCACACTCCACCATCTTACCATGTAAGTGTACAGGCTAATTATCATAGGTTTACTATCAAATGACATGTTTTTATATAGCATATATTATTCATGCTATGTCTATTTGAACATTCCATTGTTTTACTGGATCTGGATATATATTTATGCTTTGTGAAATTCTATTGTGTTTATTGGTACTCTTACTTTCTTCTAACTATATGTCCTTTATGGTGTGTTCAGTATGCTCTCTATCCTCCCCTGAAGAAGCCATATGACGAAACATGTTAGGAATGGAGACAACTTTTTGCTTTAGGCTTACCCTATAATGAGATTGTGTATATACGCTTGTATTATGTTTAGTTGGGCTTTGTATAGAGCAAATATCATTTATTACAATATATACATTTGTTTAATTACTTCTATTGCCACAAAGAGCCATTCTTGTGTTCTTTCTCCTTTCATGTGGTACTCATACATAAGGCTTGGCAACTTACTATGTTACAATACTTATACTTCTTGGGCCTCTATTTCTTTAACTCATTTTATAGCTTTGGAGCCATAATACACCTATTCAGAAAGGCAGTAGAATTATTAGTAGAATAATTTTGGAGGGCAGGTGACATTCTACTTTAATATACGGTATATGATGGCTCCAATGTTGATTTATCACTGCTGGATCATATGGATTTATTTAAAAGTTAAAGTTGTTGCATGTTCTGGGTAAAGACTTGTGTATTGCAATATCACATTTGACATTTGTATTAATGTGGAACATTTAGGTGATATTCTAATCCCTTGATTTTTTCCTAAATGAAGAAAGAAATTGTAATAGGAAATTGTAACTACTGTATATGCAGCTCAATTATCTTTGACAGAAATAAATAGGTTGAATATATTATTTATGTTTCTGTGATAATAGTAAATCATGGCACATTTTCCATGGAATATTCCATTGGTAACTTACATCTTCCCCAGAGTTGCACTAATATAGTTGGAAGCTGCTGGCAGAATTCTATCCACCCTTACAGCTCGTAAGATCAGGAACCTTTGAAGAGCATTTAGTCCATCCATTCCATCGGGCCATTTGACCTTAAAAGAGAGGTAGTAACATCAACCCTTTAACTGTACAGTAGTATAAATCAAATCATTTTAAACATACTCTTTGTAGTAATAATACAAAATGGAGAATATAGCAGTGTATAGCCATAGGTGTACAGGCAGCTTCTAGCCTGGTAGGACAATTAGAATATCTGAAAAATATGTCTCTTCTATCTAATCAGTTCACCCTTCCTCCTAAAACACAGTATGTATTTGTATTCTAAAATTTAATGTTCACAATGATATTTGATATTACAACACAACAAAAAGATATGTTAAAAACTAAATGAACTTTTGATTACACTGTTAATTTCTTATTCTGTAATACATCCATCTGAATTTGACCAGTGATCATCTTATTTAAGACAACCTTCTGTTAGTGGTACATATATAGTATAAATATGTTTTGCCTAGTTATGTATAATTATTTAAAAACATTTTGGCAACCCTCAATTACTCCATTCGAAATTAAATTACCCAATACAGCTGGTAAACAACATTTAATAAGTACAATTATCAGGACAACAGATATCAATAAAGTGGAATACATTAAGGAAGTTTGGAAAATAATGTAATAATAATCACCTTAGAAGAATTTTCAGGCTGCTCACTTTCACAAAATGTTTTCCACGTCAGATCTTTACTATCCTTGTACATACGATCAAAGAGGTCTCCAAACCAGTCAAAGTATGTGGCAAGAATCTATACCAAATAATAAGAAGTGACATCAGATTAATGTTGGTAAAGACACTGACAAACACAATAATTTGTTTTGATCAAAGAAAGATATGAAAAATATCAATCACAATTTGTACTAGTAGTTGTTAACTGTGCAGGTTTGGGGCATTTTACCAGGAGCTGGCCAGTCTAGAGAAAGCTAAGTGTGCTGTTTTGATGCTCTTCTAGCTGTAAGAAGCACACAGAGTTTTACTACTTTCTACATGGGAAAAGATTAAAAAAACTTTATGTTTTTTGTGCAACTGAGTAACATTTCCATAAAGAGAGAGAACACACATTGCCTATTAAAAAAAAAAGTAAAATTATATGTAAGAGCACTTTTTGTTTTGAAAATGTAGGAAACCCACCCAAATTTGTATTGCTGTTTATGTTCTCTCTGGGGGTATTCGAGGAACAGAAACTTTAACTTAAAGAGTTCTTTACTTTAAGACATTTTCAGATATATGTAGATATGGAATTATCTTCCCAGGAACTGGTTAAGCAAACTAAGTATTTTTCTAAAGCAGGCTGAATGTAGTTCTAAAACCTTCCGTATTAACTAAATATGAACTGCAACTAACATTTTTATGAAAAAATAACTAGGAAATGTTGATCCAGGAAGTTATCCAATATCCATAGACTGATTTAGTATTGCGATTGTATTTTTTCCCTTTCAAATAAATGTTTTAAAAATACCACACCATAGATGTAAAAATTCAAAATCAATTTTGTGCCTTTATACTCATTCAATATGGTTCTTCTATTTAAAGAAGGTACTTTTGTATGGGATTTGCTATTCAAAACGAACATATTCTAAAGTTCCATAAACTAATATATTAGGTATTTATTTTGAATAAAAATTTGAACTATATAGCCAATATGTATAATGTTTAACAATTATATCAACACATATACTTGAAAAATATTTACCTGTACATTTTTAAATTGATCTTCACTCATCCAATCAAATGGATTCTTTGCTTGCTGTCGGGATTCAGACACTTTGATAGACATACCCTGAAGCACTGTTACACATAGGTCGGGGGAAATGATAAACTCTCTTTCTCCTGGTCGTATTCTGCCAAGTGACTGTTCCACCTAGGACCAAGCAAGTCAACTTTTAATAAGTTGTTGTTATACAAATTGAGCTAATATACAAATACTAGCTGCAAGTAGGAGTGATGATGTTGTCCAAAGTAGCCATTCAGATCTTTTTTTCGTTTGTTTTTTTAGCGTTCACACAGACAAATACAAGATGGGATTGGCTTGCTTTAAGCATCCAACAGAAAAGTTTTTTCCCAACTTTTTATATATCAACACCAATACCAGCAATTCCATCCAACTACATCCAACAGGCATGAAAGGGAGGAGAAGGGTATAGGCAAAACCAGCAGGGTTATGATGGAACGGGGACAAATCAGTATAAATAGGTTTAGTTCTGCTTTAAGGGAAACACCTGAATTGCTCTGGTGGGGTGAGTTGTGGGGATTGGTAAAGTTTTGAATTCTTTAACTCTTCTTTTTAGGTTCATCATTACCTCAAGTGCTATGAGCAAAGCATAAACCATTCTGTCTCTTTCCAGCAAGGACTTGGAAATGTATGAGAAGATATGACCCGTCAGACAGGCAACTACACCTTTGAGCGAATACCTAGAAGAAAACAGTAGAGATAAAAGGCACTACAACTACTTATATTCTTTAATGTTTATTAAAGAATTTAGCTGCTTCATGATCAGTGCACATTGTCTGCATATTTAGGTTTATTATCCATGCCAAATGCCAATAAATAAAAAAAATAAAGGATTCATTGCTAACTAAGTACACAAACAGAGAAGAAAAAGAGAAACATTAGAAAAATGTAACACATAACAAAATGCAACCAGAAACAATAACTAAAATGTGTGCTTTCTAGAAATACACCATGCCTTAACTCTTTTTGGTAAACTAACCTGAATGTATTTGTTGCATTTGTCAGTTTGATGGCATAAAGTATAGAAATCACATGTTTTATTGACTTTTATATAATAGAGTTGTTTTATTTTTTTGTTTTTTCATTATCACTATGAAGTGAAAGGCAAAAATAAGGAAAATATCAAATAAGTCAAATATCTATAAAAGATACAGGCTGTTCTGAGTCAATGAAGGGTACTGGGTTTCTACAGAAATTTAGATGATCAGGGACTCACCGCTCAGAATGTGCAACAGATACATCAAACAGTTCCAGAAGTTGTTTGTAGCTGGTGTCATACATCTTGTTAAGTTGATGAAGCATTCTAGCAGTGTCAAACATCACAGCTCCACGAACAGCTATCTCGCGGAAACCTTCCCTGGCATGTAACAAGATGTCTTCTGCAGCAACAATCTTCATAAGCCTTTGAAAGCAACCATATTGACCCATAAGATTCTTCCCATTCAATAAACAAATTCATGTCATTATGTGCCAAGGAGCCAATAGTTTTTACAGTTTGTACAGCTGTACAAACATTCTTTCAAAAATAAAGGAGAGGTGTTGGTGAACGATTGGGCTGGAACACAGGGGTGCATTTGCTCCATGGACCAGTTAAAAAAAGATATGCTAGGCTGGTGGCTTTAAGTGAAGACTCTCTTGGAATAACATTTTTGGGAGCCCTTTTAAGGTGGCTCCTACAAAGCAAATGCTAGAGGTTACCGATACATGACTCCCAGGAGTAGTGTTGGTTCTGGCAAAAAATTTTAAATGGTTGGTAGACAAGGAAATTAGGAACAAATTTCAGTTTGCCACTATTTTATAAGGAGCCACTATGTTTAATATGTTTGTATAGACTGACTGTGACCATCACAATACCAAATCCCTGACATTATTCCAGCATACCACCCTAGCAACACAATGTCTAATTCCATGTTATGGCCCAATGATAAATACAAATGAGTGTAATAATATTTCCCATACATTTCTGTGGCTTCTTCATGTTGTAGTTTCAGGTCCCCAAGTTTCTTAGTGACAGGCAGACTGAGTAGGAGGGAGTCATGACTTTGTAAAGTAGCTATTATTTTGTCTTCCAGATCTGAAAGTGTTATCATATTATCAAGACACTCCTGTAAGACAAACGGGGCATTGTAAATGTACTAAATGTATTCAATTGACAGTGGAAATTTAAATTAAATTATAATTAAATGACAACAAAATAGCTACATGTAGTAAAAAGAAACACTTGAAGTTCCCCTACCAGCACCAAAAAATCTTAATTTTGAGTGGGATGTGGCAAGATTTGACCTCTGGCAGTCTGGTTTCATCCCACCCTCAGCACATGGGTAACATACCAGGTTTAATCCACTGGGATTGTCTTTTCGGCACAGCTACCACAGTCACCAGTATACATTGCATTAAAAAGCACAAAGTATGTGGAATCTCTATGCAGCAGTCTACAACAAAGAAAACCAGCCAAGGATTTAAACTATGACCTGCTACACCTAAGAAGTCAAATGTCTTTTGGATGGTTTTTGCGTTTTTAAATTTAGAATATGATTTCCTTAATTATATTAGTTATAACCTATTGATGGGGATCAAAAAGGGCCAGAGAGACTTGCAAATGAAAACTAATGCTCCATACACTTACTGGGAAGCCCATAGTGTGGTGCATGATCTATGTTCTCTAATATAAGTTAAGCAAAGTTTTGCCATGTAGCAGTGATGGTGAGCACATCCATACAATAAAATCTATCCTACTTTTCCAGTATAAACACACCATGGCCACTATATGATCCAGATATGTACCCAAGATACTTGTTTGAAACACAAAGTTCTTTTTCTAAGCACCATTATACAGATAACACATTGTTGAGAACTGTAGTGTCTTTACATGTATTTTATATACACAGTGTTCCATCTTGTGAAGAGCAAACAATAAACAGGACAGCTAATAAACAATAATAACTGCACCATTTGAACACATCTATTTGATAGTTTTAGTTCTCAAACATAGGGGTTAATATGCAATGTATATTATTGTAGAAAAATGCGCATTTGGAAAAAATAATTGGCTAACTGGATATCAAATGCATTCCCAGTAATTTAATTACTGCAGAAATTACTACAGAACAACCAAAAAAGAGAATACCTGTTTCAGGAGTAAGTGCTCCTCTTTTAGCCTTGGCTTTTCTAGTTGTATAAATCTGTCCAGCAGTTGTTCTGTAAGCCCCTGTCTGTCCTGAGAAAAGTACAGTATAGTGCAATACGAGGCAACCTCCGGAGGTACTCTGTCAGGAGTACAGGTGGTGTGCAGGTATATACGGAAACCTGGATGACACTCCACTTCATGTTCCCCCACCTTAAAAAAACATAGACGTTAATTCACAATAGACCATTAAAATAACACAATCACAACTGAAATGCTAATACAATTAATAGTTTAAAACAAGCTTGTACTCTAAATCAAATTTTAAAAACGTACATTTCCCACCAAAGTACATTTCCTCTAAAGAAGCAACTTGGAAGGTTGCATAAGATCTCCAGCATTCCAGAACAAATTCATTTGACTAACTACTACTCAGTTACAAAATCAACTACAAAATTTAAAATAATGTAAGGAGTTTTATTTCACAATAACAAATGCAATGCTTTACAAGTTAGGTAGAATACTTAGTGTAAAAAAAGCACTTTTTTCAGAGAGATCTTTGCTTCAAACCAATAGAAAAAGACATCTTCGGACAGACTTCAGCCCTTCCACTAAAAGCTTTGAGGATGAATTACTTCACTGTGCCTATAGTTAATTGTTTTTGAGGGATTGTTGTAAAGGTTTTTTATGGTTTGCTAAAAATATGTATATACTTGAATGCCTATAGCTGGCCCACAGAATCACTTTTAGTCGGGGAAAGCTGTGTCTTAGTAGCAAAGCGAATGTGAATCATAGTGGAGATCAAAGCTGTGTTTCTCTGATAAAAAGTTTCTTGTGGTGTCTACACTTAGACAAGGTTCTCTCTCCCATGAAACCAGTCAAACATGCCCTTCACCGGAGGTATTAATGACAAACATACCATCATTTTGAATGGAACCTTGTGTTGCTGAAAGTCTCTTTTTGACTGCAGAATCTGAATAAAGCGGACATCCTGAGATATGACGTCTATATTGCAGTATGTGAGTAAAAGGGAATGTCCAACCGTCAGAGATATATCCATTTCAGATCGAAGATCCTAAAAACAGTTTAATCAATTGAATTATACCTAATCAGTCAAAAATGTGTTTACTATGGATGGATTATTTAAACTAGGTATGGAATCAATCCTAGATCACACCCATTTCAGGTTTCTGGATGATGGAACTTTCACTAATGAAAGTGTATTTTCTCCAGCCTTGTAGAGTTTCATTAAATTGGGCTCTTTATGTCTATATGATGCAATTGCAATAGGGAGTGCAGTTCATGTACTTTAAAACAGATCTGGCCCTAGGTGTAGACTTCTTACATGTAAATGTCAAACTGGCAGCGGGACATCAATTAATAAATAACTTTAGAAATATGTCTTGAAAAGTAAACAGATGTGAAGTATGGTAAAAACAAGGGACATGTTAAATTATTTTCTTACATAGTGCATAACTTCGACTGTGTCTTCTGGTAGGTGATCTTTCATCCAGTCAATAGCTTGTCCTGCGGGATCACTCACTAAGATCCAGGAGAGGCTGGACATTTTATTAATAAAGATGCATGAATTATTCAGAGCAAGGGAGTTTGTGGGAAGTCCTTTCTTCTCCAATGTCTTTATTTCAATCTACATAACGAAACATTATTAGAAATTAGAAAATAATGTATGAATAGTTAAAACAATAAAATAAATCATAGGTAGAAGCCAATTATGTAGTTTGGCGTGAAGTGAAAAAGGCGATTAAGTATACATGAATGATTTTAAGTATTTTTTTTATTAGGGGATGATCTTTCCCTTAGATAAGTTGCACTGAGTAAATACACTTGTAAAAATATTTTTGTTTGTATGCATATCTTTATTTTAGGCTGCAAAGCATCCAGATGTGACTATATCTATATATATATGGGGTAATTTTTTTAGTTATCTATTGCATGTGAAGTGTTGAGTGTTAAAGTTATATATATGTTTAGATATATATATATATATATATATATATATATATATATATTTATTTATATTATATAATGTATTTAAAACTTTATTAGCCATGACATCATTATACACAATACCGGAGTGTGCAGAAACTGCATGAGGGGTAGATCCTTCAGGAGCATTCTCTGAGGCAAAGGAAGTCCACACTTCTCAATCACTGTGAAGAGCTGTCGAGTTACTTGCATCCTTTAATGAAAGCATTATAGGAATCTTTTAGATAGTACAGTTACCTTCAATGTATGACATTGCAATAAAATGACAGGTGACAAGTTCTTTATACCTTCCATCCACACTCAGAGCTGGGCAGTATGTGAGATAGGCTGCAGCCAGTACACAGTTTGTCAGTATGTCATTAGTATTGTTTTGTGTAACCTTATCCTTCCATGCTTGTTCTTGTGTTTTTAACCTTGAGAAAAAAAAAAACATCACTTAATGGATCCCACTGAAAAATAAGCTTCTTTGTTCACACAATGCAACAAATGATCTGATTATTCATTATTGTCATAAAGGAAACAGAAAAACTCACAAATATGAAGATAATGAAGATGTTTTATTACATTAATTGTTTATGAAGCTTTTGAGGTAAATGGAGTGACGCCATATTGGAATTATTAAAAGCAGCCTGTATAACCAACCTGTTTAAGATGTCTACTGCTGCCTGTAGCTTCTCCTCATGGGACTGTAGCTGCTCCACTAACTGATATTTCTGATTTATAGCAGAATCATATTCCTCATGAAGTCTGTCTACCTGCAAAGGAATGGCTGAACCGTAAATGGGTAAAAAGGGAAAACAGACAACAGATGGGATAGAGAAGGTGATAGATGGTGATCATCCAGCAACAAATAAGACTGTGGTCACTACATATCTATGCACACCAGAGACCAGTGGTTAACCAGACTATTGGAAAAAAGCAACTGGGAGTGTTGAATACCATGTTACTTCCCAACATGCAAGAAACATCTAGGTGTGCTTCTCCAGCTTTTGTGGATAATCAAGTACACCTAAGCAAATCTAATCTAAACATGCATACTGATGTATTCATGTGAAATATTATACCATATGTCCATGAAAAGCGCAAAAAAAAGTACTTCTGCCGCATTTTATACACAGTCAGAGTTATTTCTAACCGTAATTGTAGAAAGAGTGAGGTCCCTTTACTTTCTCTCTTCAGCATAAAGATATCTTAAAACAATAGTTTATACATAATAATAAGGCAAACAAATGCAATATCAAATATATTAAAGATAAACTAAAATCGTGCTGTGCCAAATGTCATTTTAAAACCTGTTTTCTACATTGAATATTTTTGCATATTGTATATGTATATATACATGTTACATAGGATAATAAACCAAAAACTCCCTGAACTATCTAAAAAGAGGTATTTTGAGGCTGGGTTTGTTTGACAACAAGTCCTAACTGATGTGCAATTAGGTTTTGGCCATAATAAAGAAAGAAAGAAAATATGTACACATCATCATGTGACATTATGTTGATATTGAAAAAAAAACTGATAATCTAAACAGCTTTCCTACTTCTGCCTGGAGAGCAGGGAGATCTTCTGCAGTCATGGTGCTTAGAATATGATGATGAAGATCAGGAGGTTCTTCTTCAAAGCTGTCAGTTATCTAAACAGAATACAGTCCATTTAGCAATCAAGTATAATAAATTAATCACTGTGTAGCTTAAATACAATACCAATTTGAAAAAGTAAAATTTAAAAGACACAAAGCTATGTCAAGTGTAAAATAATGACAAATATCTTTTCTGATTCACTTGATACTACTGGTGAGTATTTTGAGTTGCTGAAGAATGGGTGGGGTATGAAAACAGCAATAAATGGGTTTTTATCTTTTTTATTATTGCACTTTGTATTACCTAATTAAGGCTTAACACAGACCTTGAATTCAAATGCAAGATGACTTAACTTGTCAAAGGCAACACTTCATGCTATAAAATAGCTGAATTAAAATTTATACAACAAAAACACAACAGATTGCTACAGATTGCTGTAGGTGAGGGTAACATTACTGAGTCATCACCAGAGATCCTGGGAACACCAAGGAGCAAACATCCCAGAGAATTTGCTCTAGCAATATAATGTAAATGGATGTCTTCTCACAAGATTTGGAGTCCTCAGCTTGCCAGGATCTACTAAGAAAACTCAGAGATGTTAGGCTAGGCAAGTTCAGATTTGATTAGGAAGAAAATATTAATTCTAATTCAAGAATCTAATTCTAATTGTTAAAATATTCTTGCAACTTACAACTTCATAAAACCCTTACATATTTCATACCATTAGTACTTTATTTAAATGGGAAATGATTTATTTTACATTTCTTTTTATTGGTAATTGTACAGTTTCGAACTAAAGCATTATACTAGGCTAAATATCTGTACAGATGTTCCATAAAAAAGAAAGTACAAACATAACTTGCATCACTTGAATAAAATATCCCTAATAAAAATGATATTCAAACACACTACTTAACTCAAAGCTTATAAAAGTGTCACGATTTTACTTGTTACAAACAATCTTCTTTGTAAAAGGGACTCAGAATAAAATATCACATTATTATAAAGATTTATTTTTAGTGATTACATTGAACACATTCTGTAAACACAAGCTGACTGTGGCTTAGTTTTTCTGCATTGTTTGTTCTTTCACACACATAATCCTTATCATAAAATGTAATGCAGATTGTCAAATTCTTTACTTAAAAGTGAACATGAGGCAAAAGGAAAAACAATACATATATGGTATTAGTTATTTATCAGCTTTTGTTTTCAGTGCAAGTGGGTGTAAATACCTTTCCCTAAATGTTGGAGCCTATTAGATAAAGGATGGCGTAATTCTTATGGTATTATGCACATAAATTACAGTTCTATCTGACGTCCAATACTTCTATTGCAGAGTTTTTCTTACCTTGTGGACACCGGTTTGTAACCTGTATCAGACACATAACCTGATTTTGGGCCTGGTTTATTAAGGCTCTCCAAGGCTGGAGAGAATACAGTTTCAGAAGTGAAGCTGTGTGATACAGAAAACATGGAATGCTAGCAAATGTTTTTAATCCTGGACCAGATCCATTTCAGGTTTGCTGGATCACGCAGCTTCACCTCTGAAAATGTATTCTCTCCAGCCTTGGAGAGCTTTCATAAATCAGGGCCTTTATGTTTATTTAAGTTTGTTAATATATTTAACCTAATGCATTTTAATTTTTTTAAGCAAAACATAAGGTTTAACTAAAATTGATTAACATTAGACAATACAAATAATAACATGTGTGTTTTCTTTAGGTGTTTGGTATACAGAACTCCCCTAGACATCTCAATTCCTGTTTATATGATTGACCCAATACTCTTCCTACCAGTTAATCTTTTAAAGTGTATGTCAAAGCAAAATGAAAAAAAAAAAACATATTCAGTACATTTTTTTGCATTTATCTATTTTTTAAAAAAATGCTGCAGACAAATGACAGAAAAACACTTTTGTTAGACTAATTAAAATCCTAGCAGTAAGGGGATGCACAACACACATATATTTTATTACACATACCATTTTAGACTGCTCCTCCTTCATAATAAGATTTTCCCTTTCTCTCTCTAGGTCTGCCAACTTCTTCTGGCATTCCTTCAGTGGTACACAAAGCCGAGTGTATTCTATGATCGCAACAATAAATGCCACCAATGATGCCGCATCCTCAGAGCTGTAGCGAGCTGCTGCAATAGTGATTCCTCCTTTTTTATTATCTTTCATTTTGTCAGCATCATTGTGAGCATATTTCTTAGCTGGCGTTATGGACTGGGGGGTAGCATCTGCAGAAAATTAACAAAGGGCAATACAGTTAAGGTTTTACCATTCCAAATAAAACTATAAACAATTTGCGATTGGCTCACTGAGAAGCCAGCTATTAGATGTTTTCTGTGGTTTGTCAGCATATGTTTTAATCCCTTGGCCATAATTACACAAATTACTTTTCACTAGGATGAACAGACATTCTGTTCCTCAGAACGTAAATTTTTTTTGATATGTTGTTGTTACATGGGTTATTAGTAATTATTATTCATAGCCAAATACACAATGGTGGAGCATTGTACATACGTGGGGCTGCATTTTCCAGCAAAGAACCTTCACCAGTAACGCCTGGGGAACCTTCTTTTGCTTTACCAAGGTAGGCCTCAACATCTCTTAGAGTTTGGTCTGGAAGTCCATCTTCAAGCTTAGCAATCCTGAATATAGAATTATGTACATCAAAACGATAAGTTACACCGATATTGTAAAATATTGTTATATAATGATGCATTTAATATGTTCGACTGTATGTTTTATGCTGCTAAAAACTATGATTTTTAACACCTGCTTATATATAGGTTTTCTGTAATAGTAAAATATTTAGACAGCTTTGTATTAGACACACAGTAATTTGAAGAATGTGATAAATACTATGTTTGGTAAAATACTGTGCTGTTTAAAATAATTCAATATATATTGCTAGGCAGCTTGCTCTAATTGCTTCTGTTTATTCCACAATGCAGATAAAATAATCCTGGCAGTTTAACTGGGTAGTTTTAAGTGAAAAATAAATCTAGGAATATATACCATGTTTAAAAATATAGTGGAGTATAAAAAGTACGTTGTGTTGTTTTCTTTTTCAAACATCAACTTTGTCCATTAAACCAGTCTAAAAAAAACATTGTATATTGTATAGTATATTAGTTGAAGCAGAAGTAAACTGAAAAAAAACTCACCTTTACCTTCGGAGATCAGTTGATCCCTCCGAAGGATTCCTGGATCGGGTCCTGGATCATCCTGGAATCCTTCTTTGTGGCTGGGTGCCACCATCTTCTTTTCCCTTTTTTTTTTTTTGCCTTTTTCATATATCACTCGATCTCACACTGCGCAGGCGCAAGATTGGGTGATATAGATGGGAAAAAAAAGTGCCATCTCACTGCACATGCATGAGATCGACATTTTTTTTACCCCATTGAAGAAAAAGCTTGGATGTATGATCAAGACAGAAAGGTGGGGGGACTAAAATTTTAGTTTAGGTCCACTCTAAATCAGTAATATTCATAAAAAATTATTCAGAAAAAAAATAATATTAACTTCATCACAGTATTACAGGATTATGGGATGGGTATTTTCATTCCGCATGCTGGTTTGATTCTTTTTCCCTCATAATACTGCCCTTTGCCAGTCACATGTATCAGTAAATACATTTATTTATATTTCAATATATATATTATTTTTCAAGATAGAAAGATGTACAACTGAAAACAAAATAGAACAAACAACCTAAATACCACTGCAAAAATTCCAAAAGGTCCAGAATAAAATTAAGAGAATCAAGCTGAAATAGCATAATAAAAAAAAACAGTGTATAGACACATCTCCTGTAAATACATTTATTTAACTGAAACTTACTGATGTATATTATCAACAAACTTGCTGGTCTCCCCGATATGATTTTGTATATTCTTCCACCTTGCTCTGTCAACTTTGTCAGTAGGATCTCTAAAGCCTGACAGTAAAAAAAGACAGTAAAACTATATAGGACAAAGGCATTCATTATTTGTATTTCTGTGTAAAAAAAAAAAAAAATGCAGAAAGATAATTATCTAAAGTGTAAGAAATACAATTCAATATGTGAAGAATGCATTACTTTCATGCCATATTATTGGATTTAAAAGTTCATAGCATTTCACAACATAAAACTTTTTTCCGACCTCGCTTCAATGGGGACAATTTTCCTGCTGGTGAAGTCTGAAATCTGCTGCTGGATCTGCTGTCTGATTTTGCGTTTAAGTGACTTGCAGATTTTGGAAGTTCGTTTGTATTTTCAGATTTTGGAAGGCAACTGATCATGACGAAAGCCATTTCTAAAATCTAAAATCAAGGAAAAATAAGTAAATATGCTGTCATTTTAATAATAAGAGAGAGCAAGCAGAGAAATATTTTATGCTGACCCAGCAATTTTAAAGAATGGATCATTCCTGGGTTACCATTCACAACTGATGATAGATATCTCACTGTTTATAGACATCCTATTATTTATCCTATATATTTGATATCATATTATATATTATTATATTTTGTGAAATATGTATTTCCCCTTTCTCCAAATAAAACCTATACCTCCATTTATGCATAATAAAATTATATTTCCCAGTTAATGCCGATGAAAAAGTACCAGTGGTGAGATACTTTAATAAATAAGCCCAATTGAGAAAGAAAAAGCTGAAAGGAATAATGAAGTACAATAAACTACAATCAGGTAGTATCATGTGTACCTCTAATACATGATGATGGTGAAAAGCCCTACTTTTTTAAACTTCAGTCAGCAGTCAGCTTGTTGACATAATATTTTTCTTACCTGACCAACCAGATATGGAGGGTTTTGGCACCGTACAAGTCTTTCTACACATGGTTTGTCTACCTTACTGCACCAATGCATCACCTGTAAGAAAACAATGAGGGTTTTAACCTAGCATAGCAGTCACTGTACTCTTCTTGAACTTAACATCTTAACAACTTGTCCACTGCGTACAAAAACACAACCAAGCTGGTATTTCTTGTAACCTATTTCAGTTAACCTAAGCCCCCCCCCCCACACACACACACTTTCAGTTGAATAAGAATACATATACTTTTTTTCTAGAACCTATAATAAACATATTTATTCAATGTCCTACAACTGTAACTACATAACTATGTTATGGTCTTATTAACAGTACCTAAAATGAAAACATACTGGTTTCCGCCCCACACAAAACTTTTTTAAAGTGCCAAATCTCATTGTTTAGGGCACCAATTGAATGGGCTGCTTGTCAGTTTTTGTTTTCTGCATTTTGATACAAAAAAAAGTATTTCAGCGACCCAGATATGCTGTAAGTTTGCATAGTTTGGTGGTTTATTGGGTGTTATAACCAGGGGAGTATTTATATAGGATGTACCTCATTTTTCACAGTTTGCAGGGTTTTTTTTAGTTCTTCGAGTTCATCTGTTGCTTTATCTGTTTTTTGAGTGATGTCCTGAAGGTAAGACTTTTTACTGGCTTCCTTCATGGGGATAAATGCATCATCATATTCATCCCAATGCTCTGAAATTAACCAGTAGAAATGTACTATTCTGATCATAGATATATCGAATATCAATAAAAAGATTTCAATTTACAACTGTGTTTTTCAGTCAATATTTAAGCAGAACATCAGCTAAAATGTAACCAATATGTTTTTTGTCCGTCTGTAATAAATGTATTTATATCAAAACTATTTTTTGTTTTAGGATTGACATTTCAATAGGATAATATAGTAAAATGTATTATACATTTATGTCTTTCAAGGAACAAGTGAATGGTACATCAAACATTTTTAGTAAATTACAAGAATTAAACTGTAAATGTAAACTCAAGCTTGAGCTATTGAGCTTTGGATTCTTGCTTTTTCATCACAGAAGATTTGCATTGTCCCACACCATGACCAGAAGGTCACAGTTTATAAATATTTAGATCATTTTCTGCATTTAAAATAAAAAGTTGTACTTTCTGTTTGAATTTTCTTTGAAAGGCAAATTTTTTATCCAATCCATAAAGCATCTTACTACTCATCAAAGTTTTAACAATAGGATTACATATTAATATATTGTATAAATATATAGACGCATGTACTTAATTTGAGTTATACCATCTTTTAATAAGTCATCATCCTCTTGAAAACTGTCCATTTCATTTTCATGTTGTGAAAGAAATATTTGTAGAGTTTCATCTCCAATACCTGAATAAAAAGGAAATGGCAGAAAATAACTTTGTAATTCAATGTGAATAAAACCATTCACAGTCATGCTGGGAATAAACAGGAAAGTTTAACCCCCACCCCAGGGGAATGGGTATTGTTTTAGAGCTTAGAAGAAATTTAAACTAGAAGCAAAAAGTCAGCCATTTTTGTTTTTTAGTTCTTTGTGAAATATGGATATTGACATATGTAATTGCTGATTTCTTTCTAAATATATACACGTTGCCTAGCTGTCATGGTGATCATCTGACTTCCATACTTTCTATAGCTGAAAATGAAGTCAGGCCTGTACACTTGTTCTGGTTTGGAGATTTAAAAAAGTTTTTAAGTCATTAGGTAACATAGATGATACATAGAAATGTGCATTTTGGAAAGCAGACACTAAAAATGTCAGTCCCAATATTTAGCACAGGCTTCCATGAGCAGAGGGCACATTCATTTGGTTCCATTTTTAAAACAGGGTAGGAAAAAAAGCTATCTATACTGGTATACATGAAATCATGTTACTACACTACAGGCCATAAGGGAGAATGGATAATCCTTAAAATGGCTTTCAATACTCTAAATAACAAAGTCAAAATCATACAACTCTTAAAGCAGTGTAATCTTGGTTATGTTACTAATGAATTATGGTCCACAGTAATAAATCATTTACAGTTCATTTATTGAAAAGTGTTTCAAATGGCTAACCCAGTGTGGCTTTCAACTTCTCCAAAATAGAAGTCTTTGTAATAAGTTTCTTTAAAATATCTGCTGTAATAACTTGTGCTTCATTGTATTTTTCTTCCAGGATATGAATTGTTTCTTGAGTTTTCTTCACATCCCTTCGGGTATTAGCAAGTGTTTCCAGTACACATCTTAGGAAGGAAAGCAAAGCATAAATTTCAAGAGAAGTACATATGTCTTTGGACTCCAGCAGAAGACTTTGCAAAATACAGGTTCAAACGTTCTCCTGGATTCTTTATATGCAATAATTCATATTTAATTGATTTGTTCTAAAATGCTTTTTTATACTGTTGAATGTAATGCATAAAATGCATGAAATGTACTGTATATCATGCATTCACCTTAAGGTAAGCTGCTTAGGAAAGATACACTACTTTTATTATCTTAAGCTTAGTGATTGGAATGCTCACTTGCAGGCATACCATATACAAAACGGCATTTCAATCTACAAATAATTGTTTTGTTAGTGATTAACTCACAGTGAGGATATTATACAGTAACTGACACCACGCTCCCTAATAATATGTTGAGACAAACATCGGTCCTAATTGCATTTATTAAAATGATGTAGCTGTTCCGACTTACATACAAATTCAACTTAAGAACAAACCTACAGTCCCTATCTCGTATGTAACCTGGAGACTACCTGTATACCCTTTCAATAAAGTCTTTCTACCAGTATATTAATTAAGAAAATACAGTGGGTAACTTACGTTAACTGATAATTTGTGCTGCTGTGTTCTTCCAGTTTCTTCTGGAATATACTCTTAAAGCTATCCAACAATATCAGCAATGTGTTTGGACCAATAAAAACCTTGTCTTTTGACGTAGTGGATTCTTTTGATATCAGAAGCTTGAGTTTTTCCTGGAAAAAGGTAAAGCCACATTCAATAATCCATCAGAGAACTGAAACAAGTGGGATCAAACCTGGCATATGATAGCCTTACAGAATAAAACCTGATTTCTGGAGTTTAACTACTTCAGTCTCTATCTAGATTATCTGAAAATGTTATTGTACAAGTAATAATAAATACTCAATCTACAAATAATAAATACTTAATCTACAAATGAAGAACATTGTGAACTCTTCCCAAGTAATGCATTTCTACTAATAATAAAGACATAATGGCGAAAAAATCTTCAGGCTTAAGCAAGTGTACTTCTCGCCTTAAGAGGAGGACCTGTGTACTAGTGTTGATGTTCGAATTCGGGTTGTCCCTATATTCGACCCGAATATGGCTGTTCGAATTCGGGTATACCCGAACCTAGATTGTAAGCTCTACTGGGCAGGGTGCTGTCCTCCTGTGTCACTGTCTGTATTCGTCTGTCATTTGCAACCCCTATTTAATGTACAGCGCTGCCTAATATGTTGGCGCTATATAAATCCTTATATATATTATTATAAATTATTATTATTATTATTATTATTATTATTATTATTAATATTAATAATAATAATAATAATAATAATAATAATAATGTGAGTGTAATTTAATAGTGATTAGTTCAGCAAAAGGATGGCAACACCTATACTGCACTTAAACCTAGATCAAGATGTACACTGCTAGATCTTCCAGTATGTCCTTTAAAAGATAGTAACAAATGTAAGCAAGCCTTCTGTAAGCACTAATTTTGTATCTTTTGCCGTATCTATGAATTACTTTCCAAAACTATATGCAGTTAGGCTTTAGGATGGAAACATTTGCCGCCTATGCTAGTAGGACTATTAAAGAGATATTTTGAGAATGTGGGTGCAACCATTTGTTTTATACCTGAACAATTTCTCTGCAGTGTGGAAGATGATGGGAAGGAACACAGGAATTGCAATCACCGACCCATGGAACTTGGTTATTTTCTTGGAGCATATAACTATGAATCAAAGACATAGCCGAAGCTATTTTCCCTCTAGAAATATAATGAAATTGGATGAAATGTTAAAGGTATAAACATTAAAATAAACAAGTAAAAGGTATTAAAGTGTGTGTCAGTTAAAAATGCTTAAACATATGCAGTACATCCCTACCACATCCCAAAAACATGCAGTTAGGTTAACTGGCTTTCCTCCAAATTGGCCTTAGACTGGGTTATTGACGTATAACTATGCTAGGGACATTAGATCGTAAGCCTCTTTGAGGGACAGCTAGTGATATGACTATGGACTTTGTAAAGCTCTGCATAATATGACAGCACCATTTAAATACAAGATAATAATGATACATGCACACTTTCCTGTGTTTTATCTTGAAAGACCCTGTGAGTATAGAAAAATGTATGCTGCTCTGTAACAAAGGCATTGCTAAATCCTGTTGTGGACTAACACATAGCATTTTTGTGGAATAGGTACTATCTGCTCTGAATAATTTTAATTTGCTAAACCCCCAAAACCATTCCTCTACATTATTCTTCAGTACATAGAGACTAATCATGATGTTGTTCCAAGATAATAACTGGATGAGCCAGTTAGGCACCTTGGGATAACACAAGCCATATGCACAGAACAGCTCTAAATTTTTACATGCTATTTTCTTATTTTGCACTTATCAGACAATAACAAAACATTTTCAAAAGGGAGCAGTAACTTAACTGTTAGGTTTTACATACACTTGAACAATAAAATAAATATTGCTCTGTACATATTCATATGAATAATGCAATGCATTTTCCATAAGCTCTAATTTATTTATAATAACACATAAGCTGCCGTCATACCGTGTCTCCTCAGTGTGGGTCTCCATAATCCTGTGTTGCATTATGTAGTGTTTAGCTTCTCTGATAATAGCGTCTTGTGACCAGCTGTCAATCCAAATAAGCTGACAACCACTTAAAAATCCTGGAAATTTCCTGCAAAGAAACACATCATTTGGACCACCTGCTGCATGTGATATTGTAAAGTCATTAACCTGCTACCTAACTTTTTGAGTTGTCTGTTTAGAATATGGAAACTGATGTTTTAGTTTTTATTATCCAACTTGCAACAGTAAACGGACAACATAATCACAAAGAGGCCACCGGAGTACTACTAATTTAGAATGTACTAATCATTCAAGTTCCACAAATGATTTTCAGAAATAAATACAAAACACACAGGTCAATGGCCCAATTCCAATAAAGCACACATACCTTGAAGCTGTCCACAAAATTTCATGGTATGGTGGAATGCAAACCATTATCCTTAGGTATGATTTCACTTGAGAAACAAAGTACTTAGCTGGATCATAACTGAGATGGGGATGTTTTCTCCTTAATGCTGGGCTAAGAACCTAAAGACAAAAATGTTGAGGTTGTTTGAAAAATGCATTATCTACCTGTGTAGCACCATTAGGGTAGCAACAAATAATAAGGGAAATAATAAGGGATAGAAGAACATAACCATTTGTGATTTGTGGTATGGTTTATGTTGTCTTGGTTCTCACCTTTCCTATACCAGCAAAATGCAAGCAGTGCAAACACACACACAAAAAAAAAAACAATAGCAAACACTACTATCACTAAAACAATCAATGTAATGTTTAAAGGTTTAAAGAAAAAATAAATTGTTTTCATGATGTTTACATTTGGACTTACACTTTAGCCTAGACTGCTGGAAGTGTGGAAGTGTGGAATTAGGCATAAGTAAGGAATGACCTTTAGGAATTTGCTTAGTTTGGAGACACTCGCAGTAGGACTGGCACAGATTCCCTTTGCAGTAGTGGTTGGTCATGTGTTAAAATAAACTTCTGGAAAGCTGTCGTTGCATTTTCAAAAATAAATAGCTTCTGTGTAATTACTGGGCAAGTCTGCTTTTGTTATAGAATGTTTATCTATTTGGTTTTTACACAGAAAATGTTGACTTCTCTGTAAAATCTAGGTGCAGTCAAGGTGACTGCAAATGTTATGTTGTCTTGTAGAGGGGTTTAGGGTTACAAGAAAAGTTAATATTGGGGTAAGCGTTAGGGTTATAGAGAAGGAAAATGTAAAGGGGCACTAGGGTAGGGAAGCAGTCTTCTTTGGTAGCTCTATGCCATCAGATAACAGAGATGATCTCCTGGCACTGAAAGACAACTTGCCAGAAAAAAAGGCACAGTTAAATGACCAGTGGAGTGAACTTCTAATGTATAGGAGAATGTATTCCTTTAGATTTTAGTAGTTATACCTATAATTAAAGTTTGCAGCATTGAACCAGAAGAGTTAGGCTATGTACAATCATCAGATGATTCTTGAACCGGTTGGGTCCTCAAGGATCTATGAATGACCGATGGTGAACAACCGCTGTACAAGTCAATCGAGAAAAGCACAGCTCCCCAAAGAACAGAATAGGGCTGTGTGTACTGCCCATGTTCATTCATCTTTCACTCATTTGTTGCTGTAAACGATCACGCAAACTCGAATGACAATAAATTATGTGTGTGTACGCTGCCTTAGCAAGTCTTCAATCTCTCTTATCATTATAATAACATGCTATGTACAATTCACAAGCAGGCGTAAAGATGGAGCAACAAGTAGCAGCTTTTCAAGCACCGACCTGCAGGAGGTCATTCATTTCTTCAGTGGTGAATAAGGAATCATACTCTCCACAGATCAATAGACTGTTTATGGCATTTAAACAGTTGTCAATCTTAAGGTCATCCGCCTATCAGGTGTTAAGAAGAGCAATGTATTACTATGAGAACTAGGAATCTATAAAACAATATGAATAATGATAATATGATAATAGAAATTATTTTACTTTTCAAAAAGATGTGATGTTATCTACAACAGCACTAAAACAAAAATTATACTTACAGGATGTTTAAAGATTTATTTAGTGTTTGCATTTACAGGGCCACCAGTTTGGGGAAGTATTTTGGAATTATAAAATAAAGCAAAGGATTACTCCAACCAACTCTTTTTACATTATGTCTGTATGTAAAGACATACTTGTATTGCCATCTGCTGTACAAATTAGATATTGCAGCTGCACTTTACAGTTGAAACAACACAATATTGGTATATGCATTACCTGGAAGGAGGCAATGATGTACTGGCCATTTATAAAGGTAATTATGTTTTAAGACTACATGTAATGGACACATTTCTAAATGTATAGACGTGTGAAAGTTATCTTAATAGTCTAAGCTTTTCATAATACCTAAGTATTGGACAGTAGTTGCACTTGACATCTTCAACCCTGTTCAATAAAGAGTCTTTGGGCCTGATTGATTAAACACTTTCACCTGAACGTGATCACCCACGTGAACCTGGGTGATCTAGCAAACTTGAAGAAAATTTCGAAAAGCAAATGTTTTCAATCCAGAAACAGATCCATTCCAGATTTGCTAGATCACCCAGCTTCACTGGTGAAAGTGTATCTTCTCTGGCCTTGGAAGTTTTAATAAATCAGGTCATTACCCCTAGAGCTTTAAAAGTAAAAAAATTATTGAAAAAGGTTAATACTATGGTCCTATTGACCAAATCAGACACCATGCATCAAGCATCAATCAGGCATCATGTGCTGCCTTCATATGGGGTATTTATTCCTTAGTGCAGAACTTTGCTGGTAAAAATAGATATATTTATTTCTGTACATGGAACCTGACTAATAAACAAAGATATTTAAGCAGTCTTTACATGTTATATAGACTAAAATCTCCCTTAAAAAGGGGAGACATTAATTTATGGCAGGCCTAATTTCCAGCATATTAGGGCATACTAGAGACATATATATCTAGGACTACATCAATTTGAATTTGGCATGATGACCAACAAATGTGGAAGTTCATCTGCATATCCATCTCTTACAATGTTTTGTTAGGGACTAGAAAATAGATTGATGACACAGTCCTAAATAAACATCAGGAATCCCCACAAGGGTGTACTGACAATTATCAAATTATTAAAACTCTGCGCTCAGGGCACTGTAACATGATACAAATTAAAACTTTACAAAGGTCTAATCATTTGTTACCAAGTATATTTCTTTCTCTTTGTGCAGCTTTACCGGAACTTTAAATGTTCTCAGTATGATCTTGTCTATAATGAGTCATTTAGCTGCACAAACATAAAGAGAAGCACTGGGAAAATCATTAAACAATGACGTATTGTATCCACACAGCTTACCGTGATCGGTATTTGTGACTAATAAGCTAAAAGCAGACAACAGAGTTGGCCTTTTACCTATACTGTACTGTAATCAAAACCGTGAATGCACACAGCATGCTCTGATAATTACTATAGCAACAGAACACAGTCATTTCTAGACACAAATTAGTCAATTGTTCTGCTCAAAGTAGTTACAATAACTTCAAAAAGGATAGCAATTAAGGTAATGAAGGTAAATTGCAATCTGCCCCTTGTCTGACATCATCAAATATAATTTTAAAGGAATGGGTAGAAAATGTTTCTTTATCTTTCTAGTAGAAGACAAATAGACGATATATGTATAGAGAAATAGACAGAACATATAATGGATAATAAACTCATTTTGAAGTTTTTCTTGATTCATTATTTGAAAGAACATTTTAACCAGAACTAAAAACCAATGCTTTAAGATGCATAAAGCCAATCTGCTTAGTACATCTGACATTCAGTCACTGCATTGCACCCCAAGTCTTTGTTGAAGACGTTTTTTTCATTATTATTTCATAGCAGTTAGAAATTAGACTTTTGATGTGAACTACTTAAAGCTGAGGACATGGTAAACTTACAGTTAACAGAATAGCTGTTGGTTTTCCTTCAACTGCAGAAATCTGGATGGCGGATTTTAGACTACTGATGAAGTTGCTGTGCCCAGATGTATCCACTACATGCAGAGGTATGTCAGCAACATAAAGGGCTAGCTTCACCAGTGTTGTTAGGTGAGACCCAATACATCCAACCAGCAGTGCATTGCCACTACAATTACAAAGATATATTAGTAAAATTAATATTATGTAGACAAGACATCAATGGATCCAGTTTCCCTTTAAATTGGTGTTTTTGCAAGTTTTATATATTGTTTGTTTGACCTGTGTATAATGAATAAATTCACAAGCGGCTCATTCACACCGGTGCATTGCATTAATGTGCATATTTCTTTATGAAGACTTGGGTGGTAATACAACACACAGCACTGCACAATCCAGAATGATGTACATTGTACTTCAGACTTTAAAAATGTGGCATGTGTGTCATGTGAATTGTTTAGTAGCACATTTATTTGGTAGGGCATTGCACTGTGCACACCAAAACTTTTTAGTGGGAACAAACTTTTCCGTAAGGCCCAAGCATTCATTTTTCTAGGTCATGCCATCCATAATTATTATTATTACACACATACACATATAGCACCAACATATTACACAGTGCTTTACAAAGTCCATAGTCATGTTACTAGCTGTCCATCAAAGGGGCTCACAATCCAATTTCCCTACCATAGTCATATGTCTTTATTACAATCTAAGGTCAGTTTTTTGGGCCAATTACCCTAACTGTATATTTTTGGAATGTGGAAGGAAACCGGAGTACCCGTAGGAAACCCACCCCAACACGGGGCGAACATATAAACTCTATGCAGATAGTGTCCGGGCCGAGATTTAAACCTGGGACCTAGCGCTTTTATATTAGAGAACAAATAGGGGTAAGTGGGGGGTAGGAGCCTAATCGCTATTATGTGCATTGTAGAGGATGGCATCAGAACCTGCAACCAGTCAATAGGGTACCTTAAGGAAGAGACTTAGGAAGACTGGTCATACAAAGAATGAAGCCTGTAGGAAAGAGGGGTAGGATAAGTAAAATTGAATTTTACTGTTTACATAGACCTAAATGAACATTATTGTGAATATATGTAGAATATCATGCTCTAGTCTGGAGCAATACAACTCACCCTTTTTCAGAAGACAATACTCTGTGTATGCGGATTATCTGCAATACAGCATTCTCTGATAATTCAAGGTGGATCTTTTGGTGCCCAAGCTCCTCGTTGTAATGTTGAACAGTGGTCTTCAGAAAACTTTGCACATTGTCTAGTTCGGTAATAGACTGTAGCAAAACCTGGAAGAAAATTGTAAAGTATTTGCCATATAAAACTAAGGTAACATGAAAGGCCATAGAATACATAGAAAAAAATTGTGTATTTATTACCTTGACACCTTTATTATCTGTGCTAGTCTGGTGAGAAAACTTCATTTCTAGAGGAAACGTTGTGAATGTTCTTTGGAGTGAGGATGCTGCAATGTCTGGAAAATACTGACCATAAAGGAACAATAGATAAATACACACACAATAGAAACAAAATGAAGTAAGGACAGCTGAGGGGAAGGCTGTGACAACTGTAGGAAGTAAAAAAAAAAAAAAATACAGAAACTGACACACACTTTTTCTTCTTAACATTAACATTAACAGTAACATTAAAATTTACATATCATGTAGTGCAGTTATCCTGAAATTCTAGAGTTCCCTTAGGGGTTGCTTGAGCTGTGGCTAACTGATCTCTATTTAGCCATTCTTTTCATTAAACCCTGACAATTTTGTTTTAGCAGGGGTTTTCTTAAGGGGTAAAAAGGATGAGAAAGGCTGATGTGGTGGTTACAATTTACTGGTAAGAACCATTGACCATTTGTGTTTTCCTTAATCCCTTTCCAAATCCTGTGCCTGTATTATCACTCAGTAATCAGACATAATCATAACAGAAGCCAATTCTTTAATAGGAATGTAAGCCATTGAATGATAAAATATGATAGTTGACATGCCATTTTGAACATCTTTAATCAATGAAACATGCACAGACCCATTTCCTTCAATAAAACTCATTCAGGCAGAAGATAAGGCTCGGCATTTGTCAGCAGTGTTTAGGTAAGGAAAATGCCAGTGCAGCACCTGAAACCTAATATTCTCAATACAGTAGGGGATGTGACTTAACTCAAGATTGATTGAATTATGTTAATAAACTCTCCCTTACTCTCTTCATTCTTCTTTCTGACTTACCCTCTGTGTTCCCCTCCCCCCTCTCTTTCCTTACACTCTGTTTTGTTCTTTTGAAACAAAATCCATAGTGTGTTGTGAGTATCAGTGTCAAAGTTATTAGTTGGGGGGGACAGCATAAGCTAGCTGCCTAGGAGAGAAAAAAGTATAAATTCGACCATGGGTATAGGTACCCACTTCCTAACAATCAGGAAAAAAATCTTGGTTAGAAACCGGACGTCTGAAATACTTTAGCTTTATTTTAACTGACTTCACAGGGTGTAATCCTTGCAATTGCCCCAAATTGGACATATCTAAACAGTCAGTAGGTAATCACTCCTTACATAAAAAGGTCATAAATATTATTGTTATAGTTAATAATACCATAATAATAATTTGGTGTACCTCTTTAATGGTTTTGGTCATTTCTGAGTCAAACCAGTTAATGTCTACATGTCGACACAAGCTGTCTCGTATAACACGATGAACTTCATGATTCCAATATGTGGCAACAGTAGTGCGGTCTTCACGATCTTCACCGGACAGTCTTCGAAGAGACTACAACACAGTAAAAATCAAGAGTGAACTCATAATGTTATTTGATAAGTTTTATTTGATAAATCATAATCCAAAGCCGTCTCCTTGGTATAGGTAACCGCAGATCATTTGTAAAAGAAAAAAAATGCTGAAACTGTTGAGTGCAAGATTTCAAGTTCTATGATTTTGCCTTAATGCATTTTAGCTAATACATACTATACTTGAGCCACAAACACTAGTAAAGTATAAGAGCATGAAGAAGTTCAATGGGCCTCATGTATTAACCTATTGAAGGATAACAATTTTATAAACTGACTAATATCAGACAGGATTATAACAGTACATTAGATATTTACCATCTTAACTCAACTGTTGCCCCACAACTACAATTTTAAGAAACAAAATGTGAATACCTCTAAATACAAATGTTACCTGGAATACTTTGGTGATCTCTCTTAAAGAGAACTGGTAGTGTTGTCTGCCGGGTGTAGATGAAGCAAGTAACACTTTCTTTACAGACTCCAGCAGATGGCACGAAGCATTGACCAGAGATAGTTGAAGATCTTCTTGTAAGGATAATCCTTCTTTATCACCCATATTTGCCTGAAATTCAAAAAGTTATTGACTGATGCCTGTGCTTAGGATAAATGAGGCTCAATGTGGGAAGATGGATTTATTTGAAGATTGACACAGGTACTTCAGATTCCACAAATTGCCCAAACGATAACAATCTGATATCTACTACTCATTTTAGGACAGGTTAGGTTCACTTTTTTTCCCTCCTTTCATTCAAAGAGGCTAGATTACCAATGACACTTACTTCAAGTATAGAGAAAATCACTTGTTGGAGCTGGGAGCCTTCAATATCCGGAAGATGAAATATTGAAAAGTGCCGCTCATGAAAAAATAGACATATATTATTATGAAATATTTAAATTATTAATATTATTATTAATAATACATAATTATATATATAGAAAAATATCACTGAGTAGTACATTTTTTCCTGGTATGTCATGGCACTACAGTTTACGGACTAAATTTTCTATTTCAAGGTATATTATTACCTAGTGGAAGCTTTTTTACTATTTTATTTTTTAATTTTATCTTTTCTGTGTATTTTCAAATGTTTCCAAGGGGCAACTGCTTCTTACTTATGATAAAGTAAAATAAATATCAAAGACTATGTTTATACATAACTAGACAAAACCACTTGAGTATCCATTAATCAAGAAAGAAGACACATCATTGTTATAACTAAGATTACCAATAGTCGCTGAGCTGCGGTTCTTTGTGTGTTGTTGGCATAGTGAGGTAGGGCCATTACAGCTTTGACCAAGAGTCCTTCCAGCATCTGCCACTCAAAAGGTTTGTTCAATCTCACCAAAACGTTATCATCAAGTATCATTCTTAGCAACTGGAAAAGAATATAAGACTACATTTAGAATGTAGGTTTGATCCTTTAACAATATATTTTACTATAAGAAAGCTTCAGTATCAGAATTTGAGTTAAAAAAGCCTATACAGAACACAGAATCTAGGTACCAAATA
Source organism: Pyxicephalus adspersus (assembly GCF_032062135.1). Lineage (NCBI taxonomy): Eukaryota > Metazoa > Chordata > Amphibia > Anura > Pyxicephalidae > Pyxicephalus > Pyxicephalus adspersus. Next base: position 70,231,414 of record NC_092861.1, on the reverse strand, counting down.
AAATGATGTTTTCCATTAAACTGCATAACAAATGCATTATCAAGCAATCAGATATTGTATTGTAAAGGTTCTCAAATACTAAGTTTTCCATCATTTTGAAATAATTTCAAATGTTCACATTTTAAAGATTTGAAACTGAAATACTTTACCTCATTACAAGATTGCACCCCATTGTCATCAGGTGTAGGGAGATTCAGATCATCTATGAACAGATGCAATGTTTTCCCGTCTCTTGCACCATATATAAATCCTAAAAACACAGTACATTAGAATTCATATTGTAATGTTTGGGAGCTAATATTTTTAAAGACCTGTAGTAGTAATAATAAGCTTACATGTGTAAGGCAATACATGTAAATAAATACAGGCTTTTAGCCCACAAAAGCCTATTGCAGTGTAAAATCTGTAGAGAGTCCATTAGTTCAGTTTATATGATCACATTGGACCTGATTTATTAAAGCTCTTCAAAAGTGGAGACCTATTATTTGACTTTTTTTTGCTGGATCACCCAGGTTCTCCCATGATATGTTCTCCAGTCTTGGAAAGCCTCAATAAATCAGGCCAATGGTAAGTTGTCTTTGTCGGGAATTGCACTACCTTGTCTATGGACTATATTTTGCTCTAGAAGCTCTTGTAGTTCTTTAGCCTTTGAAGATCCTGAAAACACCATTTTTTTGAGCAATGTGCGGGCTCGATCTGTAAATACAAAATTAGGCAGCTATAAAACACATTTAAAAGGTAACTTATTGAATAAAGGAAATATTGTTGCACATGATCTTTTACATGCCTTGGGTAGAGATAAAGTCATTCATTAGCCCTGTCTTCCCACAGCCCAGAGGTCCTGTTAACAAGACATGCTGCGATCCAATGCTGGCATATTCTAAGAAGGTGCGAACTATAACCTACAGAAAAAATACAAGAAAAAAAAAAGGAGACATTTTAAAATTTGTTTTAAATAGGGTCCCATAAAAGTAATATTAAAGCTTAACAAGTAAACATGAATCTGATAAAATAAAGCATTCTGCTTTGTTTTTCCTCTTTTGGGAAGCATGGTCACCATTTGAACGTGTGTATTAGAGTAGGGCATGGTTAGCTCCTAGTGCTGTGCCTTGCCATGCAAGTCTGAGTAATGATATGAAAATTACAGGAATCTGATGAAAGACAAGTATGGGTACCTAAATATTTAAATGTGCATTTGTTTATCTAATCCTGATGTGTACACAGCTCTAACACACAGTAAAGCCAAGTTTAGAAGGGCAGGAGACCTGATTTTTCTCTGCTATAATTAACACTTATACCTTGACACCTACAGGTGCTGTTACCTTCCCAGCCTGTGAATAGACAATGAAAATAAAGACAGTAGACTGATGAGTACATCTCTCTGCTCTCTCCTGCTCTTACAATGCTCATCATTAGCACTTCAGTCAGAGCTTGCAGAGGAAGTGTAAACTAAACTATAAATATGGCCTCACAAAAGCAAACTCAAAAATATGACACATAAACCAATGCTGGAGTCAGATTTGGATACAATGCCAGGTCTCAATGGGCATTTTCTCATACAAATTGTCAGTATATCCAAAACTGATGTGCACCTCTTTAGAGGAAATCAGTGTAATTACTTACTGTATCTCGTGTTTCAATAAACACTTCTCCCATGATGTCTGTATTACCAACATATGTGATGTCTGGTAGACGTGACTGCCATGTATCCCATTCTCCTGATTCATCAAGGTAATAGTCAAAGACCGAAATCTCTTGGTCATCATCTGGTAAACTGTAATCCCAAAGCAAAACCCACTGTTTAGTACTCCACATTTCCATACACTAACATCATTTGACCACAAAAGTTCTACCTTGTATAGGGTTATATTTACATAAAACTTAAGTAGAATATCACAATCATAATTAAAATATAATGAAAACATCAGAAATTTGTTACCTATAAAAATGAATACAATTGTAGAATGTCACATTTCCTAACTCAAACAATAAAGTTATTAACATATTAAGCAGCTGCAGTGGATTTAATAATACATTTGGCTAATTTAAATACCTGCATTTGTTTGGGGATTTTTGCAAAAATACACCAAGCACAATTGATTTAGAATGCACCATAATAAAATGCAAAGATGTGAATATTAAATATATGTACCATAAATGATATTAGGGATTGATATTAAGGGTGATACACATACTTACTGGTACTTAAAGGCACTTTTGCTATCCCAGGGTCTATGTCAACTTGTGCTTGTTATGTCAATGAAAAAAATCATTTTGCTTCTGACATTAGTTTGAACTGCTTCTTAGGTCATTTAGAATTTGTTATGAGGTGGATTTGACCTACAGTTAGCCTCCAACTGACCTGCATTTGATCTGCTTTAAGTTGCATTAGCATGTTCATTGATTTATGTGGGTAGGGACAAAGATCTGACATGAACAAAAGCCTGTGGACAGGCGCCCTTGGATGTTTTTTAGGCCGGACATGATTTCTTTAAACCTATCTGCATTAATTCAACATGTTACACTTTTGGTTGTATGTCTAAAATAAAAAATGTAAGACTGGAGAAGATAGAATATCATGGGAGAACCTGGGTGACCCAACCAACCTGAATGGATCTGGTATAAGTTTGCAAACATTTACCAACTGACAGCAAATATTATTTAGGAAATCAATTTGAGGTTTGTTTGATTACCCAGGTTCCCCCATGAGACATCTTCAGTCTTTAAATTGTCTTCTCCAGAACTTAATAATAATAAAAATAAATCAGGCCATATATGAAGTAATTTTTGAACACTATGCCACCTGCTAACAATACAAAAACCTGATATAGTACTGATGTGAAGATTAGTCTTTATAGAGAATAGAAGCAGTAGTATCATCATTATTTGATAAACACTATTAGCACTGAAAATCTAACTTTTAATGTAAGAATAACAAAAATTCTTACAGGAAACACAGAAACTTACACAGATGTGTAAACCTTTAGCAATTCACTAAATCTCTTCCTTTCTGAAGTTTCAATGAGTATGCCAACAGACCAAATAAGACAGAAGACAAAAAGCCTCTCAATGTGCAGCTGTCCTCCAATACTCTGAGCCTTGTCATTCAACATGACCGTCAGTAGGTTTGTGCATGAACGGAAAAGCCCAACCTCTGTGACCGGAACAATCGGCCTAGAGATAAGAAATAAATGTAAACCTTAGATCTATATTGTCTCAATGCTACAAAATAAGCTAAACTACTGATCTTACAAAAGAAGTGGATAAATCAGAATGACAACAAAACGGTAAATTTTGAAAGAATTCTGAATAAATTGATATTACTATTTTTCAATATATATAACAAAGTGTCCAATGGTCATAGATGAACTTCAGTCTTTGAATAGGTGAATTCAACAATATACATCTAAAGACAGAAGCACTTTAGTATCATATCACAATGAATATCCCTTGTATATTGATTTGATTCCTGATATGAAAAATAAAATAGATCAGAAGATATAAAAAAGGCTACATGAGTAATGTAAACATGCACTTTTAAATAAATAAATACTGTGCGAATGCCATACTACAGTGTCAGGTAATACAGTTTTATGTTGGTTATTTTAGAATATGCATTTTCAAAAGACTAACAATTCAGGCTTTTCTACAAAATAGAAAAGTGTATTCCCTAAACAATTAATCCTAGTTAAGTTTATTTGTTGCCATAACAAAAACATTACTTGGAATCATGAAGAATAAGATTAAACACTGGATCCAAAGTCCTATAGAAGGCTTTTGATAGAACCTAAAATGAAAAAACAAAAACAGAAAGGTATTCGTTATACCTACAAATAGTAACTATATTGATTTAATATAACAAAGTACTGTCTTGGCAAATAGAACTATAGCAGTTTTTAAGTGAGACAAAATTACCATTTTTGCCTGGGCCCAATAAACACTGAATTAGGATTCTATATATATGTTTAGCTACATGAGCATTTATAATCATGTCAATTATTTTCTTATATGTTGCTATAAGTGAAGAGCATATATTGTACTTATAAACAAGTTGTTATTAAAAATCCTTCTGATGAAGCTGTAACCGCAAAACATATGGGGGTTATTGATGATAGCGTAATACCTTAAACGCTTTAATGTCAAAGTGACGTTGTTTTTAGTGTGTTTCTAATAAACAAATTGTTGTATGGATATGAATTGTAAATGAAGATACCTTAAAAGTCTCAATCACACATTTTTTTCAATTTGTTGAAAAAAAAATCGGTTACAAGTCAAGAGTAGTCAAACAAATATAATTGTGAACCTTTAAATCTTGGCATACTGATAATTAGGCAAATCTACACATGCATGAAGAAACTGAGTATTAAAAGAAAATTTCATGATTAAAGGCATGCATACATATATACTTACTGCATGTTCTTGTTGGTTCCTACCATCAAGCCAAATCTTAGACAGAGGTCTCCAACCAAGGGATTCTCCCTCTATATACAAAATTCCCTGGTTTAAAAAAAAAATATTTTTCCACATAAATGATGGTTCTGTCATAAACTCAGTTTCATTAAGTTTTTTCTTTTAAAGCATGTTATATATTTATAACTTATTTATAATTGTTTTATTAATTTGTTGTGGTACAAAATTATCCATGTATGGGTCCTTATGTGTTTGAGTGGTTAAAAAAAGTTTGAAATGTACGACGAACGAACGATGAACGACCGATTGGCCAAAAATTGTTTGTAAAAAAAGTAACCAACGA